>NC_086109.1:14275550-14591956 GCF_963921235.1 Mobula hypostoma | reverse complement strand
AAGATTCTTTCACTTTATCAGATTCTGATTCAGACAATTTTTTAAAATCACATGTACATCGAAACATACATTGAAACGTGTATGTGCGTAACAACCAACACAACCGTGGAATGTTCTGGGGGCATCCCGCAAGTGTCGTCTCACAATGCAGCACCAACATAGCATACCCACAAATGTTCGGCAGAACAACCCAGAGCACAACAAAACAACAGCAAAACAAACTCTGTTTGTCCCTCTCAACACAAACCCAGACAGCTCTCTAACTCCAGACAGGAATCCAGTCCTCGGCCATTGGACTTCGAGCTCTGGACTACTGATCGATCTTCAGACTCCAATTTTCGTTTTGATTATTGTTTGATGTTTATTTTTCGAGTCTAATTTTGAAATTCCCTCAGCTTACTCTCCGTTGAACTGGGCCACCCAGTGCATGAGACTTGTTGAAGTTGCATTCATTCAGGCAAGTGGATGCTACTCTATCAGGCTCCTCTCTTCAGCCTTGTAGATGATGGAAAGCTTTGGGGATATCGGAAGGGCAGTCACCTACACCTGAATGCCCTACCTCTAACCTACTCTTGTACCTGCAGTGTTTATGCACTGGTCCAATAAGTTTCAGGTCAAGGATGACAATCAGGATTAAAGGGCGGTACGGTTAGCGCAGTGCTTTACAGCGCTGGTGATTGGGGTTCAATTCCCGCTTTTCTCTGTAGGGAGTTTATACGTTTTCCCTGTGACCACTATTTCTTCTCTCGGTGCTCCAGTTCCTCCCACATTCCAAAGGTGTACGGATTAGTAAGGGCAAATTGTGGGTGTGCTGTGCTGAAGCAGGAAGCATGGTGACGGTTGCAGGCTGCCCTCAACAACATTTCGGACCATGGTTGTTGACGCAAATGATGCATTTCACTGCATGTTTTAATGCACATGTGAGAAATATATCTACTCTTTAACCTTTAGTCAGGATGTTGATGGTTTGAGACCAAGTGATGTCAAGGCTGTTGAACACCAGTGTGAATGGTTGAATTTCCCCTGTGGTGTAACAGGATTCAACAACATGAGGAGATGTGTTGGAACCTTTGCCTCCTTATTTAGTAATGGACAAATATATGTATTTGTGATGTTGTGGTGTCATTAGGCAATTGGGACTTTGTATATTTGAGAGAAACTAAACAGTTATTAGAATAAACAGTTTACAGATTGAGGCCTCCATTGCATCCCAGCTGTCTACATGATACAAAAGCCAGGGCAGTCCAATATGCTAAACAAGCTGTTGTCCACGTAGCAGGCCCCCACTCCCCCATGCAGCTGATGAATCTAAAGGAATAGCAGAGGTGATACAGTTTGGCACCAGCGGCATCAGAAGAGTCGCCAGTCAGCGTTGAACTCATTGTACGATTGCCTTAGGGACTCCAGCTCCAGATTTTTCCTCAGAGTTTACTCCTGAAGACCTCCCTGTGAGTGGGTGTAGTCACAAGGCAGCAGAGGTTTGCATTCAGGGCTTCCTTTCTCCGAGGTGAGCTGCCAACCATGGCCAATGAGCCTCATATGCGTGAAGCAACAGGTTTTAAGGAGCTAGTAGACCACCTTTGCCCCTCTTCCTGAGAGTAAAAGCTGTTCTGTCGGGCTTAGTAGTTTAGCCACTCATGAAAGGCAGGAGCTAGACTTGGTTGTCAGAGGCTATTGGAGTTGTACACCATTGGGAGCATTTAATAGATGGAGCTTATCCCCACTACCGCTCATTGTTATAACAACCTTAAGGAACCAGCAGTTTACAGACACTGAATTTCATGGTGGTGGTAAACCATATATATGTTGTAACTGGGTTAACTGTCTGGACGCGCCCCTCTGCTGACTGCCCCTATGGCTCCTCCCACAGTTCCTGTATAAATGTGTTTCGCCTTGCCCCTCCCCCTCAGTCCGGGGGCAGACACTCCCCATGGAGGTCGTATTGTACAGCGAATAAAAGCCTTTTGGTATTTTACCTAACCTCAGTCTTTTGGAGTTACTGAAGGTGCTTCAATGGTGATAGATGAAGTGTAGTCTCATGATAGACGACACTTCTTGCAAATCTGGCATCTGCTTAAATCTCTGGACTTACCCTGCATGCTCACCTGGTTATGCCAACACAACCTCTCTCCTCGACGTCCTTTCTATTGAATTAATTGCTTTGTGTGTGTCGTTCTCTGTAATCTTTCTCACTAAACTGTGTGGAAGTTTTCAATTCCCTCAGCCTTTACAGCAACCTTGAGGGTTCTAAAAAAGCCTAAATGTGGTGTCAACCAATCACTGCCTCCTCCATTATTCCTTATCCCCTCCTCCATTATTCCTTATCCCCTCCTCCGTTATTCCTCATCCCCTCCTCCGTTATTCCTCATCCCCTCCTCCGTTATTCCTCATCCCCTCCTCCGTTATTCCTCATCCCCTCCTCCGTTATTCCTCATCCCCTCCTCTGTTATTCCTCATCCCCTCCTACTGGTCAGTTTGGGCCCCTATGCTGTGAATCTTCACAGATTTAGTAAGAGTGTCAAAGGTTAAAAAGAAGGCAGGAAAATAAGGGATAATAAATCAGCCATAATCAAATGGTGGACGTAATGTGAATGGCCTAATTCTGTTCCTATGTCCTATGATCTTGTATTTTTGATTCGAAGTATATTTTGGACAGTGAGTCTGCAGTGTGTGATAATTTTTTTTTCATATTCTGGACATCATTCAGCACTTTTGTTATATCAGTCCAATCAAAGTTTACTGCAAACAATCATGCCTATGAAAAATCTATTCAATTAATTCCACATTCCCTGTTCTTTTTTCAGATTTGTCCCTCTCTATTATTTATCCAAACTTCCCTTTAAAGTTCTTATTGAATCAGCTTTCACTGCCCCTTCAGGCAGTGCATTCTAGGTCATAACAACTTTGCTCACAATAACATTTCTTTTTATTTCATCTCTGGTTTGTCTTTCTCAAACCAATCCTGTTTTTATAAAACTTTGACATTGGAAACAGATTTTTATTATTTATGTGATCAAAATTCTTCAACACTTTTCCAAAATCTCTTAATCTTTGCCCTCAAAGGAGAACAATTCTAGCTGCTCGTCTGATGACACCTCCTGGAATTTCATCCATCTGTCACTACTATCCCTTCATGTTGGTAACTAGGCATATTTGGGAATCCAGTGGTTTCGACCTGGAAAGCACAGTAATTAATGGAATAAACCTCACTGGTCATCAACTCAGGTAGCAGTGCCCAAACTCGCATCTCTACCAGCTCAGTGGGCAAGGACAGCAACAGTATGGGAACATCACAACTGGAAGTTGCTCTCCAAGCAACACACCATCCTAGTTTGGAAATATATCGCCATTCCTTCACGATTGCTGGGTCAAAATCCCAGAATGCAGAATCAGGTTTATTATCACTGATATCTGTTGCGAAATTTCTTGTTTTGCTTGGCAGGGCAGCGCAAGACAGAAAAATTAAAACCATAAATTACAAGCAGAATGTATCTGCAGAAGTCTTGGGCACGTATATATAGCTAGGATGCCTAAGGCTTCTGCACAGTACTCTATTTGTCAATGTGGAGCGGAGGGCAAGTTTGTAAATCTAGCTGGAGCAAAGGATATTGGTTATGGTGAGGGTGGAGCACCATGGGAGGGGTGTGGGACAGGTGGCAGAAAGGGAGCGCCGGGGCAGTGGGGTGCTGTGGGTGCAGACACACCTAGCCCTGAGACACTGGGCAAAGTAATTTGATTCCAAACAATTGGTTTATTGATTATTACTGAATGTCTCTGTGCCTGCAGTTCCCTCCCCTCTCCCTTCCTCTTTTCCCAACCGTGATTTCCCTCTCCCTGCCCCCTTGCCACGCTCAGTCCACACCAGAGACCCATATCAGAATCAGGTTTACCATCACCCATATATGTCATGAAATTTATTTTTATTTTGTTGCAGCAGCAGTACAGTGCAATACATAAAATGACTATGGTACTGTGCAGAGGTCTTAGGCGGTGAGTATTCGGTCTATGATGACAGACAAGAGGAGCTCGTTCATCTCATCAACTGGTTTTATTGCACAAGCACAGTAACAGAGCGCCATCGCTCTGTGAGAAACCATTCAGATGGGGGACATGATTACTACACACCCCAGATACAGTCAGGGTGACCCATAAACCCACAAGGGAACAACTGTATAAGCAGAGCTGGACTGTAACAATAAACGGACTTGAACATCTCACCATAATTTCACAAACGCATTTTAAAACAAGAAAAATAGGTAGTGCTGGCCGCTAGGAATGCTGGGGCAAGCTGTCAGCCACGCCTCCAGAACACCACATTGCCCCTACCTGAAGGGTCAGCTGATCCTGGCCACCCCAGAGTCCACAACAAAGTTCAAAAGTTCCGGTGGTGGTCAACGCTGCCGCCTGGGGTGCTGGGGGGGCCACTGTTTGGTGAGGTAAGTTGAAGAGCACCCAGAGTATCATTTCCTTCCTTCAGCCTTGCACCAACAGCTCCACGTCCTGCCTGCACCCTGGCCAGTAGATGTGTTCACACAGCCTGCCCAATGACTTTGCAACCCTAAATGGCTGGCCCCCATTGCGGCCTAGGGCCAATATGGTGCCAGCCGGTCCTGGCATAACTTGACTGCCTTCTACCGCTCAGCCACTGCACCCAGTGCGACCACATCGGGGATACAGTCAAATACCTCTCCAGCCCATTCCAAGCCTGGTGGATAGTCCTTTCTTCCGAGTGGGGCTCGCACCAGGCACTGCTACACTGGCACCCTAGACTGGTGGCCCGGTCCCTTCTGGGATATGCAAGCATTGCAGCAGTGCACCAACAGGTCCACGTCCTGCCTGTACCCAGGCCAGCAGAAGTGTTCACGCAGCCTGCCCAATGTCTTCGCAACTCTGAAATGGCCAACCCTCACCAGCCCACGCACCAACCGCAGCTCTGTGGTATGGAGCCCCTGGCGGGGGGGGGGGGTCCACCAGCTACAAGAGATGTTGGCTAGCCACACCTCATGCTCCGCTATGCTTTTCCCCCTGTGTGGCGCAGACACAACTTCCCTGTCGTTGCCGCACAGTTGCTGGTGACAGTAGCCAGCTGGACCGCCATTGTCAGGGATGGCTGGTCCATGTTAGGGAGGGAACCCAGATATTGACCCTGTGCCCACCAATGCATGGCATCTGGTGCCCTTCACCACGCAGTCCACGTATAAGCCTTGCTATTCACCCAAATGGCCCACCTAGAGAGGCGACAATGGAGGGATCCTGCTGGAGGTCTCGGCCGGCGCTGCCTGCTCACTGTCTCTCAGTCTGGTGCAACTCCAGAGCAACAACTTTAGTGTTTAAACACAAGAAATTCTGCCGATGTTGAAAATCCAAAGCAAAACACACAGAATTCTAGAAGAACTCAGCAGGTTAGGCAGCATCCATGGAAATGAACAAACAGTCAATGTTTCGAGTGGAGACTCTTCTTCAGGATTAGATTTATTCAGAACTTTTTTTTGTATTTGGGTGGTAGAGCCAGATAATTCCATCTGGGGTATCTTCTCATTTGCTAGTTGAACATAGATTGTTGTTTGCTGCAGGGGCATGTTGATTATTATTAGTTACAGAGTCTATTCCTGATCACCCCAGTTCTTGAATGTTTCATTTGTACATTGATTGCCCCCATTTATCATTGCTGCTGTGGATGAGATTTGGAGATGATGGTGGTCTGTATGGGAGGGCAGTCAGAGGTCCTCAGCTGCTTACTTAGGGACCTCTTGTAAATTCCATTTGGGCTCCCAATTTCCCTCGGTGTTGAAACTGAAAGATTGTCAATTGTGCAGTTTTGAACTAACTGACACAGGAAGAATTCTGTTGTAGTCAGGACCCTGAAGATGAAAAGAATTATCTTTAAAAAAAGGACGAGATGAAAGAAAATGCAAACGCACAAGTGAAAATCTGTGGTATTTTAGTAGGGTTATATAAAAAAGAATCCCACGTTAATATGGACCTTGGCCCGGGAGATGTTGATCAGCAGCACCAGAGAGATCTTTGGCTCTCTGAGTGTGTTTCCATGGTGATTGTGGCAGTGCGGCCTATTTGTGTCACCTCACTGGGTGTTAATTTTATGAAGGTTTCAAGGTATCAGGCAAACAATGTTCACATTCTGCAAGGAAGAAATGATATCCTATAAGTAATTCCAGAGCAGCTGAGAAAATTTAAGAGATCTGGAGGGAGGGGGTGGAACTTGAAAGCCTTTTGCATGTCCGTGAATGCAGCAACTCCAATACTGATGGCTCTGCCATCAGCTGCCAAGACCCTAGGCTCAGAAATGCTCCCTAAACCTCTCCCAGTCTCTCTCTCTTCTCTTAAAGAACCCCTTAAAATCTGCCTCTTTTGCTAATCATCCGGTCATTTGCCCCTTGTGTGGTTTACTTATTTGTTTGAGTTTGTTCTGGTTTGAGATGGCACTGGTAAAACACAGCAATGACTTACTGGCAGCAAACAAGACTATTACCTACTCTATTGATCACACTTTTTCTGGTAAATGATCAATGATCATTGAAATCAGTACTCTGTAACCTCCCTTTTGGACCACCTGTACAACCTGGCATTTTTGCAATGTGAACTGAAGTCTTTTTTTGGCGTGTGCCTGCAAGTATGTGCATCTGCGTGCGCATGTGCGCCTCTGCGTCTGCGTGTTTGTGCGTACATCCATGATGATGGATTTTTCATGGCTTTTTTACAAGGCGCAGAGCGAGAGAGAGACTGTGTGGCGTGCCACTCCTACACAGACATTTTTGCAGTATTTTCCCTTTGTTTTACGAGGTCGAGTTGCGATCTCGACACTCAACCCGGCACGGATGGAAAGCATACTTGGGGGCGGACCCGACTAGCTTCGAACTGGGGAACCTCCGCTCCCGGGTCCAGCCCCGATGTCCTTGCGCCACCAGTCGGCCCGTGAACTGAAGTCTTAAAGGTCCAGGATGGTTGGGCGTGGCGAGTATGGGCCGAATCGAGGTGGTGGGCGGGGCCCAGGCCTGGTTCCGAGAGTGGGTAATTAGCCAACATTTGGCCATTGCTGGAGCAGACTTGGTGGCGATTCAAGGTGGCGGCAGGGCCCAGGCCTGGCCCCGAGACTGGGTAATTAGCCAACGTTTGGCCATTGCTGGAGCAGACTTGGAGGCAATTCGAGGTGGAGGCAGGGCCCAGGCCTGGTCCCGAGAGTGGGTAATTAGCCAACGTTTGGCGATTGCCGGAGCAGACTTGGAGGCGATTGGAGGTGGCAGTACCGAGGTAAGGGGAGCCAAGGTGAAGTAGAGTCGAGATGAGGCCCGGATCCGCTGCAACCATTTGCCAACTGAAATAGAGCTAACCCAGCCCAATCCAAACTTTTAGTCCTGCTGCCCATGGCTCATCAGATACACAGCTAGCTGCTTTTTAAATTTGTAGAGAATTCCTCCTCTTTCACACTTTAAGGCAGAGTTCCAGATTCTCATCTACCTCTGGCTTAAAGAATCACTTCTTTAACAAATGTTTGATTTTTTTTTTGTTTCGTCTCTCCTGAACTGGTGACAGTAAAGCTTGGTGGTTTCTCTTAAGTTGTTGAGAATTCCAGAGGAATCCTGGTGCATCAGCAGTCCTGTCAGTGCACATAAATCAGAATTAGAATCAGGTTTAATATAACTAGCATATGTCATGAAATTTGAGGTAGCAGTACATTTGCAATACATAACAGAAAAAGAACTATAAATTACAATAATAAGGATATGTAAAAATAAGTAAATAAGTCGTGCAAAAAGGAAAAAGGCAGTGAGGTAGTGTTCATGGGTTCAATATCCATTTGGAAATCGGATGGCAGAGGGGAAGAAGCTGTTCTTGAAATGTTGAGTGTGTGCCTTCAGGCTCCTGTACCTCCTCTTTGATAGTAGTAATGAGAAGGAGGGATGTCCTGGGTGATGGGGGACCTTAATGATGGATGTCGCCTTTGTGAGGCATCGCCTTTTGAAGGTGAACATGACTCTGATCCCAAACGGGAAGTAACTGGTCTGCGACCAAAGCCAGTGATCAATGTCTGCTGAAATGAGAATTGGCTCTCGTTCCGTGGTCAGAGATACAATATAGATAGATAGATAGATATACTTTATTGATCCCGAAGGAAATTGGGTTTCGTTACAGCCGCACCAACCAAGAATAGAGCATAAATACAGCAATATAAAAACCACAAACAATCAAACAACAAAATGCAACAAACAACATGAATATCTTTCACAGTGTTTATTTCCTCACCCTTTATCCTCACACCCTTCTACTGCCTCACATCCTCATCTTTTGATCCCGTACAATCGATAGTGCCTTTTACGGTGTCCTGCCTGTTCATCTGTGGTAGACGCATCTTTGCCTCCTCTCCTTGTCTTGTGTACTAACAAGACTGCAGATTCACCAGGGTTCTTCTGGAACCCTCAAGAACTGAGGAGAAATTTCCAGGCTTCACTGCCACCAGTTCAGGAGAGAGAAAACAAAAATCACTGTTAAACACAATGTATATGTGATAAGTAAATTAATCTGAATCTGATTTATACATTGTTTGTGCTTTGACAACCTCACATCACAAACACCTCAGCAATCTCCCTTGAAGCACAAACTGCTCCACAGGATCCGCAGCCAGAAAGACGGGAGAATCGTTACTAAACTTTCTCAGCTATTCCTGAGATTGATGACAGACACTAGTGTTTGTTTGACCTTTGAGGAGTACTCCATCAAATGTCTGAATTGCTGTCAAAGCTGAAGTCAGGGTCACCGTCACCTTTGGCAACCTTGCCTCAGGAGCCACAGCTGCCCATTCACCTCCTTCCTCACCAGCATTCAGGGCACCAAACAGTCCTTCCAGATGAGGCAACACTTCACCTGCAAGTCTCTCAGGGTCATCTACTATAACTGGTGCTCCCAGTGGAGCCTCCTCTACTTTGAGAGATTGGGGCACCGCTTTGTCAAACACCTTTGCTCCATGCACAACAGGGAGGATTTCTCAGCGGTCAACCGTTCGAATTCCACTCTCCATTCCGATTCCAACATGCCGGTCCATGGCCTCCTCTACTGACGTGCCGAGGACACTCTAAGGTTGGAGGAGCAACACCTCATAGCTTCCAACCTGACGGCATGATCATTAATTTCTCCAACATGTGATAATTTCTCCTCCTGCCCCACGTCTCTCCTTTTTCATCCCCCATTCTAGCTCCCCTCTTGGCCCTTCTCTTCTCCTCACCTGCACATCACCACCTCCCTCCCCCCCCCCCCCAGTGCCCTTCCTCCTTCCCTCTGTCCTTTGGTCCATTCTTCTCTTGTATCAGATTCCGATTTCTTCAGCTCTTTACCTTTTCCACCTTTCATCTCTATGCTCCTCACTTCAGCCCCCTCCCCCACCCGCCTACCTTCTCCCCAACCCACGGACCTTCTCCTTCATCTGGCTCACCTACCACCCTCCAGCTGGTATTCCTTCCCCTCCCACCACCTTTTTATTTTGCCTTCTTGCCGCTTCCTTCACAGTCCTGATGAGCGGTCCCGGTCGGAAACATCAACTCTTGATTCTTCTCCACAGATGCTGCCTGACCTGCTGAGTTCCTCCAGCATTTTGCCTGTGTTGCCCAAGATTTCCAGCATCTGCAGAATCACTTGTACTTAGGATCCTCTGCTGAGGGAGGCTACATGTGATGCTTTTCTTCTCTCTGTTGCATGGAGCTCACCTGTCAAATCGTTTCATCTTTAGGGTCAATCAGGCATTTGCAATCACACCACAACCAGAGCATCAGGAGGTAATGCAGGTCCCCCAAGTGCATAGAGAAGGCAATCTCACCCTCAGAAACACTTGCCTACACAAGGAAGATTCGACATGCACACCATGCTCAGGCCCCTCTACATCCCTCATGGTAGAACTAGGCTACTCTTCTCTCGCTAGCTGCATGTATTATGTGTGACCCAATAAATATTCCTTCCTGAAGTCAGAGGTTTTGAACGTTTCCTCTTCCGTCAGATAGATTTCCCTTTTCTGGTGGGATCCTTCTTTTTACACCCACCCCCCCCCCCACTCCATGACTTCTGCCCTCTTGGTTTCAAGAGGAGGGAGGTCCTGCTGTGATGACCTGGAGATGGGGACCGAATGTTTACTCTGGGCCGGTCTAATTGAAGAGTTGTGCAGCGCGCTAGCTGTAACTTCAGGTGAGATGTCCCAGCAGTTCAAGTTTAATTGTCATTCAACCATACTCATGCACACAGCCAAAACAAAACTGTGTTCCTGTGGGGCCAAAACGCAGCCCCACGCAGCATATAACACATGTAAAAAGTATAGTTAGGAGAGCAGAAAATCATCTGGTCGCAAAAAAAATATTAGCCCCAGTTCCTGAGTGGCATGGCCTGGAGATTGATGGTGCATGAGATGTTGTTCCGGGGCCATAATTCTGCAAGTACAAGCACGCTGCCATTCCTCATCACTTGCGTAATCCACCAAGTGAACACTTTTAACATTTGAGGTCCAGTTTGAGCTGTTAAATCCTGGTTCCTGTCTTTGTAGCCAGTTATGACTCAGGCAACTGCAGGTGATAACGTTGGCAGAGACGAATTCTGGTCCTTGCAACACTGTTGACATAATTTGAACATTAGACCACAATGAGGTAACGTTAGCTTACACGTAAGGCTTGGACAAGGGAAGAGGTGCACTATTAATGACTGCTGTAAACTCCTCTAGAAATGCATACAAAATTAGTTGGTGCAATTTTTTTGTCTGCGAGATTTTTTTTTGTTTTGTGTTTTTTTTCCCTAGCCCTTGTGCAGATTGAGTTTTGGGCCACAGTTCTAAATTGGTAAACACAATTTCGATTCTGCAGATGCTGAGAAATCCAGAGCAACACACACACAGAATGCTGGAGGACCTGCTGAGATCCTCTAAATTGGTAAATTGGCTTATTATTGTTTTATCTACCAAGGTACAGTGAAAAACTTGTCCTGCATACTGTCCATACAGTTCAGACTTTTATAACAGTGCATTAAGGTAGTACGAGGTAAAACAATAACAGAGCACGGAATGGAGTGTCACAGTGCAAATGCAGTGCAGGTACTCAGTAAGGTGGAAAGTTTTCTAAATTTTAGTAACAACTCTCCCTTTCAGTCTGTGGATCCTGTTTTAAGGGAGATTGCTACAGTTTTCTTACGGAAGGTTGTCAAAGTACAACAAGTATTAATGGGTGGAAGGAACAGCTTTACTGTGTTCTAATGAAGTCAGATGAGCCCAGTGAACTTGAATAGCCAATTTCTCTCACCCTACACGTTCCCAACCAGCCACTAAGTCATCCTGTTTAAAGAACACTGTTCCTTGAGGCACAGTCTTCACGATTGCGTCAGTCCCAATAGTGCAGTGAGAGGAATGCTAAATCTCTCGTTTTGATCAATATTTTTATTTACTTTGTATTTATTGAGATACATCTGTCTCGCCCAGCCACCCCAATTTAACCCTGCCTATTCAGGGGACAATTTACAATGGCCAACTAACCTACCAACTGGTATGTCTTTGGACTGTGGAAGGAAACTGGAGCACCCAGAGGAAACCCACACAGTCACGGGGAGAACGTACAAACACCTTACAGGCAGTGGCGGGAATTGAACCTGGGTTGCTGGTATTGTAAAACGCTGTGCTAACCACTAAACTCACTGTGCCACCTGCTGTATCAATACAGTTGACTTATTGACACCACCCATGGTGTCAATAATTCAATGTAGTGACACCCACCTTTTTTAAAGGCTGTTTTCTCAGTTCAGATTGGCTGCAGTTAATGGTATGCTTCACAGTAGCGTAGCAGTTAGTGTGACATTATTACAGCTCCGGCGTTTGGTGCCGTCTGTAAGGAATATGTCTGCTCTCCCCTTGATCATGTGGGTTTCCAGTTTCCTCCCACACTCCAAAGATGTACGGTCTAGGAGGTTAAATGGTCCCTGCAAATTGTCTAATGATGAGTCTAGTGTTAAATAGGTGGGTCACTGGCAGTGCGGCTCTCGTTAGGCCAAAAAGGCCTGTTCTATGTGGATCACTAAATAAATAGTGTCCTTTTTATTCTTTGGGGTGAATTTGCTGTACGCATCAGATTCCACACAGAGTTAGCCTTCAAAGATGGCAGAGAAGGGTTCAAATCTAAAATAAATATTAGTTCCAGTACATTGAGCCCTGGTGAACTCTCGAATTCTGGGACCCATGCCTGTACTAATGGATTAGCCAGGAAGCAGCAGCTTCTTGTGAAGGCAGTTTATCTGATGCTCTATGCCTGTGATACTGCTGCAAGTCAGTTTCTCACTGTGCCTGTCCGCACTTGTAATTGTGCATCTGTCATGTCGAGACTTTGTAGAGCATAGGTCAGACCACATTCGCGATATTGCGAGCGGATTTTGGTTCTATGCCCAATGAAGATGTGTGTTGGCATTTGAGAAGGCCCAGAGGAGGTTTATGAGAAGGATCCCGGGAATGAAAGGGTTAAGGTCGGAGGAGCATTTAATGGCTCAGGGCCTGCACTGGCTAAAGTTTAAAAGAATGGGGGTGGGGTGGGGAGTGGGATCTGATTGGTATCTATTAAGTATTGAAAGGCCTAGATAGAGTGGATGTGGAGAGAATGTTTCCAATAGTGAGAGAGCCTAGGATTAGTGGCAGAGCCTCAGAACAGAGGAATGTTCCCTTTAGAACAGAGAGGAAGAGGAATTTCTTTAGCCAGGGGGTTGTGAATCTGTGGAATTCATTGTCACAGATGGCTGTGGAGGTCAAGTCACTGGGTATAGTTAAAGGGGAGGTTGATAGGGTCTTGATTTGAAAGGCAGGAGAATGGAGTTGAGAGGGAAAATAAATCAGTCATGATGGAATGGTGGAGCAGACTCGATGGACCAAATGGCCCAAATCTTCTATGTCTCATGGTCTGACCATAAACTTGACTTTGACTTTGGAACAGTGGGTGTGGGTTGTTCTGAGAGAGTGAACACTTCCAGCATTGCTGTGCTTTAGAAAGGATGGGGAGGCTATTGACAGGTCGACTGGATTTCTGTTGGGGAAGGTGTTGAAAGGGTTAGATGTAGATAAGGTGTGTATTCCCTTGAGAAGAGCTCCCATTGCAGCACCCTGGAACTCCACATGGTCATGGGTGGAATGTACAAACTCCTTATGACAGGAGTGGAACTGAAACCGGTTTGCTATGCTGTGATCGTTTTAACTGCAACGTTACCATGCTCTCTGACACAAAACAACCAAATCTTCACCCCCTCCCTAAACCCAACACCCCTCAAAACTCATTCCCCCCACCCCTTCCTCCCTCCACCCAACACTCACTCCCCCACCCTCCCTAAACCCAGCACCCCACAACCTTCACTCCCCCACCCCTTCTCCCTAAACACAACACCCCACAACACTCACTCCCCCACCCCTCCTCCCTCCACCCTCCCTAAACTCAACACCCCACAACACTCACACCCTCACCCCTCCTCCCTCCACCCTCCCTCAACTCAACACCCCACAACCTTCACTCCCCCACCCCTCCTCCCTAAACACAACACCCCACAACACTCACTCCCCCACCCCTCCTCCCTCCACCCAACACCCCACAACCCTCATTCCCCCACCCCGCCTCCCTCCACCCTTCCTAAACCCACCCAATACTCACTCCCTCACCCCTCCTCCCTCCACCCAACACTCAGTCCCCCACCCTCCCTAAACCCAACACCACATAACACTCACTCCCTCATCCCTCCTCCCTCCACACAATACTCCCTACCTCTCTTCTCTACACACAACACTCACTCCCCCCTCCTCCCTCCACCCAACCCTCATTCCCCCACCCCCTCCTCCCTCCATACAACCCTCATTCCCCCACCCCCTCCTCCCTCCACCCAACACTCACTCCCCCACCCTCCCTAAACCCAACACTCCACAACACTCACTCCCTCACCCCTCCTCCTTCCACACAATACTCACTCCCCCTCCACCCAACACTCACTTCCCCCACCCTCCTCCTTCCACACAATACTCACTCCCCCACCCCACACCCTAAACCCAACACTCCACAACACTCACTCCCTCACCCCTCCTCCTTCCACCCATCACTCACTCCCCCACCCTCCTCCCTCCACACAATACTCACTCCCCTACCCCACACCCTAAACCCACCCTGTCCTCCCGCCACTGCCACAGCATTCACCCACCTCCTTACCACAGTTTTACAACAGCCACCCACTTCCCCACCTCCACAAGACTCAAGACCTCACCCATTGCACCCATGCCCCAGCCAAACGTCATCCAGCTTCCTCCCTCCATCCCATTGGATGCTGTTACAGAACTTGTGTCATCAAGCTGGAAAGAGTGCAGGGGATATTTGTAAGGATGTTGCTGGGACTCAAGGGACTGAGTTATGCAGGGAGGTTGAGCAGCTTGGGATTTTTTACATTGGGCCGTATGAGAATGTGGTTATTCTTATAAAGATGCATAAAACAATCGGGCAAAGATGAGGTGAATGCACACTGTCATTTTTGCAAGGTTGGGTGAATCGAGAACTAGAGGGCACAGGTTTAATTGTGGCCAAACACCTGTCCAGCTCTTGGCTCCATCCCTCCCCCTCCCATCTTCTCCTATCATTTTGGCTCTCCCCCTCCCCCTCTCACTTCCAAATCTCTTACCAGCTCTTCCTTCAGTTAGTCCTGACGAAGGGTCTCAGCCCGAAACGTCGACTGTACCTCTTCCTAGAGATGCCGCCTGGCCTGCTGCGTTCACCAACAACTTTGATGTGTGGGGCACAGGTTTAAGGTGTGAGGGGAGAGATTTTAATAGGAACCTGAGGGGAAACTTTTCTTTTCCCAGAGAGCGGTCAGTATATGGAATGAGCTGCCCGAGGAAGTGGTTGAGGCATGTACTGTACAGTATATTAACATTTAGAAGGTATTTGGACTGATGTGGGAAAAATGGGACTAGTTTAGATGGGAATTTTGGGCAGGATGGATCAGTTGGGCTGAAAGGCCTGTTTCTGATTTGATGATTGGATATCCCATTCCCTTCTCCCCCCTCCCCCCACCACTCTAGCAGAGAACTGTTATGGCAGGTACCAATTGAAAATATCGAAGTTGAAATGGGTTATGAGCATTAAGACATGAATGAGGGAAACTCCAAGGCTGGCTGTCTGCATTCCTTCTTTCATGTACATTTCAATAAAGTAGTATTTTATTTATGTAGAGACATACCATGGTAACAGGCCCTTCCGGCCCAACAAGCCTGCGCCACTCAATTGCACTCATGTGACCGGTTGACCTACCAACCTTTACGTCTTTGGAATGTGGGAGGAGACACACTTGGTCACAGGGAGAATGTACAAATTCCTCACAGACAGTGGCGGAATTGAACCTGGGCCGCTGGCGCTGCGATATTCATGCACTAACCACTACGCTCGTCTTCCGCCCCTTCTTCTGTGCTGGAGTTTGATTCAGCATATGATTCAACTGGATACTGGTGTCTTCCATCAACCCGTATTCTTGGCCCCACTGAGGTTCCCCCTTGCCAACCCTTTCTTCTCTGTCTTCTTGTGGTGGTGTGCTGGCATGAGGGCAAGGTGCGGTGGGAAGTTAGACTGAAAGTTTCAGTAGTTTTGGAATGTCGTGAGTAGTTTGGGGCTCTTTATCTAAGAAGGGATGTGTTGGCATTGAAGGGGGTCCAGAGAGGTTCAAGAGAATGATCCTGGGAATAAAAGAGTTAATGTATGAAGAGAGTTAGATGGCTCTAGACTTGTACTCGCTTGAGTTTAAAAGAAAGAGGGGGCATTTCATTGAAACCTTTTGAATATTGAAAGACCTAGGTACAGTGGATGTGGAGAGGATGTTTCCAGTAGTGGAAGAGTCTGGGACCAGAGGGCACTGCCTCAGAATACAAGGATGTTCCTTCAGAACAGGGACGAGGAGGAATTTTTCTTGAGCCAGAGGGTGGTGAATCTGTGGAAGTAATTGCCACAGACTGCTGTAGAGATCAAATCATTGGCTCTTTTTAAAATGGAGTGTGATAGGTTCTTGAATAGTAAGAGCATCAAAAGTTATGGGGAGATGGGAGGGGTGTGGGTTTGAGAAAGATAATAAATCAGCCACGATGGAATGGCGGAGTAGATTCAATGCGCTGATTGGCCTAATTCTGCTCCTATGTCTTATGATCTTATTTTCAATTTCCTCAAAATAAGAGTCATCCATTTTCCTGTGCTAACAGTCATTCGTTGTCACCAGGCACAAGCTTCCTCTGCTTTCACTTCTCCAGTTTGCTTGTTTCAATCGTCACAAGAAGTTGATTCTGCTGGGTGTGTTATGTTGGGAAGCTAGATTGCCTTAAGCATGCTGTGTCAGCGCTTATCCATTCAAATATTAATTTCCTCATCTTTCAGCTAAGTATTTTCCACTTACCTCACCAACTGGGCCCTGAAAGTCACTGAACATTGTGCATGTTTGTGTGCATCCTATTGGCAGGTCAGGCTAAGCAAAACCCAAATAGTTCATTGGATAGATTAACTTTGAAATGTGCATTCATCTGGAATCTCTGATTGGCCAAATTATGTACTGATGATTACTAATTTGAATTTAATTCTTCCAATCAGCAGGGCTTGTGTTTATTCCCCTGCAGCCTTGGCAATGTATGCTCAAAAATTACGTGATATAGTCCACCCCTTTTTGTCCCTGGTATTTTGTAACCAAGCCTGTGAACTTTGATCGCTTGCACAGTAATGATTAACCTTCTCCTGGTTGTTGAGAGCAGGTAGTGTAACAGCCGTTGTGCTGGCCAGCTACAGAGCACTGATAAGCCTGCATTCAGCTCTCTAGGGCATAACCGCTTAGTTCTGCCTTGGGATTGTCATCTTTGGAAAGGCTTGGGATTGTGGCATGTTGGTGCAGCTGATAGACCAGCCGCCGCAAGGTGCCAGTGACCCGGCTTTTACTCTGACCGCAGGAGATTCTGCAGATGCTGGAAATCCAGAGTACCGTGCACAAAATGCTGAGGATTATTCTGCCCTCAGCGTGCACGTTCTCCCTGTGATCTCTGGTGCTCCAGTTCTCTCTTACATCCCCAAAAGGTGCAGATTATAAATTATCCTGGTGTTAGAATCTGGGAGAAATTCTTAAAAAAAGGAAAAAGATTAGCTGTATTTGTCACGTGCATCGAAAAATACAATACAATGCGTCAATTTGTCACATCAAATCAGCGCAGATTGTGCTGTGGATAGACCACAAGTGTCACCACGCTTCAAGTCCCCAACGTAGTATGTCCTCAACTTACTAACCCTAACCAGTATGTCTTTGGAATGTGGGAGAACCTAGAGCACCCAGAGGAAACCAACACAGTCCTGGGGAGAACATGCAAACACCTTAAAGGCAGCAGCGGGAGACGTTGATGGGGATGTAGATTAGAGGGAATATTAGTGGGGAATAGCAACAGGCAAAATGCTGGAGGAACTCAGCAGGCTAGGCAGCATCTCATGGAGGAAAATAAACGGTCGACATTTTAGGCTGGGGCTGTTCATCAGGACTGGAAAGGAAGGGGACAGAATCCAGAATAGGACGGCAGGAAGAGGGGAGGAGTACAGGCTGGCAGGTGATAGGTGAGGGGGAAGGTGGGTGGGTAACAGAGGGTGAATGATGCGAGATGCTGGAGCTGAATGGGATGACCAGGTAAAGGGGAGAAGAGGGAATCTGATAGACCATGGGAGCAAGGAGAGGAGGTGGTAGGCAGGTCAGGAGGGCAGGGGAGGGGAAGAGAAAGGGTGAGATGTTGACCAGAATGGGGGGAAGCAAAAATGGTTGTGGGTAGGTGTGTAGCAGAGAGGAGTTACCCTAAGTTAGAGAAATCGATGTTCATGTCGTCAAGTAGGAGGCTACCATTGAACATCAGTTTCTCCAACTTCCAGTAATTATTTCCCCCTCCTTCTTCCCTTGTTTCCTCTTCTTCAGTTCCCCATTCTGGCCTGTTACCTTTTCTCCTCATATGCCTATCACCTGCCCCTGGTGGCCCTCCTCTTTCCCTTTCTCCCATGGCCCACTTTCTTCTCCTATCAGATTCTTTATTCTCCAGCCCCTGTATCTTTTCTACCTCTCACCACCCAGCTTCTTACTTCTTTCCCCTCTGACCCTCCCACCTGGCTTCACCTATCACCTTCCAGCTTGTTCTCCTTCCACACCCCCCTGCCTTCTTATTCTAGCATCATCCCCCTTCCTTTCGGGTGTTTATTCAGGTGTTAATCCTCTAATCTGAGTGTGACCTCATTTTGGCAATAGAGAAAACCATGGACAGATATGTCAGTGTGGGAATGGGAAGTGGAATTGAAATGGGTGGCAACCAGGAGATCCTTCTTGTTGAGGCGGACAGAGCAGTGGTGCTCAATGAAGGCAATCCCCAGTCAAGAGGAGTCTATACCAAATACAGTAGTTGACCTCAACAGGCTCACAGCTGAAGTGCCGCCTCACCTGGAAGGACTTTTTAGGGCCTTGAATGCTGGTGGACCTGTGCTTGTGGAACCGCTTTTGCAGCATGTTTCCTTCTTCTAGGGACCTTTGTCCCCCTTCTGTATCCTCCACCAGGTCCTCAGACACCATTCATGTACCCTGCTCCATTGTGTGAGGCCATACCGGGTATGAATACTGCATCCTCCCTACCCTCCCCCCACCTTTCAAAGTCCTGAGATCCAGCCCTTCATTCCCATATCCTAAGTCTTTTGGCCATCATTCCTATTATCTTCAGGCACCTACCAACCACATTCATGCAACTGATCAGCCCAATTTAACTCTTAAACACCAGTATATCCACGTGAATCTGCACTTCACCCATTTGAACACCCATCCTTCCATGGGATGGCACGTGGGGTGGAGACGGGGGTGAGGGGTGGATCACTTCGTCATGAGGAGCAGGGCTTTCTGCAATTGAAATGCCATTTCGACACATTTGGATTTCACCCTCTGGTGATGAAGGCCAGTAACTCACTAACCTTTAGCAACTCTTTTTCCATCGGCTTGGTTGACACCAGTATCATTTTTTCCCAGGGCAAAATATTTAATACTAGAATGTATGAATTTAAGATGGGGTGGTGAGGAGGGTCAGTGGAGATGTGCAGGACGACATGCACTACCAGGGTGCTGGTGGAAGCAGTTATGATAGAAGTATTTAAAAGGCTGTTAGATCAGCATGTGGATATCAGAATCGACTCAGGTTTATATCACTGATATATGCGTCAACTTCGTTGTTTTGTGGCAAGAGTATAGTGCAAAACAAAAAAATACTATAAATTTCAAAAAAAAAGAAATTTAAATTAAAAAATGTAAATTAATTGGGCAGTGCAAAAAGAGAGCAAAAATTAGTGAGGTAGAGTTCATAGGTTGGTTCATTGTCCATTCAGAAATCTTATGACAGAGGGGAAGATGCTGTTCCTAAAACATTGAGTGTGTGTCTTCAGGCTCCTATACCACCTCCTTGATGGTAGCATTGAGAAGAGGGCATGTCCGTGATGATGGGAGTCTTCAGTGAGGGATGCCACCTTTGTGAGGCATCACCTTTTGAAGATGCTGGTAAGGCACATGAAGGAGTTGGTTGAGTTCGCAACCCTCTGCGGCTTTTTCTCATCCTGTGTGGTGGCCCCTCAATACCAGATGGTTGTGCAACCAGACGGATTACTCTCCATGGTACGTCAGCAGAAATTTGCTGGAGCCTTTGGTGACATACAAAATCCCTTCAGACTTCTAATGAAATAAAGCTACTAACTTGTCTTCATTGTAACTGCAGTGGATAGACCTTCAAAGATGTTGACATCCAGCAACTTGAAAGTACTATCCTTTTCCAATGCTGATCCCTCACTGAGAACTGACATGCCTTCCCTTGACTTCCCCTTCCTGAAGCCCACGATCAGTTCTTTAGTCTTACTGACATTGAGTGCAAGGTTGTTGTTGTGAGACCACTCAACCAGCTGATCTATCTTACTCCTGTACAGCTCTACTGTTGATCCCTCGGGATGTGCAGAGAATGGAGTGATACGAAACGTGTGGGCAAAAGGGATTAGTTTAACGAGGCATTTATAAATTTAATTCAGCACAACACTTTTGGGATGTATGCCCTGAACAGTTCTATGTTTTAATCTTCAGTGATTAGTAAGTTTGTGCATCCACACCTAGTTTCTCACCAGTAATGAAATATTTCGTGATCTGTTTTTCTCTGCTGTAATGTGGGTGTCTACTCTTCTACCAATTTAAGTTCAGTCTACCCACCCATTTTGTTGTTATCAGTGACTGCTTCCATCTAGTTTCTGGCAAGATTAAGGCATAGCCTTGGTTATTTTTATCTTTTTATTCAAACACAGGGACGTCCTCATAAAATGTAATAGATCTTACACCATTCCCTTCACCTGGTGTGTGTCATGTGTATGCTCCCCAATAGGTTTGTCCCATCCCTATCAATTGTTTCTGTAGTTTTTAAAATTCATTGCCTGACTCCCAGAACCTTTCCACATGCACACAGGTCACGTGTGATGGAATATTCTTCCTTTGCCCAGATGAGAATCTGAATCAGAATCAGGTCTATTATCACTGACATATGGTGCGAAATTTGTTGTTTTGCAGCAGTGGTGCAAGACATTAAAAATTGTGATATGTCACGAGTAAATAGTGCAAAAGTGGAATAGCAGGGAAGTGTTCATGGGTTCAATGTCCATTCAGATACCTGATGGCAGAGGGGAAGAAGCTGTTCCTAAAGCATTGAGTGTGGGTCTTCAGGCTCCTGTGCTTCCTCCCCGATGATAGTAATGAGAAGAGGGCATATCCTGATGGTGAGGGTTTTTAATGATGGGTGCTGCCTTCTTAGGGCACTATCTTTTGAAGGTGCCCATGATGGAGCTGGCTGATTCTACAACCCTCAGTCCTGCACTTTGAAGCACCCAAACCTGTCAGAATGCTCTCCACACTGCATCTGTAAAATTTGCTAGAGTCTTCACCAACCAAATCTCCTAAAACTCCTGATGAAGTATAGCTGCTGGCAGGCCTTACCGTGATTGCATCAAAGTGTTAAGCCCGTGATCGATCCTCTTGAGATGTTGATACCTGGGAACTCGAATCTGCTCACCCTTTCCACTGCTGACCCCTCAAGGAGGACTGGTATGAGTTCTCCCAGCTTCCCCTTCCTGAAGTCCATAATCAATTCCTTGATCTTACTGACATTGAGTATACAATTGCTGTTGTGACACCACTTGGCCAGCTGGTGTCTTTCACTCCTGCATACCTCCTTGTCACTGACTTTCTGTCAACAAAAGTGGTGTGATAGGTGAAATTATAGAAGACATTTGAACTGAACTTAGCCACACAGTTATAAATAGAGAGAGAGTAAAGCAGTGGGCTAAACATGCATCCTTGAGGTGCACCGGTGTTGATTGTCAATGTGGAGGAGATATTATTACTGATTTACACTGCCTGTGGTCTCCTGATGGGGGGGAAGTCAAGGCTCCAGATGCAGGAGGGGGTACAGAGGCCCAGGTTTAGGAGCTTGTTGATTAGTAGTGATGTTAATATGGTGTTGAACTCTGAGCTGTAATCAATAAACAGCAGCCTGTTGTAGGTATTGCTGTTGTCCGGGTGGTCTCAGGTTGAGTGGAGAGCTAGTGAGTTTGCGCCCGCTGTCCCTGGTGTGGTGATAGGCAGGTTGCAGTAGGTCCAGGTCCTCGTTCAGGCCAGAGTTAATTCTAGCCATAACATATCTCTCAAAGCACTTCATCACAGTACATGGGAGTGTGTCATCAGTGAACTTATAGATTGCATTTGGGCCCGGCCTAGCCTCATAGTCCAACAGCTCTAAAGGAACTCCATACCATCCAAGATGGCACCCCATCTACTACCATTTGAATTAACTCTCTCTGCCACCGTACATTGCGACTGCAACATATGTAGCTACAAAATGCACCTTCGTTTCTACCCAGAGTCCACCAAGAGCATTTCCCAGACTTGCCATCTCAGCCACTGTGTACAAGGGCAGTGGCAGAACATCACCGGTTAGAAATTGTGCACCACTTTGTATCACCATTTCTTCATTAACGTTGGTTATAAATCCTGCAACTCCAAGCTTAGCAGCATTATGGGAGTACACCCTTCACATTATTTATTAATTTATTTTAGAATCATATTGTTGCCGACAAGACCATTGTATCCTACCCTTGAGAATGTGGTGGTGAGACACCACAATGAACTGTTACAGTCCTTGGTTGTAGAGTAACACAGTATGGGATCAGGCCCTTTGGCCCATTTAGTCCATGCTGATCAAACTAGTCTTGTTTTCCCATATTTGGTCCATATTGCTCTCGAACTTTCCTCTCCATGTACTTATCCAAATGTCTTTTAAATGTTATTGTACCTGCTTTGTCCTTCTGGGTGTCTCAAAATAACAAATTTCACAATACATGCCAGTGATAATATATCTGATTCTGAAGCAACACTCACAGTGCAGTTGGACAAGGAGTTCTAGCACTTCGACCCACTGACTGAGGGTCAGTGCTATATTTCCAATTCAGGATGGTGTATGACCTGGGTGGGAACATGTAGCTGGTGGTCTTCCCAAGCAATTGATGCTGCAAGGTGCAGGTTGACCACTCTCCATTGCTCATCAATGGCTCTGCTGTAGAGAGAGTGAAGAGCACAAAGTTCATAGGTCTGCACATAACCGACGATCTAACCTGGACCCACAACAACTCCTCATTGGTCTAGAAGGCACAGCAATATCTACACTTTATGAGGAGACTGAGGCATGCAAGCCTCCCCACCCTGTTCTAACAACTTTCTGCAGGAGCAACATAGAACGCGTCTTCTTTGGCTGGATCATTGTGTGATACGGAGGCTGCAAGACATTGGACCGTCACACCCTACAGAGGAGAGTAAAAACTATCAAGTGGGTCACCAGTGTCTCCCTAATTCTCCCACCCCCCCACCCTGATTTGTGACATTTACCAGAACGTTATATGCGATGGGCCTAAGCATTGTTGAGGATCCCTACCACCCATCCCGCAATCTCTTTGACCCACTTCTATCAAGAAGGAAGTACAGGAGCATCAGGACTAGGATGTCAAACTGGGTAATAGCTTCTTCCCCCAGGTGTGAGACTAATGAATACCCTGTCACCACTGAGGTCTTGTCACTAGGACAGTGAGCTGTTTACTGTTTATTTGTGCTGTGCACTTCACATGCATTTTGAATTATATTTTAACTTATTTGTGGTAATATCTTGTGTTATGTGTTATTTTATATACACACACACACACACACACACACACACACACTTCCAATTAATTGAGACACATCAGGACCAGTACATTTTGCCTCAATTAACCGACTACCCCAATTAGCCAGATTTTCATGGAAATAGTTAAAAAGGTATAAAGAAGTCAAATTACCATTTAACTGAGTAGCAAATTGTGTATTTAAATGAAAAGCAGAACAAATTAGAACACTACAAATACTACTACAGGACTATAAAACTGTCTTAGCTCCTAATAGCTATTCATGGATCCCATGTAGGCTGCCATGTTCTTTTGATTGACTGTAAATGAACAAAATCAGTGCAGACAACTTGCGTAGATAGGGGACTGCCTTCATGCAATTCTCAATGACTGTATCCTCCAAATCTTCATTTTCATTGTAACATTCAAGATGTTTGTCGATACCTTCAAATTCTTTGTTGCTCCTAACTTGTTGAAGTAGTGAAATCACTTAATATTTTTATTTCCAGCTGTTTCTGGCATCTCCAGCCCTGAATGCTTGAAACCGCCATGAGTCTTGCTGCTTATTTCTTGCCAACTATCAGTGACGAAAGTCAATGCTCTTTGAACTCAAATGCACGCAACTAACGCTACTTAAAAACTGTATACTCTAAGCACAGTATAGTGACTAACGTCCACACAAATGCACGTGACTGACGCTAGTTAGAAACTGTTCAGCAACAGACTTCTGCCCCAATTAAGCAGCATGGTGTCCCAAATCAATGAAGGAAATCCCATCCATTTTCTCTATTAGGTTTTGTTCTTTGAGAGTTGCCCCAAATAAGCGGCTGCCCGGATTGACCATTAGCTCTATTAGCTGGAATCAACTTGGTTTGTGTGTGTATATACAGTCAGGTGACAACAAACTTGAACTTGCTGTCCTTGTCCTTCATGGTGATAGTACAGTAGATGTGAATTTAGATGTGGACTTAGGACTTCAGTGGTTTAAGAAAGGTGGCAACTATAATCTTCTCAAGAGTAGCTGGCAATAGGAGTAAGTGCAGTGCCTGACATCTCAGGAAATGAAAATGTAGATATGTATTGTTCACCACAACTATTCATTGAGTAGCTGTTCCATGTTCTTTCACCGCAGCACTCAAGTCATTAAATTTGTGTGTGCATACCTAGCAACGTCAGAACTGGGAGCAGGAGCAGGTCACACATCCCCTCGAGCCTGGTCTGCCATTCATTAAGATCATGTTTGGTCTGACCTTTGATCTCAACACTTGTTTTCTTGTCCGTACCCTGTGATCAGCAATTCTCCTCAGTTGAAAACTCAATCTCAGTGATGGATAACTTGGCTAAAGTGTTTTGTGCACTTGAGAGCATCAGGCAACTCGAAGTTCCACGAGCAGTTGGATGAAATGCCATCAATCACTTCACTGTCCACGTCGGACTAATTCCAGCTTCTCCTCTCTAGCTCTTACTGAGTTTGCTTCCTACTGTTGAACCATATCAAATGTTGCTGTTGGAAAAAAAACTTGAGGTTTGACCTAGCTTGCTCATGTTTCAAGATCACCTATCAAATCGAATTCTGTTACACAACAGTACTCTGCTGAATGATTCAAATGCACACTTGTTTCCATTTCTATTTAGAAAATAATTCACAATATAATTGACCAGAGTGGTAGAGGGCTTATGTGTTTACCAATATATTGTTCTAGCATTACGTGAAGTTGTGTGTGAATACCTATTTGCCCAAGGTCCCAGCTTATCCAGAATCAGGTTTATTATCACTGATGTATGTCATGAAATTTGTGTTTTGCGGCAGCAGTACAGGTCATTTGTTCGTTTTCTGCCGTGTTGTATGATGAGGACAATTGTGGTCTTTGATCGTGATTGTTCTTGCCAATTTTTTTTTTTACGGAAGTGCTTTGCCATTGCCCTCTTCTGGGCATTGTCTTTACAATACAGGTGACCCCCAACCATTACCAGTACGCCTCAGAGATCGTCTGCCTGGTGTCAGTGGTCGTATAACCAGGACTTGTGATGTGCACCAGCTGCTCATGTGGCCATCCACTGCCTGCTCCCGTGGCTTCACATGACCCTGATCAGGGGCTGGCTACAACTTGCCCAAGGGTGACCTGCAGGCTAGCGGAGGGAAGGAGCATCTTACACCTCCTTTGGTAGAAAAATGTCTCCATCCCACCGCCCAAGCAAGACATAAAATATACTATAAATCAGGTTAAGAAATACATTTTTAAAAATTATGTATAAAAAAGCAAAAAAAAATGTTCCTAAGACTTCAGGCTCCGCTTCCTCCTCTCTGATGCTATTGATAAGGAGGTCTTTTCCTGCATGGTGGGGTCCTTAATGATGGATGGTGCCTTCTAGAGACATGACCTTTTGAAGGTGTTCTCGATGTTGGGGAGGTTGGTGCCCGTGATGGAGCTGGCTGAGTTTGCAACCCTCTGCAGTTTTTCCCAATCCTCTGCAGTGGCCCCTCCATACCAGATGGTGATGCTTGTATATCATGTGTTATATATTTGGGTCTGATATTCCATTGCATTTATCTGTTCTGGTGTTTTATTGAGGACCTGAATGTGCTGCAGTGGTGGGCAATCAATTGGTGACTCGGTGCCATTATAAATAGAAACACAGGAGATTCTGCAGATGCTGGAGATCCAGAGTAACACACACACAAAATGCTGGAGGTACTCAGCAGCTCAGGCACCATCTGTGGAAAGGAATAGAGTCACTTTCAGGTCAAGAACCTTCATCAGGACTGGAAAGGAAGAAGGAAGAAGCCAGAATAAGCAGGTGGGGGGAAGGGGAAGGCGTACAAGCTAGAAGGTGATGGGTGAAGGGGCAGGTAGGAGTGTGGTGAAGGGGAAGATAGGAGTATGGTGAAGGGGAAGGTAGGAGTGTGGTGAAGGGGCAGGTAGGAGTGTGGTGAAGGGGAAGGTAGGAGTGTGGTGAAGGGGCAGGTAGGAGTGTGGTGAAGGGGCAGGTAGGAGTGTGGTGGAGGGGAAGGTAGGAGTGTGGTGGAGGGGAAGGTAGGTAATGGGTGAAGGGGCAGGTAGTAGTGTGGTGAAGGGGCAGGTAGTAGTGTGGTGAAGGGGAAGGAAGGAGTGTGGTGAAGGGGAAGGTAGGAGTGTGGTGAAGGGGAAGGTAGGTGATGGGTGAAGAGGAAGGTAGGAGTGTGGTGGAGGGGAAGGTAGGAGTGTGGTGAAGGGGAAGGTAGGTGATGGGTGAAGAGGAAGGTAGGAGTGTGGTGGAGGGGAAGGTAGGAGTGTGGTGAAGGGGAAGGTGGGTGAAGGGGAAGGTAGGTGATGGGTGAAGGGGAAGGTAGGAGTGTGGGGAAGGTAGGAGTGTGGTGAAGGGGAAGGTAGGTGATGGGTGAAGGGGAAGGTAGGAGTGTGGTGAAGGGGAAGGTAGGAGTGTGGTGAAGGGGAAGGTAGGTGATGGGTGAAGGGGAAGGTAGGAGTGTGGTGAAGGGGAAGGTAGGAGTGTGGTGAAGGGGAAGGTAGGAGTGTGGTGAAGGGGAAGGTAGGAGTGTGGTGAAGGGGAAGGTAGGTGATGGGTGAAGGGGAAGGTAGGAGTGTGGTGGAGGGGAAGGTAGGAGTGTGGTGAAGGGGAAGGTGGGTGAAGGGGAAGGTAGGTGATGGGTGAAGGGGAAGGTAGGAGTGCGGTGAAGGGGAAGGTAGGAGTGTGGTGAAGGGGAAGGTAGGTGATGGGTGAAGGGGAAGGTAGGAGTGTGGTGGAGGGGAAGGTAGGAGTGTGGTGAAGGGGAAGGTGGGTGAAGGGGAAGGTAGGTGATGGGTGAAGGGGAAGGTAGGAGTGTGGTGAAGGGGAAGGTAGGAGTGTGGTGAAGGGGAAGGTAGGAGTGTGGTGAAGGGGAAGGTAGGAGTGTGGTGAAGGGGAAGGTAGGTGATGGGTGAAGGGGAAGGTAGGTGATGGGTGGAGGGGAAGGTAGGAGTGTGGTGAAGGGGAAGGTAGGTGGCGGGTGAAGGGGAAGGTAGGAGTGTGGTGAAGGGGAAGGTAGGAGTGTGGTGAAGGGGAAGGTAGGTGATGGGTGAAGGGGAAGGTAGGTGATGGGTGAAGGGGAAGGTAAGAGTGTTGTGAAGGGGAAGGTAGGAGTGTGGTGAAGGGGCAGGTAGGTGTGTGGTGCCAGGGAGATGAAGTGAGAAGCTGAGAGGTGGTCACGCCCCAGCTTCTCACTTCCCACCCCAGCTTCTCACTTCCCACCCCACTTCCCCAGTCACCTACCTTCCCTTCACCTGGCTCCACCTATCATCACCTCCCCTTTCTTTCCAGTCCTGATGAAGGGCTTTGGCCCGAAATGTAGACTTTTTTTCACTCCATAGAAGCTGCCTGACCTGTTGATTTCCTCTGGCATTTTGTGTGTGCCATAATAAATATGAATCGTTTGTTGGAATAAGGGAACGAGCCGTGCTAGCATTGAGCCTGGTGATTGTCTTGGAGCCTTACACACTGGAAATAAACCAAATTCCTGCTTTTACCTTGTGCGTCTCTGCCTTTCTCTCTTTCTCCTTCCCTTAGTCAAAGCTACTTCTTTGGCCAAGTTTTTGGTGCCCTGTCCCAATATTTCCTTATGTGCTCAGTGTCAGGCTTTGTTTGATAATTAGTTCTGTGCAGTGATCTGGGGCATCCTATAGTGTAAGAGTTAATCTAGCCTCGCCCACCTACCTTTCCCCTCAACAGCACACACAAAATGCTGGAGGAACTCAGCAGGTCAGGCAGAGATGAAAGAGTCAACACTTCAGGCTGAGACCCTTCTTCAGGACTGGAAAGGAAGGGGGAAGATGCCAGAATAAAATGGTGGGGAGAGGGGAAGGAGGACTAGCTAGAAGGTAATGAGTGAAGCCAGGTAGGTAGGAAAGGTAAAGGGCTGGAGAGGCAGGAATGAAATAGGAGTGGATCATGGGAGAAAGGGAAAGAAGGAGGAGGTGATAGACAGATGAGAAGAGGTAAGAGGCCAG
This sequence comes from Mobula hypostoma, assembly GCF_963921235.1. Classification (NCBI taxonomy): domain Eukaryota; kingdom Metazoa; phylum Chordata; class Chondrichthyes; order Myliobatiformes; family Myliobatidae; genus Mobula; species Mobula hypostoma. The sequence continues at coordinate 14,563,725 of NC_086109.1, read as the reverse complement.
AGGGAGGAGTAGAAGAAGGGGGGGGAGAGAATTTTTTTAACCAGAAGGAGAAATTGTTATTCATGCCATCAGATTGGAGGCTATCTAGAAGGAATATAAGGTGTTGCTCCTCCACCCTGAGGGTAGCCTCATCATGGCACAAGGACTGACTTGTTGGAGCGGGAATGGGAATTAAAATGTATGGCCAGTGGGAAGTTCTGTTTTTGGCTGATGAAGCGGAGTTGCTTGACGAAGCAGTCCCCAATTTACAATGGATCTCCCCAATGCAGAGGAGGCCGCATCAGGAGTACTGGACACATTAGACGACTCCAGCAGATTACACTTTTCCCCTTACTTGGCTTTGCCTATCAGCTTCCAACTTGTAACCATTCTCCTCCCCCCACCTTCTTATTCTGAATTCTTATCCCCTTCCCTTGCAATCCTGATGAGGGGTCCTGGCCTGAAACAATGACTCTTTATTGATCTCCATGGATGCTGCCTGACCTGCTGAGCCCCTTCAGCAATTTGAGTGCGTTTCTCTTTAAAGCACCGCGAGTGAATCCCACGGACCCTACCCTGAGTGCCTTTCTTGCCGCTGCTTTTCCTCTTGGTATGTCAGTGTGGAACGTAAAGGGTAAAACATTTCACACTGTAATTCAGCAGTGTAAATTGAAGGAGACAGCCACAGTTGACGGCTTTGCGATCGTTGTCGGGGATTAAGCCGGTCTTACCATAGACTTGCAGGCAGCAAATTATTATAAAATAGCTTTATTGTCAAGACTTGTGCTTTATTACCGAGACAGGTTGCTGACCACTATGTCTTCAGTACCTGAATGATTCCTGTGTCCTTCAGAAGCTCCCATGAGAGAGGTGCTGGTGGTGTTGTGTGGAGGAGAGGTGGGGAGGGGAAGCATTTGGGGAGGTCTGAGTCGAGAAATCTGCATGAGGAATTCTGTTTCCTGCACTTCACCTTGCTGCCTGCCTAGGTGTAGGCTTTGTCTGGCTGTTGGAATCAGAGGCTGGAGAATGAAGCTGCTCTGCTCCCCGCCTCTGCTAGTGGAATTCCGACAAGGAGCATATGAGGATGTGCTGGGAATGATCCCCAGATTCCGAGCCTGTGGGACAAAGGACACTACAAACATCCCGGGGTGTTGATTTTACAGGAGCTGACTGTGACTTAAAAAATGCTAAAGTTCAGGGCAGATAGGAAGAAGAGGTAGGTCTCTGTGTTAAGGACAATGTAATGCCGTGCAGCCCGATTAACTACATTGCACTCCTGTCAGGGTAGTGCTGCATTGCAGTATTCCAAAGGAGCAGGCAAACAGGCCTTCCTGAAATTGTAACAGCAAAGGCAGGTTCAGAATTATTCGCCTGGATGTTTGAGGCTGAAAGGGGCAAAGGTCTGTGTTTTGGGAGGAGACGTGCATTTTTGGCTCGGTCTGTTAAAGGTCCCTGGCTGTGATATGGTTAAATGTGTGAGCAAATTCTGCGTGGTTTTGATAGCATTGTGTTGACATGTTTGATCTCTATGGGCAGATTCCATTTATGTGGATGCTATAAACACACACACACATTCTCACTCAGACTTACATTTACACGCTCTCTCACTCTTTTACTCTCCCTCTCTCTCTTGCTCTCACACACTCTCTCCATCACTTACTCTCACTCTCTCTCACTCTCTTGCTCACTCTCTCTCACCTTCCCTCCCCTTCCCTCCCCCTCCCAGTCTCCCTTCCCCTCTCTCACCCTCTCTCTCAGCCCCCCTCTTTCACCCCCTCTCACCCCCTCTCTCTCAGCCCCCTCTCTCTCAGCCCCGTCTCTCTCAGCCCCGTCTCTCTCACCCCCTCTCTCTCACCCCCTCTCTCTCAGCCCCGTCTCTCTCAGCCCCGTTTCTCTCACCCCCTCTCTCTCTCTCCCTTTCATCCACTCTCCCTCTTGCTCTCTCTCCCTTTCTTTTGCTTTCTTTCTTCTTTCTCTGCCAGTTCCTTTGTATCTCTCTCTCTCTCTTTACTTCTATCTCTGTCTGTTTATATTTGCCTCCATGTCCCTTACACTTCTTCACTCTGTCCTTTGCGCACGCTCTCTCTCTCTCTCTCTCTCTCTCTCGCTCATTCTCACTCTCACACTCTCATCTCACTCCCAAATACAGCTATTTGTAACCAAACGAAAGACCAGCTCTCTGTTAACCGGCACGGAGTGTCCCACTGTGCTGCTACTACCAGATGTTCATTTACCTGACTGAGATTAAAGTACAGCTGTTAAGAGAGGCTGATTGCTGTTCCCATCAGTGCAATAGAAGTTTAAGTGTAACGCACTGTACTACGTACACAGTGTGTAAGTTTGACTGAATGATTACCATTTGGGGTCAGCAACAAGATGAGCTGGATGTGTTCTTTCACTGTTGTACACCGTATGACTGTTGTTCAGATCTTCAGTGGTAGGTGTGCTGAATATTAATGTCAGGTTGGAACCTGCAATTTCCCTCGCTGTCTGTCCCAGGCTGCTGTGGCTTTCAATCTTAGGGCAGGCTCTGCTGGCAGTAATGCGGCGATCGTGTTTCCCAGTGCAGGCCTCTCTTCAGCAAATGTTGGCCTTCTGTGGATACATCTGCATAGGCCTGAGGAGCACCATGTAATATTTTAATTAATTCAAATGCATGTGAGCTAAGATATTGACCTTCAACAGGCTATGCAAACCTAGACAAAAAGGACATGGAAACTTGCGTGATTTTAACCACAGGAGCAGAATTCGACCATTTGACCCACTGAGTCTACTCCACTGCGGCTGATTCATCTTCCCTTTCAACCCCATTATCCTGCCTTCTCCCCACAACTCTTGATGTCCTTACTTTAAATATACCCAATGACTTGGCCTCCACTGCCGTCGCTGGCAAGGAATTCCACAGATTCACCACCCACTGGGTAAAAAAATTCCTCTTCATCTCTACTCTAAAGGGACGTCCTTATTCTATTTCCCTTTGACAGCTGAGCTTCCTTGCTGCACCGACCAGCAGAGAGTTGCTCTCCTCCTCCTCCTTGTCCTAAGTCCCACTTCAGTACTACTGTTCCACACCACTGGAGCATTGAGTCTGCTCTGCCATTCTTCATGGCTGATTGTCTTTTCTCTCTCAACTCAATTCTGCTGCCTTCTCCTCGTAACCCTCAACTCCTTTATCAATCAAAAACCTATCACTCTTTGCCTTAACAACACCTAATGACTTGGCCTCCACAGCCCTTTGTGGCAACAAATTCTACAGATCCACTACTCCTTGGCAGTAGTTCTTTCTCATCTCAGATTTAAAGGGATGAAGCAGTGTCCTCTGATCCTATACTCCTACCAATAGAAGCATCCTCTCCACATCCCTTCTATCCAGGCCTTTCAGTATTTGGTGGGTTTCAATGAGATCCCATCTCGTCCTTCTGAACTCCCACAGTCCAAAAATGTACCGATTGGTAGGTTAATTAGTCATTGTAAATTGTCCTGTGATTAGGCTGTGGATGCTGGGCGGCGTGACCGGAGGGGCCTGTTCCACACATTATCTCAATAAATAAATAAATAGAACTCCATTGAGTACAGGCCCAGAACTATCAAATGATCCTCGTGTGTTAAAGCAACACACATCAAAGTTGCTGGTGAACGCAGCAGGCCAGGCAGCATCTCTAGGAAGAGGCGCAGTCGACGTTTCAGGCCGAGACCCTTCGTCAGGACTAACTCTGACGAAGGGTCTCGGCCTGAAACGTCGACTGCGCCTCTTCCTAGAGATGCTGCCTGGCCTGCTGCGTTCACCAGCAACTTTGATGTGTGTTGCTTGAATTTCCAGCATCTGCAGAATTCCTGTTGTCTCGTGTGTTAAACCTTTCATTCCCAGGATCATTTTTGCAAAAACCCCTCCAGAATCCTGAACTTGAACCTCACTTAGAAAATATTCAGCACCCTTTTTTTATTCCCGCCAAGTGCATAACCCCGTATTTCCTTCTGCCGTATCCCATCTGTCACTTCTTTGCCGACTCTCCCAACCTGTCCAAGACGCCTGCAGACAGCCCCCCCCCCCTTGCCTTTTGAACACTGCCTGTTCCTCAACTCAGTCACATCCAGGCTAATGAGGTAAAAGTGAAGAGCTGTCCCAACACTGACCCCTGCTGATCTCCATGAGTCGCCAGCAGCCATCTCTAAAAGGACTTACTTATCCCAAATCCTTGCACTCTGCTAGTCGGCCAATCTTCTATTTATGCAAGTACGCTCTCGTGCTCTTTGTCACCTCACCCTTTCCCCATTCTCCTTTCACTTTGCTCTTCTGATACACCCATAACGTAATCTAAATAAGTAACTCCTCATTCTGATATCAGTCAGGTGATACTTTAAAACTCGTTCCTTAGCGAGAAATCTTTGTTGCTTCCCTCAGATCCAAATTGTACAAGGACTTCCACAGTTACATTTTGTCAAAGATTTCTTTCATCTGTGATTATTTGGGCGCCATGGTAACATAGTGGTTAGCGCGACGCCGTTACAGTTTGGAAAGTCCCAGAGCCCGGAGTTCAATTGTGGCGCCGTTCTGTAAGGAGTCTCTGTATGTCCTCGCTGTGGAATGCTTGGGTTTTCCCCGGGTGCTCTGGTTTCCTCCTGCAGTCCAGCTTTCTCTTCTCGAGTAGCTCATCACAGTCCAATCATCTTCATATTTTGTTACTGTCTCAGTTCTGTTTTTCTTCCTCTTCTAATACATTGGTAGGTGACCCATTTGGAATTTTATGGCTTGTTTCTTGATGCATTTCTCTTTGTTATTCTTTAAAGATTAACTTTATTTCTCATGTCTACATGGAAGCACACCGTTTGCGTCAACGGCCAACACTGTCTGAGGATGTGCTGGGGGGAGGGGGCAGCCTGCAAGTATCGGCACACATCCAGCACCAACATGGCATGCCGACAACTGTATGTCTTTGGAATGTGGGAGGAAACTGAAGAACTTGGAGGAGACCCATGCAGTCACGGGGAGAAAGTACAAACTCCTCACAGCCAGCAGCGGGAATTGAACCCTGATTGCTAATCACTGGTGCAATAAAGCTGTACGCTAACCACTGTGCTACCGTGCAGCATCCTTTTGATTGGACCAGGCAGTTTGATGTCACCTACTATTAAAAATTGTGCAAGTGAGATGGGCAATATTTAGCTTAAACCATTTAAAAAAAAACTTATGATTGGAGCAACAATTTTTTTTGGAACCATGTAGAAGACAATTCAGCTCTTATCTGGGCCCATTAAATGAGACTTTACACAACATTATACAACAAAATACAACCCCACACTTCACCTGTTGTTAATAGTATTTCTCTGTGACCCCCTCTAACTCTAACCTTTTTGGATAATGCTCTCATTTCTATCACTCATTCCATTAGAGGGCATGCTTACAGGGCTGTTGCACCTCTAGCTCACCGCCTCTCTTTCTGGCTTTTAATTTTTCCTTAAAAGCTATCTGTTGGTACCATCTCGTAATCTCCTCAAAGAATTCCAACAAGTTCATCAGGTAGGATTTTTCCTGAAGGAAACCATGCTGACTTTGTCCTATCTTGTCCTGTGTCACCAAGTACTCCATAACCTTGTCCTTAACAATTGACTCCAACATCTTCCCAACCACTATAATTTCCTTTCTGCTGCCTTCCTCCTTTCTTAAAGAGTGGTGTGACATTTGCATAATAAATCAATTCCAATATGGTTGAGGTTCACTTCATGTTGTTCTTGTGTTAGCGCGTGGCCAAGTGGTTAAGGCATTCGTCTAGTGATCTGAAGGTTGCTAGTTCGAGCCTTGGCTGAAGCAGCGTGTTGTATCCTTGAGCAAGGCACTTCACCACACATTGCTGTGCGACGACACCGGTGCCAAGCTTTATGGGTCCTAATGCCCTTCCCTTGGACAACATTGGTGGTGTGGAGATGGGCAACTGCCAGTCTTCCATACAACCTTGCCCAGGCCTGCGCCCTGGAAACCTTCCAAGGCGCAAATCCATGGTCTCGCGAGACCATTGGATGCCTATTATTATTATGTTGTTGTTGAGTGCCATATGGAAGTTGTCCATAGCGTTTCTGTGCAAGATAAGGAAGTAGATTACCAGGCCTTTAAATTCCACTCAGATACTACTGCTGCTCAGGTTGGGGAACCGGTCAGATTCAAACTCAGGACCATCTACCTCGGAGTCCAGTGCTGATGCCACTAGACCACCAGCTGGTTGGAGTCAATATTGTTGGAAATGAGTCATAGTACAGTACAGAAATAGGCCCTTTGGCCCACTGAGTCCAAGTCAGTGACCAATCACACATTTACACCAGTCCGAGACTCGTCCTATTTATTCCCCCTCCCCACATTTGGAGCACAATGGTAGCATAGCAACTGGCATGACACTATTACAGCTCGGAGCTTTGGAGTTTGACATTCAGTTCCAGCACCCTCTGTAAGGGGCCTCTGCACATCCTTCCCATAGAATGCGTTAGTTTTCCCCGGGGTGCTCTGGTTTCCTTCGTCTGCCGGGTAGGTTAATTGGTCATTGTAAATTGTCCAGTGATTAGTTTAGGGCTAAATCACAGTTGTCGGGGATTGCTGGTGCGAAAGGACCTATTCTGCGCTGTACTTAAATTAAATTTTAAAAAATCCTGTCAACATCTGCAGACTCTACACAATAGGTTCAATTTGCAATGGCCAGTTGACCTACCAATCTGTGCGTCTTTGGGATGTGAGGGGCGACCAAAGTTACTGGAGGAAACTCGTGGTCACAGGGACAACAGAGATATCCCTGAAGGTCAGGGGTGAACCCAAATCTCTGGAGCCTTTAGGCAGCAGCTCCAGTAATACATCGCTGTGCTGACCTGCAGTGCTATTGAAACTATTTGGACATTTTTCAAGGTGTTGAACAGAAATTATAGCTGTACCACAGAACAGTTCAAGAACCCATGATCACTATCTCGCTCTTGTTGTGACTTAGTATAACTTTAATGTCTTACATTGGTAGTTACCAACTGGGACATGCCCACTTCTTATTGGGAAGGAGCAAGAGCCTGAAAATCCACACTCGGTGTTTTAGCAGCAGTTTTTCCCTTCTGCCATCAGATTTCTGCACATTCCATGAACCCACAGACACTACCTCACCATGTTTCTTTTGCATATTTATTTGTTCAGTCATTATCCTCATCTACAACCATGATCGCTCGTGGCAAATTTCTTCTGCAGACGTGGTTTGCCATTGCCTTCTTCTGGGCAGTGTCTTTACAAGACGGGTGACCCCAGCCATTATCAACACCCTTCAGAGATTGTGGGCCTGGTATAACCAGGACTTGTGATGTACACCAGCTGCTCACGCGACCGTCCACCACCTGCTCTCAGGGCTTCACGTGACCCTGATCAGTAGGGGAGAGGGCTAAGCAGGTGCTGCACCTTGCCCAAGGGTGACCTACAGGCTAGTGGAGGGAAGGAGCACCTTATACCTCCTTTCGTAGAAAGATATCTCCGCCCCACCACCAAATATTTGTTTAGCAACTTGTAGTATTGTTCTGCACAGCCGCTACAAAACAGTAAGTTTCATGACATATGTCAGTGATGATAATTCTGTTTCTGTTCTGCTGCTGCAAAATACAAATTTCACATGTCAGTGATAATAAACCTGTTTTTTCTTCATCTGCAATGAAACTGGCTAATGTTGACACTTCTGGTGAACAGTCCGTGCATGAGGGAGATGGGGCTCAGTTATTTGGTACTTACACTTGAGCTTCACTGAGTCTGACAGTGTTGCATGCAGCAGGGACGGCCTGAAGGTAAGCAACGTGGCTTCCTTCCAAAATACCGTTCATTTTCTCCCATGGCAAACAGCAATGAGTCGAGGGCGGATTTTCAGACTTGATTAAACTTGTCATATCTAATAACACGAACTCGTGAAAGAATGTGCTTGAGAGTGAGTGAAGCAAACAAAATGATACGATGTGATGATACAAGTTTTTTACAATAAGGGTGTCAGCTGAAATTAATTCTCTTGACATACGTTGCATAGGATGGCCTCATAATTTAGACACTGGTAAAACAAGACTGTAAACTCTTGTGGGCTCTGGTCTCATATTGGAATTGATACTTTTTAGAGAAAATTATACTGAAGCTAACATATTTCTTGTCTTCTCTGAGAAAACAGAAAATATGAGAAGGAAATTAGTTCCATAGCCTGCTGTACAATTCAATAAGATTATGGCCAATCTGACCTTGGGTTCAACTGTTTCCCTTCTCAGTTCCTCATAACTCTTGCCTCCTATTGGATAAGTATCTACATTTTGTTTACAGTAGAGGGGGGGTTCCCAACCTTTGTTATGCCATGGACCAACATCATTAAGCAAGAGCTCCGTGGACCACAGGTTGGGAATCCCCGCAGTAAGGCGTTGAAGGGAGGGGTGATAGTGTGAACATTGATTTCTCTAACTTTTGGTAATTTAACCCCCACCATCGTCTCTCTTTTTCTATTCCCCACTCCGGCTTCATCCTTACCTCTTCTCCTCGTCTGCCTATCATCTTTCTCTGGCGCCCCTCCTCCTTTTCTTTCTTCCATGGTCCACCGTCCTCTCCTATCAGATTCCATCTTCTTCAGCCCTTGGCTTATTCCACCTATCACCTCCCAGCTTCTCACTTCCCCCTCACCTGGCTTCATCAATCACCTGCCGGCTTGTACTCCAACCCCTTCCCCCACCTTCTTTTTCTGGCTACTTCCCCTTTCCTTTCCCATCCTGATGAAGGGTCTTTTCCTGAAATATCAACAGTTTATTCCTTTCCATAGATGCTGCCTGACTTCAGCAAGAATTTTATGGGTTGATTTAAGGCTTCCAACACCTGTGGAATCTCTTGTATTTAGAATTCAGCACTAACTATGGCATCTTGTGTATTTTTTTTATAAACCTCATGTTTACTTTCTACTTAATTTACAGTCACAGATTTACAGTTACACTCCTTGTGAGAGAATACATCGGGCGAGTCTGTATGTCTGCTTACTCATCACAACTCTGGCATGGTCTATACTTTCTTCATTCTGTTTAAAATCGATATGAAGGTTTGTTTGTTAGTTCTGTGCCATGTCTTATGACATAGGTGATAATGGTCTTTTCATGACCATGATTGTTCCTGGCAAATTTTTCTACAGACGTGGTTTGCCATTGCCTTCTTCTGGGCAGTGTCTTTACAAGAAGGGTGACCCCAGCCGTTACCAATATTCTTCAGAGATCGTCTGCCTGGTGACAGTGGTTGCGTAACCGGGACTTGTGATATGCACCAGCTGCTCATACGACCATCCACCACCTGCTTCCATGGCTTCAAGAGACCCTGATTTGGGGGCTAAGCAGGTGCTACACCTTGCCCAAGGGTGACCTGCAGGTGAGGGGAGGGATGGAGTGCCTTATGCCTCCTTTAGTAGAGATGTATCTCCTGCCACCCACGTATGAAGGTAGAACTATAATTAATAAGCTTGTAGGTGATGCAACGTATGTCAGTGTAGTCGATAGTGAGGAGGATTACAAGAAGATATCAATCTGTTGGTAAAGTAGGCAGAACAATGACAGATGTTGATATGAGGGAGGTAATGCATCTGGGAGATGTTCAAGAGTAAAGCATATACAATAAATAGTAGGTTTTTAAGGCATACTGAATCGCAGAGGAATCGCTGAAGGTGGCAGCACATGTAGTTAATGTGGTAGAGGAGGTATATTTGTTACTAGCCTTCATGAGCAGGCAAGCATAGGGAGCATATAGTACAGCTTTATAAAACATTGGTTGACATGCACAAAATGCTGGAAGTACTCCAGGAGATGGTGGGCCAAAAGGATGATTTCTGTGCTACATGACTTTATAACTTTATGACTGAAACCATTTAGTGAACCAGCCAATTGTCATTAAAGGAAATGTCACTTGGCATGATAGTCGACCATAACGATACAAAACAATGGGAACGTTCAGGGCTCATCACTCTGAAGAATGGTTTTAACTTCAGCAATGATCTCCACATCATTTCCAAAATCCTTTGCAGATGAATGGAGCTTTGGCGGACCCAAGGTTTTCGCTTTGTTGTGGGTGTAGGGAAAGAACATGATAATCAAACGCATTAAATATCAATCAGTTGTTTAGCTCTCCGCTTTTTAAAAAATGGTATTACGGTGTACCTTGTTCTTGATAGCATGACAAGTTATTTAGCTGGGTCACTTTTTATGTAAAAGTCCAGCAAACTGCCCTCGAGGTAAAGTTGCCTGACTTTATAATTTAATTAAATGTGTTCTCGCTTTAGGTTTTCCTGCATGCTCCTATGGACTGAAATTCAATTTTCACATATCTCTGGAGTAAACGATTTTGATTCATGACCCACTGGAGTAGTCAGTTCTAAAGATTCACGACCCTCTGCCAGTAGTTGTTTCTCAGTTTCTCCCCCCCTCTCCATTGTAAATGGGTAGCCCCTTATTCTAAAATAATGCCCCTTACTTTTAGATTTACCCACAAGGGTAAAATGTCAACTCAGTCCCACAGAATCTTGCATGTTTCAATAAACCACTCATTCTTCTGAAATCCAGTGAGTACACATCCAACTTATTCAATGTATCTGTGCTACACAAGTTTGTGCCAGTGATTAACATAGTTAATCTTGTTTGAAACATTTCTAATGCAAGTGTATCCCTCATTAAATAAGGAAACCAGATGACACGAAGTTTGGAGGTGTTGTGGACAGTGTAAAAGGTTGTCGTAGGTTCTTACAGGCTATAGACAGGATGCAGAACTGAGCGGAGAAGTGGCAGATGGAGAAGGATGAGTGGCGATTTGATAGAGGTGTATAGGATTATGAGAGACCTAGACAGAGCACCATTTTCCTAGAGTGGCAATGGTTAATGCCAGTGGATGTAAAGGGGTTCCCAACCTTTTTTTAATGTCATTGACCCTTATCATTATCCAAGGGGTCCTTGGACCCCAAGTTGGGAACCCCTGATTTAAGGTGAGTGAAGGAAAGTTTATTTATTTAGCGATACACTGTGGAGTTGGCCCTTCGAGCCACACCGCCCCAGCAACCCCCGACAAACCCGATTAACCCTAACCTTATGGTGGGTCAATTTTACAATGACCCATTAACCTATTGTCTTTGGACTGTGGGAAGAAACTGGAGGAGCCGGACAAAGCCCGTGTATTTCACGGGGGTTGTGGGTGGGGGGAAGGGAACGGACAGGGTCTCCTTACGGAACGGCACTGGATTGACCTAGGGGAGATGTCAGAGGTAGGTTTCATACACAGAGAGTGGTAGATGTCGGGAACACATAGCCAAGGGTGATGGTAGAGGGTGATACAATAGGGACATTTAGGAGACTGTTAGATAGGTGTATGGATGAAAGAAAATATGGATTGTTATGGGGTGTGTAAGTCATGGAGTAGGTTACTATAGGTCAGCACAAGATGGGCCGAAGGGCACATACTGAGCTATATTGTTTTATGTTCCACGACACACACTTGTCCAGATGTGGTCTCACCAATGCCCTCTAGTTTCTTCACTTTTTTTTCTCATGCCTTTATCACCTCAGACTCCTTTCTCAGTACCTCCTGCTCTCCACCCTGCATTTGATGCCCGGTGCACGCAGGTCATCAAAATGTTTTTTTTTCAGACAAAGCACTACAGAAAGATTGCTTCATTTGTGGTGTTGTTCACACAAAGTGGCTGTGACATTTCATAACAGCCCCATCCATTCTACTAAATTGAAAGTACTTTACAAAAGCTTGTTCATATGTATTGTTGCTGAAGAGCTTGTCATTTGTCGGTAGCTGATGTGGATTTGGGGAAGAGGTACTCCAATAGCTGGATAGTGTTTTAGCCTTTGGGCGGGTTCCTCCCTGTGCAACTGAATGAGACGTATCTATCACTCCCTTCTGTAAATGTACCAGCAAGGAGCTCCTGATTGGTGAGGTCCTGCTGTAAGTGACAACTTCCACCCCCAGATGTGCTTTGAAAGCTGGTTGAGGCGCGTTCTTGTCTTTTCTGACTTGCAACACTGCCTCAACTCCTGACATTCACAAAAGTTGAAACATACTGTAAAGCGACTGGGGCAAAAAACATGCAATTACATTCTAACAAGTTCATAAATGAGTTAAGTTTCAAGTTTAATTATAATTCAACCATAGATGAATAAATCCAAACAAAAGTGTTCCTCTGGGGCCAAGGTGCAAAACACAGTACCAACAATCATTCACAGCATAAGGCACTTAAGGTGGCACTGAACATACAGTCACACACAAAAAATATATATATCCCAAATCCTTGAGTGACATGTTCTGTAAATTGTTGGTGCATGTGTATTATCAGCAAGAATAAGCAGCTTTCAGCAGTACGCAGATGAATGTACGTATGCGTGCAATCCAGTTTGTCCTCCATCGAACGAACTCAGGAGAACAGCACCCATGGGGTGGGCCAGGCCCCAATCCAGCATGGCTGCCGCACTGCACCGCATCCAACGCCTCCCCTCCTGGACTGCTGCAACAGGCAAGCCCGCGGCTTGAGGCCTGGTTCTCACCACAACCAAGGCCACACAGTTCCCCTGCTGCCTGCCTCACCAATAAACAAGGGAAGCTAACTTGCAGCATTTTACAATAGCAATGTCCAAAAGGGTCTTGTGATTGCAAGAGAAACATCCAAGACAATCACTCACCTTTAGACTGCAAGGCTAAGATACTAAAAATAATTAAAAACTCTAGTAATTTCCAGTAATTAATACAAATTTACATTACCCAGAACTTCCTTGCAGCTGTTCTTCCCCATTGAAATGAAACAAAGGCACTAAACCCAGGCTGGATCAGCTTGAGTATCCCAATTATCCCAGTGTAACTGCTGGGAAACTCTGGGAAGTCAGAACTCTCCTGACTTCAGCAACAGCAAAACAATCCTCTTTCCTGCTCTCTCACCTTGTGGCGGGGGTGGGGGGGAGGTCAGCGTTGCTGAGCTACAAACAGAACTTGCGTAGAGTACAACTTTATTCCCTGAGGGGTGTCCTGGTAGAGGTATATAACATCATGAGGGGCAGAAACAGGGTGAAGGGTCTTTTTCTCGGGGAGGATGTGCTAATCATAGGTTTAAGACCAGAGGTTTAAAGGTCATAAGTTTAAAAGAGACATCAGGGACAGCCTCATCATGCAAAGGGCAGTGTGTACTTCGAATGAGCTGTCAGAAGTAGTGGTTGATATATTAGCAACATTTAAAAGCCAGTCAGATAAGTAAACGCTGTCTCCGAGGGAATTCAATGTGTTTGAGAGCAAAGTTGAGAACGGATGGTGGATCATGAGCCCATGCTCAGCTCCATTATTCGCCGATTAAAGCATGGTGCAAGATTGAAATCGCTGAGCAAGAATGCGGAAGCTGAGCGGGTGCTCAGCGTCACCTTCCTGAGTTTGGCCGGTCTCCCTCTCTCTGTCACTCTCTGCTGCTGGAGGAAGGTGTACAACTCTTGGCAAGGTTTGATTGGTGCAGCTTGTGGATTGGACTCGCTTTCAGAGGACTCTGCAGTTCATGTTACATGCGTTTCTGTTTTCTGACTACTCTTTAATTGCCTTTTTGCGTGATTCTGATCGGGGCGCTTTGCAGACTGGCTTTGCGGCCTGCAGTCAACAAACAACACAGCGCTAAATTGAGCTGAGCTGAGCATTCATAAAATATGGTTTGATGTTTAATATTCTGTGTGTTATTTGCTTGTATTTTGCCATTTGCACGATTTGTTCTTTTTTTCTCGTGCGTTGGACATTTAATATTTTCTTTGAATGGTCTCCATGGTGCTCCTTGTTTTGTGGCTGCCTGCAGGAAGACAAATCTCAGGGCTGTATACTGCATACGTACTTTGAAAATAAATGCACTTTGAATCTTGTAAATGGTTAGGAGAGGTGTACAGTGCTACGGGCCAAATGCAGACAGAGGGGACTAGCTTGCTAGGCTGTACAATAGCTCAGATGAGTTGGGCTGAAGGGCCTGTTTTCATGATTTATGACTCTACGACTTCTCTTGCATTACAGTCTCGCGTACCTGCTGCATAGTAGTTTCAGTCTCTCTGATTGCCCCTCTCATGCTTGCTCCTGTTGTGGGATGTGGACAGCAGCTGAGCTGTCCCTGATGTAAACAGAGTAGGGTTGTTTCCTCCTCTGGTGCTCGTTACGTACAAGAGGTGCAGGGTGAGGACCTGGATATCACTGCCTTGATCATTGAATCCCAAGCATTGCCAGGTGTTAGTGTGCATCTGATAACCTCGAGGCTTGATAAGCTGTACAGCAATGGTAATGAAATACGTCAGCTGAAACCTTTGATCATGGAAGATGTCAGTCATGACTAAGTGTTACCAATCTGAATTTGGGCTCGGAGAAATGAGCACATACTTCAGAATGACGCAGTATGTGCAATGCTGAAGGGATGGGGCACTCACAGAGGGGGTCTTTAAGGTGAGACGTGCAACCAAAGGTCTCCAAGGTAAAATATTTTAAAGAGTAGGTCATTATGTACAGAGAGCTTCCACAAACAGTGATGGCCACATAGATCTATTTCCTAATTGATGAGGTTGAAGGTTATATGCTGACCAGCCAAGCCAAATTGATTAGAATTCTTGATTACTGATAATGCTGATTTTGAACAGATTTATAGCGTGCTGTTGAATATGAAAGTTCCCTGAGGGAAGACATGGACTTATGTTGGGTCTTTTCTAAGTTATTATGACCGTAATGTCAGTGTCAGTCCGGAGCCCTTTGCATCTGCTGGGTGGGTGAGTGAGTGACCTGCTGGCCTCTCTCTCTCTACCTGGGTTTCCTCAGCAGGTTCCTTTCCAGGTACTGAGCAGGCCCAGGTCTGCTTGAAGAAGGGTCTCAGTCCGAAACACCGACTGGACGCTGCTGCCTGACCTATTGAATTCCTCCAGTATTTCGTGTGTGCCGCTTAAAAAAAATTAGGTTGTTCTAAGGCACAGTGGCCAGTTGCTACAGCCCTAGACTGTGGATCTCAGATATGCTGAGGCTTATTAACTTCAAATTGATGTGACTGTCACTGATGTGATGGTTCAACTAGGTAACAGAAAACAGAAAATTGTGGGACAGGGAGACTTTGGCATTCAAGTGTGTATTTCCCTGAAGGTGCCCTTTATTCTAAGTGTTATGGAGAATAAAAGCAGAGAACACTTCTTGCAGTTTTACTGGATGTTGGTTAAACCACACTTGGCGTACCTTGTACAGTTTTGGTCTCCATTTTAAGAGAGGATGTGCTTGTGTTGGATAAGATTCACTAGCTGAATCCTGGAACAAAGGGCTGACATATAAAGAGAAGTTCAGCAGATTGGGCCGATCCTCACTGGAGTATAAAAGCATGAGAAGTGGTCTTACTTGAAATGTATAATACGAGGGGTGATGGATAAGTTTGTGGCCTAAAGTAGGAGGAGTCAATTTCAGAAAACCTAGCACATTTATTTTTCAACATAGTCCCCTCCTACATTTACACACTTAGTCCAGCGCTCGTGGAGCATACAGATCTTGGACCTCCAGAAGGTGCCCACGGCAGGGTGATTGATAAGTTTGTGGCCTAAGGTAAAAGGAGATGAGTTATATGGCTCTTGTTACGTGCACACGCAGTTCAACACTTTGAGTGATTATGCAGAAAGCTTGAAGTTAATAACTCATCTCCTTCTACCATAGGCCATGAACTTATCAATCACCCCTGATGAATTATTAACTGATGAGTTATTAGCTTCAAACTTTCTGCATAATCACTCAAAGAGTTGAGCTGCATATGCATGTAACATAAGCCGTATAACTCAGCTCCTTCTACCTTAGGCCACGAACTTATCAAACACCCCTGCTGTGGACACTTTCTGGACGTCCAAGGTCTGTATACTCCACGACCACTGGACTTAGTGTGTAAATGTAGGAGGGGACTATGTTGAAAAATAAATGTGCTAGGTTTTCTAAAGTTGACTCCTTCTACATTAGGCCACGAACCTGTCAATCACGCCTCGTATTTGGAAGGGGCTTGTGATAGTGGGTATTAAGATGATGCGCCCCACGGTCGGGTATTTAGACCAGCAGATATCGTTCTGGAATAATGAGTCACCCATTTAAAGTGGGGATAGGAGGAATTTTGTCACTGAGAGAATAGTGACACCAGAAGTCTGCACCCCAGAATGCTCTGGAGATGGTCATTGAATATATTCAGGGTAGGAACTGAGAGACATTTAGATCATGAGAAGCTGAAGAAATGAAAGTTGGGGGAAAAAAACACAGTGCCGAACAACTTGCTGGAGGAACTTGGCAGGTCAAACTGTATCTGTCGGAGGAAAGGAATTGTCTATCTTTCAAGTCAAAACCTAGCGTCAGCACTCCTCTTGATGAGAATGTGGTCAAAAGCAGGAAAGCAGTGGGGGATTGGAAATAATTATGGAAACACTCAGTAGGAACAGATTTATTATCAGATCTTGATGTGCAATTTTTTGTTTACAGCAGCAGTACAATGCAAAGATGTTAATTTACAAAATAAATAGTGCAAAACAAAAGGAATAGTGAGCTAATATTCATGGGTTTATCAGAAATCTGATAGTTGAGGTCCACTCTCCTCTCCTATCAGATTCTTTCTTCTCCAGCCCTTAACTTTTCCAACCGCCCCACACCCCCTCCCCCCCCCCCACTGGCTTCACCCATCATCTTCCAGCTGGCCTCCTCCCCCTCCCCCCTCCTCTTTATCCTGGCATCTTCTCCCCTCTTTCTCAGTCCGGAAGAAGGGTCTCGGCCCGAAACATTGACTGTGTTTCCTTTTCCATAGATGCTGCTCAACCTGCTGAGTTCCTCCAGCTTTTTGTCTGCGTTGGTTTGGATTTCCAGCATCTGGAGATTTCCTCATGTTTGCGGAGGGAGGATGCTGTGTATATGAATCACTGAGCGTGCATCTTCGGGCTCCTGTGCCTTCTCCCTGATAGTGGTAATGAGAAAAGCGGGTGTCCCAATGTGAGGGTCTTTTATATGCTGGATTATGCCTTTTGAGGTACTGCCTCTAGAAGATGACATTGGTGGTGGAGATGGTTGTTTCCATGATGAAAGCTGGCTAAGGCTACAACCCTATGCAGCTTCTTGTGACCTTGTGCCGGCTCCGATGCAACCACATCTGGTGGCCTCCACAAATGGAGATATCAGGAGACAAGCTTATGGCACTCTCTAGGTACAAAGAATACACTGTTTGGCTGCAAAACCCAGCAATAGCACTTACTGTCCATTCACCATTATAGGACCTGGGAGGAGCCGGAGTGAATACTTTCAGGTTTAGTGATAGTGGTGGGCTGTGGTCTGGTAGATGAGATGGGGTGTAATGGAATAAATGACCCACCAAGGGGGTAACGTGACAATGGCTCAATAATTGCTGTCAGCACTACAATAACAAGCAGGTTAGGGGAGGAGGTGTTTACAGAATGAGTAACCAAGCATGGAGTTTTCAGAAGGGTTAGCCAATGTTGAGAGTGTGCTTGGCAGAGTGCACCACTCATTACAATGTTTAAATGCAATTTTAGGAGACGTTTTCTCTACAACAATTTAGAGGCTTGCAGCTATTGACTGCCCTGAAATGGAATTCAGGAATGCATATTTCTTTTCTCTTGATGTGGTGCAGGAAATATTCCTGCAATTCTTTAACAAGGTAAGTGACCCTTGCATAGGAGACTGTTGCTTCTTTTTCATGACAGTGTGCCAGTCATACCGAGCCTCTGGTCAGCTCCTTGACGCTTCGGTATTCCTGGTGGCTTTTAAGGAATCCATTTTATTTGAAGCCTAGAAGAAAACAAGCAGGGCTGCCGAGCCATTGGAGCCCACTTGTGTATTTGATGTGGGGTCGCTCCTTGTGGAAACTGTAATCATTTCAAGTGTTTGTTCTACCTTGGCAGCAATGAGACCATGTAAGATAACTACATTTTTGCACCTCACTGTATCTGATTTAGCTGCTGCGCTGGTACGGTTTAGCTTAATTTACTACAGCACTGATTTTGGTCCACCCGCAATAAAGAGCTTAAAGAGAGAGGCTAGCTTAATTTGTCAAAGGTACATGGAAATATCAAAGTGAACATGACACTTGCGTTAAGAAGAAACCCGAAGATGTGCTGGGGGCATCCCACAAGTATTGCCGTGCTTCTGACGCCAACATAATATGCCCACAACTCACTACCCCTAACTCGTACATCTTTGGAATGTGGGTGGAAACTGGAGAAACCTACGTGGTCACAGGGAAAACATACTAACTCCTTTCAGGCAGCAGGAATTGAACCCCGATCTTCCAGTTGCTGGCACTGTAAAGCGTTACCCTAACCACTAAGCTACTGCGCCACACGGTAAAGTAAGTGGAAAGTAATTAATGAATCAGCACAAGCAATACTGTTGGAGCCAATGCTCTCGTGCTGGTTATTTCTAATTGCTTACCAGTTTCCCCCTTCTCTCCTTCTCTTTTCATTCATTCGTTATGTGCCATGTCTTTGACCATGATTGTTCTTGGCAGATTGTTCCACAGAAGTGTTTTGCCATTGCCGCCTTCTGGGCAGTGTCTTTACAAAATGTGTGACCTCAGCCATTATCAATTCTCTTCGGAAGTTGTCCACCTGGCATCAGTGGTGTCATAACCAGGACTTGTGACATGCACCAGCTGCTCATACAGCCATCCAGCACCTGTACCCATGGCTTCACGTGACCCTGATCAGGTGGCTAAACCAGTGCTATACCTTGTCTAAGGATGACTTGCAGGCTAGCAGAGGGAAGGAGCGCCTTATCCTCCTTTGGTAGAGATATATCACCACCCTTCCACCCATCACCATGCAATTCATCACCCTTGTAAATTGGCCACTGGCTTTTCAATGCTTTAATTTTTAAATTCTTACGCTTTTTTGGATCCCAGATGGAAGAAGTCTGATCCTCTCTCCCAAACCTCTATAGTCCAGTGACACTGTCATCTTGTGTGTCCTTACCTTTCTCATTGAACTGAGACCAGGGCTTTAAATGCCCAGGACCTAAGCTTTGGAATTCCACCCTGACTTGCTCTGATTTTTCTGCCTCTTCCGCCCTCCCTCAGATTACTCATCACAAACTATTGAATCTTTTGCCTATCTCCCAGTCATCCACTCTCCAATTGCTGCTCCTCTGAGGTCGGTCAGAGTATTTCATTGGAGGCTGGTTTTAAAACCCTTTGCAGGGTTGGGTTGCTAAGTGTGTTTTTTCCAAGGGCTTCACTATATAACCTCTCCTCATGAGCCCTGAATCCCCTGCACTGTTAAACAATATACCCGATATTTTTAGAAGAAACTCTCAACCGTAAGTTGGAAATGGTTCTCCTCCAGTATTGGTGAAATGGATAAGACACAACTTGGCAAAAATTCGGCCAGATGTTCAGCATTTGTGATCATGTACATTTTTCAATGTAAGTGTTAACCATTAAAGTGTATATTGCTGTTTTAATGAAACTCTTCTATTGTGTTTCAGCCACAATGAAAGAACTACCACGTTCCAGGACCCAGTGACAGGGGTGGTTCCCATTGAGAACTGCATCTTCAAACTGGAAGACAAGTAAGTCAAGATCTGTTCCCTTTGTATTAGTGGCCACTTTTCGTATTTCTCTTCCAATGGTGAAGGGTACCAATTCAATGGAGTTTTCTCCTCTCCTTCACTCTAATGTATCTGCTTCCCTAGGCCCTAGTTGCCTCCCATTCTACTGGTTCTTCCTCTTGTCTCTTTCTTTTCATTCACCCACTCATTCACCTGACACAATACTTTCACCCGCTAACCTTTCACTCACTTATTTACACACACTCATCACCTTCCTTTACCTCACTTCACTTCACTCATCTATCCCCTACTTATCCAGTTAGCTACCTGCCAACATTCGCTCACTCACTCACTTGTATGTCCCTTGATTGCTCCCAGTTGAATTTTATTCTCTCCTACTTCAGAGTCTGTACAGCAACAAGGTACAGTCCCAGAAAGTCAGCTGTTCTCCCAAAGTCCCAGAGACCATCAACAGTTCAGTCAGCTTCCATACTGGATGAACCTGCTGGCCTGGTGTTTTGTAGTTCTGATGTGGACGAGTGATGGGAGCTCTGTTTTTCCAATTATTCCTTACTCATGTGGATTATAATTCAGAAATGCTGCTGCAACTTGACAGCTAAGGTGAAATCAGGGGAATATTATTGTAATCTGGCCTGTTACGCCACCCATGCATTGTCCTTGCTGTATTGGTACCTCCAGGACCAAGTCCATTTGCGTCAGCAATTCTGTCCATAAACCACACCCCCCCCACACCTTCCAGACTTCTCATCCTTGCTGACTTTAAGATATTGCCAAAGACTTGCATGTTTCAGTATTCTTTTGGTCACAGGACCTATTATAGCATAATATTTAGCTTTATTTGTGAGATGTACGTCGGAACGTACAGTGAAGTGCGTCGTTTGTGTCAACGGTCCACACAGTCCGAGGATGTGCTGGGGGGAGTCTGCAGGTGTCGCCATGCTTCCGATGCCAATATAGGGTGTCACAACTCACTAACCCTAACCCGGGCCCCTTTGGAATGTGGGATGAAACCAGAGCGCCCAGAGTAAACCTACGTAGTCATGGGAGAACGGACAAATACTTGCCTCATTCCAAAGACGCGTGGGCAAGTAGGTTAACTGATCACATGGGTATAATTGGACAATGCCGGCACATTGAGCCGGAAGGTTCTGTCACTGTGCTTTATGTCTGAATAGATTAAAATAAACAATTAGCCAGGCGTGACTGCAGCACGTCTATCAGCATCTGTAGGGGAAAGCAATTGTCGTCATTTCAGGTAGAAAGCTTGCTCTATATTAGGAAAAGATTTCCATCAGGATGCTTTCTATGAAGTTCAAAGGGCTTGATGCTCATGGGACTGAAGTAAACCTGGCTTTAAACTTCATTCAATACTGCTCACCTACTGTCAATTAAGACTAAAATCATACTGAACATAAAGCCAGCATAGGAGTCATAAGTTAAATTTGCTTTTTCTGTCCCTGGGTCATTTTGTTGATTGAGAGAGAATGAGTTTTGCAGCAGGATGTAGAGGAAGTTCTAGAGGTAATGGACCAATTACTTTAGACCATTACAAGTGTAAAGTTGCTTTGCCCTTGAGATGGAGAAGGTTAGTGTTGGGACAGAGAGCAGATAAGGCAAAAATGCCACTTGTAATGCCTGACGCATTCAGCTGATGGGTCCACTTGTTACGTTCAGGCTCTTAGGAATCTGTGTCTGAAAGCAAAAATAAAAACCACAGATGCTGGAAATCTAAAATAAAATTAGAAGATAATTCAGCAAGCCTGGCAGTATCTGTGGAGAGAGCTCCTGTTTCAGCTTGGAGATGCAACAGACTGCAAGTGCTGGAACGTGGAGCAGCAAGCATTCTGTGGGAGGAAGTCGGTGGTCGAGCAGCGTGGGGGTGGGGGAGAAGTAGAAAGGGAATGCCCTGATACAGGGTTTCCGCCTGAAACACTGACAATTCCTTTACCTTCCCCCCCTACCCCCGATGCTGTTTTACCTGCTGAGTTCCTCCAGCAATTTGCGTGTTGCTGTAGTGTTGATGTCTCTCCATCAGAATCTAGGCTGTTACCCAAGAACCCAACTTGCAGCACAGTCTCCGTGGCCTTTTTGAGACAGACAACTACCAATAATAATGTAACTCATGACGTAATGAAATGCGTGTTTCTCACTCCTGTATCTGTTTGTCAGGTGGGGCAGCTATGGGGAATATGTTATTTGTGTCTATTTGTGTGTTTGGATTAAACTCTTTGACAGTAGTGCATTGTGTGAACTGTGGTTTCGATCTATCACAAATGGCATTCATGGTTCCAGGCAGAACAGGCACCTCAGGCTTTCTGACTCTGTGTGCAATGTTCCCATCCCAAAGGCAGTTATGAAATCCAAATACCTTTGTAGGAGCTGGCTTAGGTACCGTGGAATGAACCTGTGGCCGTGATTCAGTTTAAACTTCACCATCTGCAAGCAGCGATTTGGTTTGCAGTTTAGTATTTTGGTAGGAATGGGAAGTTTTATAAATTGGAAGGGTGTTGCTTTGCAGTTTAGCTGAGCTCGGTACTGAGAGAACTGATCTACCCATGGTTCAGTGAATAGCAGAAGGCCCTGGGTCTAGTCCCTCCAGAAGGCCCTACACAAAACCTAGACCAGTCTCTCAGAGCTGATGGAACGCTGTGCTGTCGACAATATGCTGAATTGTAGGCCTTGCTGAAACCCGTCCCCCACCCCCTCTTAGGTAGACGTAAAAGATCTTGCAAGTCTATTTTGAAACTTTTTACTTTTGTATTTTGCATGTCCCAAAGCTTTTTACAGCCAATGAAGTACTTTTGAAGGGTAGTCGCTGTTGTTATTTACGGCTCCTCCCCAGCGCTCCGTTTCCGTGAACTGTTCGTAAACTGGAAGGTTCGCTAGTCAGAAGTGCGGCTGGGGATAGAGTCCTCACATGGCAGAAAACGCCTACAGCCTTGGCAGAAGCCGGCAAATCCACAGAGTCATAGATAAGACAGAAAGAAGCTCTTCATCCCATTCAGTCCATGCCCTCCTGATCTTCACCTTGTCCCATTAGTCCTATCTAACTGCAACTACCAAATTCCTTCCATCCCTGTACCTCTCCAAACTTCTCTTAGATGTTACAGTTGAACACACGTCTACCACTTCCACCGGCAGCTGATTCCTCACTTGTTTCACCTTCTGAGTGAAGAGACTTCCCCTCAGACTCCCCATAAATATTTCACCTTTCACCTTAAGCCTATGACATTCAGATTGATATATCATATTTATTGTATCACATGTACATTGAAACAAACAGTTAAATGTGCTGCTTGTCATAACAAGCAACACAACCCAAGGATGTGCTGGGAGCAGCCCACAAGAGTCGCCACACATTCCAGTGCTAACATGGCGTGCCCACAATGCTTGGCAGATCAACACAAGCGGCGGCAGCAACAACACAACAACAGAAACTAAACAAAACAATAGCGGAAAAATAAGCCCCTTTTCTCCCTCCCACCCAGTGGACCACTACAGACAGGGAAGAAGGAATGGTACCAGAGGGAGGTGGCGGGCAGGTAGGGAGAAGGGAAGCGGGGAGAAGGGAAGGGGTGAGAGGGGAATCAGAATGGAGAATGAAGAAAGAAGGAAGGGAAAGAAAATGCCAGAGGTTTGTGAAATCAGTGTTTGTGCCATCAGGTTGGAGGCTGCCCTGACAGAATATGAGGCGCTCCTCCTCCTATTTGAGTTCGGCCTCATTGTGGCCGTTGAGGAGTCCATGGACAGGCATGTCAGAATGGGAACGGTAAGTGGAATTGAAATGGGTGGCCACTGGGAGATCCTGCCCTTTGCAGTGGATGGGGCAAAGTTACTCTGTGGAGTTTGTTCCCTGTGTTCCCTAAGGGACAATTATTGGCCAGTGCACTGAGGGAGACCTCCCCTGCTTCTCATCTGGAGGGATGTTTTTGGATCTTTAAGGGTGGTGTAGTGATGCTACAGCTGCCTCCCCTCGCAAGTTACTTAGGTTTGATTCTGACCTCAGGCCTTGATCCCTACCAGAGAATAACAGGCAACATGCAAATTCCACACAAACGAGGTTCAGTCCCTGTTGCTCTCTGTAAAAAGTATGTACGTTCTCCCCGGGACCTCATAAGTTTCTAACTCATTCTAAAGGTACGGATTAGGGTTAGTAAGTTGTGGGCATGCTCTGTGATACTTGTGGACTGCCCCGAGCACATCTTTGGACCTTATTGATTGGTGACACAAACGGTGCGTTTCACTGTATATCTTCATGTACATGTGACAAACAATGCTAATCTCTAACTTTTACTTTGGTTTCTTCCCTGCATTCCTAAAAGACATGCTCATTGTTACACTGATTGACTCCTGTAAAGTCCATCAAGTGTGGGTGGCGGCTGGTAGAATCGCAGGGTGTTAGTTGGCGTGGAGCAGCAAACAAAGGGCTTGAGGATCTCGCTGGCTCAGGCGCTCTCTGTGCAGGGAAACGGGCAGTCGGGACCCTTCGCCTGGATTTGGCACGTGTGTGGAAGCAAGTGGGGATGGAGTTGATGCTATTGCTCTGCATGGACTCAATAGCCCAAATAGCCTTCTTTAGGGGAAATAGGAAATAAAATGAAAATTTAAAAAAATAGAAAGACAATCTTTGGCAGAAGATGAGATAAAAAATTTGGGTGAGGGAGTGATAGTGATTATGAGCTGTAGTTTCTGCCAAACTGTGTGCTCACTCCTGAGGAAAAAATGTTTGAAGAAATGAAAAAGGGTGAAGAGAATGTTGGGGGTGGTGGAGAAAGTGTTTATTTCATTGAATTGTGAGCACAGAGCTCTGAAAGCGTGTGTGTAGGTGTCTGATTTCACAGAGAATTGTCACCTTGCCTTTATTCAGAGCATATCCCCACAACAGCTGCCCTGCAGTCTTTGATTGTACATTTGTAAAATAAAATGGGGGAAGATTCAATACGAATCTTTCAATATTTCTTTTTGACTTAAATTTGACTTAACCTAACTCTGACTTGAAGTTTTGATAAAGAATACAGCTGCATCTTATGCCACCTACGCTAGAGGTTACGTACCAAGGTAACACATCCAAATATAGCAAGTCGTTAGATCTGTAAACCAACAGATGTACATATGCATCACAGTCACACACCTGCACTGGGATCTGTTCTTTCCAGCTCTCTGCTCAGCTAAGCTGCAAAGTAATTCTATGTAAAAGAAAAGCAATTCCTGTCAATGAAGCCTCCTAATTCCTCCAAAATCCAGCATTCCAATCTGCTTGTTTGGAGATGGAGGTAATTCAACAAGGACCCCCATTTGATATCTACAAGCACAGTCGCACCAAGAAGACTTCAGTTGCTAAGTCAGTATCTGTGAATTCTATCAATCTGTCCTCTACGGATGACACTACCTACTACCTCTAGGTAGGGGAACAGAAGCCTTAGTTCCCATATCTCCAGGTTCAGGAACAATTATTACCACTCAACTATTGACGTTTGAAGAAAATTTATTATCAAAGTACATATATTTCATCATATACAACCCTGAGATACATTTTCTTGCAGACATACTCAGTATATCGTAATATAATATTAACCTTTAGGGAATCAATGGAAGACTACACCAGTTTGGGCATACAACCAGTATGCAAGAGACACAAACTGCACAAATACAAAAGGAAAGAAATAATAATAATAAATAAATAAGCAATAAATATCAAGAGCATGAAATAGAGTCCTCCAAGGTGAAGGTTGTGGGAACATTTCAATGCTGAAGTGAAGTTTTCCCCTTTGGTTTAAGAACCTAATGGTTGAGGGGTAGTCATTGTTCCTGAACCTGGTGGTGTGAGTCCTGAGGCTCCTGTACCACCTTCCTGATGGCAGCAGCGGGAAGAGAGCATGCCCTGGGTGATGGGGGTCCTGAACCAGCATGGATAAACTTCACTCACCTCGACACTGAACTGTTTCCACAACCTATCAACCCACTTTCAGGGACTCTACAACTCATGTTCTTAACATTATTTATTGACTATTCATTTATTTGCTATTATTATTATTAGTGATTGAGTGTTTTTGTATTTGCACAGTTCGTCTTCTTTTGTACATTGGTTGTTCGTCAGTCTTTGTATTTGTGTAGTTTTTCATTGATTCTATTGTATTTCTTTGCTCCACTGTGAATACCTACAAGAAGGTGAATCTCTAGGTAGTATATAATATATAGTTTGATAATAAATTTACTTTGAAATTCCTCCAAATCCTACATTGCAATTTGTATCTCAAATATTCAAAGTCAATATTATGAAAATATATGTATACAAAATACAATTCTGAGATTCATCCTTTGCAACAGTCACGAAACAAAGAAACATCATGGAACCTTTTCAAGAAAACATCAACACCCAATATGCGAAAAGAGAACAAATTGTGCAAACAGCAAAAAGCGGGTGAGCAACGCATAGAATATCAAACATCAAACCAGAAGTCCAGTAGTATTCATTTGAGCTCAGTTCAGTGCTGTGCCACTAGCTCCCTGCAGGCCACTGAGCCATTCTTCGCTGGAGCACCCTAGTCCGCATCAATTGCCCTAATCAAACTGCTCAAAATACAGCAAAAGAAGGTAACCAGAATCCAGAAACACATGCAGCATGAACCTCAAAGTCCCCCAGAATGGGTCCAAAGCCTCGTCAATCAATCCATGCAATGTGGATCCCAAGAGTCCTGCAGTTTCCTCTGACAGCAGCTAGTGAGCGGGAGGGAAGACGGGTCAGACGCAGGCACACAGCACCGAACGGCCGCCTGTCCTCCGCTCTCGTTCTCATCGACTTCAGCCTTGCTCGACGCCTCAGTTGGAGAGAAGCAACAGGGTCTACCAAGAGCTTGCAGGCTTCAGGCCCCACTCCGCTCCAAACCTCACCGAATTCCCTTGGAGACAGCAAAGCACCTGATCGCTCAATTGGCCCAAAACACACCATCAAAATGTAAATCGCATGTTCCAGTAACATGCAGCTTATTGGGAGAATCATATTTGAAAGGAGAAGTAAAAGATTTATTTAAAGCAAAAGAAATAAAAGAATTATTATACACAGTGTCGGGGTGTTATAATAATTCACCAGGGATACACTTTTGATATAAACAAATAACAATCAAGCAGAAAGATGCAGCTAGTAACTCGACACTGGGAGTTCTTTTAAGCTAACCTCTAAGAATGACACACTTGTTATTTCAGACCTTTGTCCAATATGTCAAACCGGACAGAAGTGCGAGGTGAAGGAGGAGGAGGGGAAGGGCTTCGCCCAGTCAGCATTGCCAGTGAGATATCCAATCACACCTTGGTTTCAGAAAACTCCCAAGAACAGGCACTCAAGGTAAGCATGGTATTTCAATTGCATACAGGTTAGTGCTCATCTGGAGGTGGGAAGGTGGATATGCTGTCAGCTCTTGAGTAAGGCGGAGATATGGTTAGAGAGCTGTTCAATTGGGGGATCGGTGTGGGTTCTTTTTAATTGTAGGCGTACAGGAATGAATACAACTCTTACTGACTCATATTTGCCTATCAAAAGGGAGTGTGAAATTGCCTCCAAAAGGACAGAGTTATTTGCGTTACATCATGGGCTGTTTTGGGCACCGAAAAGAGGTTCGATCCTATTTATTCTCTTGTCTCCTTCAAAAAAGGGTCTTGAAAATTTTGTTTTCTGCGTTTAAAAAAAACAATTTATAGTTGCACAGCACATTGTAATAAATTATAAACTCAGCCATATCTTTTACCCATTTGCTTTTTAACCCATTCCCTTTTTACTGAGTCCTACAGCTTTTATAACAGGCATTTTATGAGGAGGAATTGCTTTGGCTAGAGGGTAGTGAATCTGTGGAATTTATTGACACAGGTGGCTGTGGGGGCCAAGTCACTGAGTATATGTTAAGTGGAGGTTGATAGGTTCTTGATTAGTAAAGGCATCACAGATTACTGAGAGAAGGCAGGAAAATGGGGTCAAAAGGGAAAATAATTCAGCCATGGTGGAATGGCAGAGCAGACAGTATGGGCAGAATACCTCAATACTGCTCCGATGGTCTTATGGTCTTGAATAGATGCTACTATGTAGGTTATGGGTTTTATGAACTTGAGCAGTTGCCTGATGCACTTTCACAGTGACTTCAGCAGGGCTGATTTGATGGACCGAATGGCCTAATTCGGCTAGAGTGAGTGATGATGGGACAGCAAGGAGTCTGCTCTCTGTTGCTAGGAGCTTTGAGCTGGTAAAGCACCAAGCCTCCTTGCTACAGAGGTATTAAGTCTTGTGTTTGCCTTTCTCTCCTGTTCTATTGATACAAGGATAATACAATATTTGGCTAATCATTCCAAAGGTTCCTATCAATTATTCTACCACAGACCAAACACCATGGAGTCACTAAGATAAAACCGAACTGAATCTGTACACAAGAGGAGCTGGAGGGCATGTCAGAGGTCAGGGAGTATAGCTGTGAAAAACTTCCTCTGAGTGACTGATGTACCAGAGTTTCAGGGAGCCGGAACAGAAGGGACCTATGCAGATTGATTGCTGCCTTATTGATAAACATTCCCTGCTGATATCAGCATCAGCTGATTTCATTCCAGCAAAGTAGTAGGTTGTTTTCTTTTTTGCTGAGACTTACTCGTACTCTTTTCTTCCATTGAGAATCAGAATCAAGTTTAATATCACCGGCATATGTTGTGAAGTTTGTTAACTTTGCGGCAGCAGTACAATGCAATACATAATAGTACAGGGGAAACAGAGTGAAGTACAGAAAGTATGTATATTAAATAGTTAAAATGAAGAAGTAGTGCCAAAATTGAAATTAAGAAGCAGTAAGATAGTGTTAATGAGTTGAATGTCCATTCAGAAATCTGACGGTAGAGGGGAAGATGCTCTTCCTGAATCAATGAGCGTGTGCCTTCAGGCTTCTGTACCTCCTACCTGATGGTAGCAAAGAGAAGAGGGCATGACCTTGGTGATGGGGGTTCTTAATGATGGACGCCGCCTTTTTGAGGCATCGTTCCGTGAAGATGGCCTGGATACTATGGAAGCTAGTGCCCACGATGGAGCTGACTACGTTTACAGCTCCCTGCAGCTTATTCCAATCCTGTGCAGTAGTGCTCATACCAGATGGCGATGCAGCCAGTAAGAACGCTCTCGATGGTACAACTGCAGAAATTCCTAATGAAATATAGCTACTGATTTAGAGAGGCAGAGAGTTCCAGAGCAGGGTGATGATACACAGGGAGTGGTTTCTGCTATCTAGCATGAGAGTTTTTCATCTACTTCTAGTAAATTTCAGAATCAGGATCAGGCTTATAGTGACTGGCATACGTCATGAAATTTGTTGTTTTGCTGCAGCAAACAGTGCAATTCAGACAATATACTA
This sequence comes from Mobula hypostoma, assembly GCF_963921235.1. NCBI lineage: Eukaryota > Metazoa > Chordata > Chondrichthyes > Myliobatiformes > Myliobatidae > Mobula > Mobula hypostoma. The sequence continues at coordinate 14,534,793 of NC_086109.1, read as the reverse complement.
TAAATCACAGCGTTTCTACCATTTCTAGTGTGGCATTCCCAGTGTGAAGGAGAATAGGTGTGTTCCGAGTGGTGGTAGTGGGGGGCAGTGATAGGTCTATCCTTGGACCTGGCAAAGTGGCCATCAATTTGTTCTGATTGGGAGTGGTCAGTTTTGGGGGAAGAGTGAACCACCTTCTCGTCTTACTCTCGTCCAGATCTTCCCATCCTGGGGTCCATGGCATAATAAATGTTGGAAACCCCAGTTCTAGTCCATGTCCAGGTGTCTCTGGTGATGAAGTTTACCATTTAAACCTCTAAGGTTGAGGATATCTGCAAAGGATTGACAGCTCAGGGACTGGAATGTGGAGGCAGTAATAGGGTGCAACTTCTTTAAGGTAAGTTTTTTTTTGACTTTATGATTGAAGACCCAATCATTGCTCCCCTTAGAAAAGGTGGGGTTGGGGTATATTTATTTGGAGACATTGGAGGAACTTGGGGCTCTTTCAGAAGAAGTTTTAATTTTGGACCTCAATCATTTTAACCCCATCTCTTTACAGACTTCCAAGGGATCAAAGAAGAATGCTTCCTTTGGCAAGAGGTCGAACTCGATGAAGCGGAATCCAAAAGCTAATGTCCTGAAACGCGGCTGGTTATTTAAGCAGGTACGATATACCTGGTACTGAAACAAAATGCCAATGTTCAGCATCAGTACAAAGACACCAATCAAAATTAAAGCCTTAAACAGCATCTAGATACGTTTAAGGTTTTGTTAAAGAAATGTGGTAAAAATCAAATCTATGCTATTTTCTCAAGGCAAAGAGTTTTCAGGAATCTTGCAGGCAACATATAATAACAGAGAGCTTAGAAGAGTACAGCACAGTACAGGCCTTTCAGCCCACAATGCTGTGCTGACCAATATAAACCTATTCCATGATAAATCGAAACCTTCCCTCCAACGCAGTCTATAACTGAATTTTTCTTTCATCTATGTCCTTATTTAAGACTCTTTTAAATGTCCTTAATACATCAGCCTCAGCCACCACCCCTGGCAGTGCATTCCATGCACTTACCACTCTGTGTAAAATAAAAACCTATCTCTGGCATCTCCCCTAAATTTTCCTCCAATCTGGAATTAGCTCCTTAGGGAAGAAGCGTTGTCTGATCACTCATCTATGCCTCTAATCTTATACACTTCTTTCAATTTGCTTCTCATCCTCCTTCCAAAAAGAAAAGCCCAAGCTTGTTTGGCCTTTCTACATCAGATATAACTAGAATATATTGCAGCCAGTGCTGACGAATAAGACGTGAGTCCAAATCTCATCATGCCAGCTGGGGACCTTCATTTCAGTTAACTCAGTATATTTGGAATTCAAATTTGGCTGCATGAAACGATTGGATAGTTTTTACAAACCTGTCCGGGCATTACTGGCCTTCTGAGGGGACATCTGCTGTCCATGTTCAGTACGACTTAACGAGGAGAGCCGATTTCATTAGTAATATGGTTGACCCCTAACTTCCGTGAAAGACCCAGCAAGAACATTCATACCAAAAACAGCCAAGCAAGGTGGGCGTATAATCATCGTGTGATTCAAGGTGGATCATCAGTGCCTTCCCGTTGTGGCTGCACTGTTTGTGTCCCGAATGTTAATAAGAAAAGGAAGGCAGGGCTAACTGATTTGAAGTAACCATTACAAGAGTGCTAGAGAGAAGTGTTGGCCTGTTGTATAGATTAGATTAGATTAGATTATGAGGACACACAGTCCTCTTTTATTGTCGTTTAGTAATGCATGCATTAAGAAATGATACAATGTTCCTCCAGTATGATATCACAGAAACACAAGACAAACCAAGACTGAAAAACTGACAAAAACCACATAATTATAATGTATAGTTACAACAGTGCAAAGCAATACCGTAATTTGATAAAGAACAGACCATGGGCACGGTAAAAAAAAAGTCTCAAAGTCTCTGGAAAGTCCTATCATCTCACGTAGACAGTAGAAGGAAGAGAAACTCTCTTCCTGCCATGAACCTCCAGTGCCGCAAACTTGCTGATGCAGCACCCTGAAAGCACCCGACTACAGCCGACTCTGAGTCCGTTCGAAAACTTCGAGCCTCCGACCAGCCCTCTGACATCGAGCACCAAGCACCATCTCTGCCGTGCACTTCGACCCCAGCCCCGGCCACCAAGCAATAGGCAAAGCCGAGGATTTGGGGCCTTCCCCTCCGGAGGTTCTCGATCGCACAGTAGCAGCGGCAGCGAAGCGGGCATTTCAGAAGTTTCAATGGTGAGAGTGCACTTGGAGTACTGTGTACAGTTTGATTCACCCTGTTGTAGAAGAGATGTGGTTCAACTGGAAGGAGTTGGAAAGATATACAAGGATAGTGGTAGGACTAGAAGGACAAAGTTATAGAGAGAGTTTGGCCAGGCCACGCCTTTATTCCTTGGAATGTAGGAGAATGACGGACAACCTTGTAGAAGTGTTTAAAATTATGAGAGGCATAGTTAGGTCTTTTCACCATGTTAGGAGAGTCTAAGACTAGGGGGCTTAGATGTAGGGTGAGGGGGAATGGTTTAAAAGGGACTCAAGGGGCAGCTTTTTCACAAAGCCAGTGGTGACTATATGGAGTGAGCTGCCAGAAATAGTTGAGGCAGGTGCAATAGTATCATTTAAGAAGGGATTTAAGACAGATACGGGACAAGTACAGGGAACTGGGTGGGCATCGTGCTCAGCATGGCCTAGCTGGGCCAAAGGGCCTGTATCCATGCTGTGTCCACACAGTCAAGAGAGCAATTCAGAAAATGTCTTTAGGCCCAACTGTTGCAGCTCACTCTTCCCTGGAAAACAAATTAGTCTACTCAAAGAGTGTATATTCATAGTCTTTGCTGCTGTAGCAAAGTTCGTGTTATGCATTCAGAGATGCTCTTCTATACACCACTGTTGTAATGTGTGGTTACTTGAATTGTTGTCGGCTTCCTGTCAGCTTGAACCAGTCTGGCCATTCACCTTTGACCTCTCTCATTAACAGAACGTTTTTGCCCAGAGATCTGCCAATCAGTAGATGGGTTCTGTTTTTCGCACTATTTTCTATAAACTCTTGAGACTGTTGTGCGTGATTTGGTTCCTCCGTTCTGAGCCACTTCTAGATATCCCTGGGTACTTCATAAGACTAGAAGACATCGGAGCAGAATGGGATTATTCGGTTCATCGTGTCTGCTCCTCCATTCAATCATGGCTGATGATTCCCCCTCTCAACCCCATTCTTTAGCCTTCTGCCCATACTCTTTGATGCCCTTACTAATCAAAGGCCTATCAGCCTCTGCTTTAAATATATCCAATGACTTGGCCACCACAGCTGTCTGTGTCCACAGATTCACCACTCTATGGCTGAAGAAGTTCCCCCTTATCTGTGTTCTAGTTTGAGGCTGGGCCCCCTGGTTCTAGACTTTCTCACAACTGGAAACATCCTCTGCACATCCATTCTATAATGGCCTTTCAATATTCAATAGGTTTCAGTGAGGTCTCCCTCGTTCTTCTGAAATCCAGCAAGCACAGGCCCAGTGCCATCAAATGCTCCTCACACATTAACCCTTTCATTCCCAGGGTCACTAGTGATGATTATTCAGTAGTGCAACCACCTCGTTGCTCCATCCACCCAGTTTTGATCCTGTCAGTGTGGAATTTGGACAGATCTCCTGGTGACCCTGTGGACTGTCGCTGGGTTTTCTAATTTCCTCCCCCCATCCCAACTGTGTGCAGGTTCATTGTTTGCTGTAGGTTGTAAAGGTGAAGGGTGGAATCCAGGGTGAGCTGGGGAAATTGATGGGAATGTGGAGAAATAGGATTGCTCTGTGAGGCGGCACAAAGTTGGTGAGCCAAGTGTCCACTTACCATGCCGTAAGGAAATATGGAAATCGATGGACTTGGTGCTGAGCGTAAAGGAATTATATCCAAGGCACTCCAAGGTATTACTGTGTGAGGCAGATTCTATTAGTAACTGGGGCATAAATTCGTCTGTTCATCAGAATGTTAAGGTGGGCCTTGATATCAGTGTCTATGATTATCTCACACATACCATTCTGTGTGTCAGTGAATGGAGTGCATGGTTCCGCTTCTCTCTCAGTGTCCCATCCTCCTCCGTTTTCAATGCTGTCCTCCTGCTGAGTAGACAATAGCCGACTGTGCAGTTTATTGGTTATCCAGCAGTGGAAGGGTCACTTAAAATCTTATCCTGCTGCCCAATCAGCAGAGCTGAAGTGCCTCTAAATTATGGCTTGGCTGGTATTTATTCACTGGAGTGTCAACTAGGCGAAGAGTTTTATTAAACTGTACCTTTGTATGTGCTCCAGCCAACGCAGAAGCCGTTGAGTAGAGTGGGTAGGAGGCACTTGTTCCCTTGGCAGAGACATCAGTAATCAGCAATGTAGTGTTAAAAGGATTCGGGATTCAGATTCAGAACATCAGAACAACGTACAGTGAAATGCATTATTAGCATTAACGTCCAATACACCCAGGAATGTGCTGGGGGCAGCCCGCAAGCACCGCCACACATTCCGGGGCCAATGTAGCATGTCCATCATGTTCAGCAGAACAACACGAGCGGCAGCAACAGCAAAAACAGCAGAACAAGGCAGCAGCAGCAAAGCGAGCCCCTCTCTCATCCTCCCATCAGTCCAACACGCGCACTCACACATGAATGTGCGTACACGCTCGCGCACGCATGCTCACATACACGCGCACAGGTGTGCTCATGCACACGTACGCGTATGTAAAATCCCTTGTGTGAATACTGTTTTTCTTTAAAGTTGTCTCGACAGGAGTCAGGTCAAATTAAAATATTATTGTAATAGAATTACAGTACAAATTGTGTCCAAGACTGACATCTGTCACCCATTAAAGCCCAGACTTCAGGTTAATGAAAATGCGGTTCATTCCTCGGTACAACAGCGGCTCTTTCATGGTTGATTGTTAAAAAAAAACCATAAGCTCTGTGCTGGTCTTTAGATCCTGCAGCCATTAATCTTTCACTTGGAGCAGCATGGTCAGGGAATGTCGCATGAAATATTTTCGCTCTCTGGGTGTTTGGGAGGTCTGAAAACCGCAGCCGGAAAGGATATTAGCAGTGGAAGACCTCATCATATTTAGAAAGGACTTAGATATCCAGTCTGTGAGCCAGGAGCTGGGAAGTCGGATCAAGTAGTTTTTGTTCAGAATAGATATGATGAGTGAATAAACTGCTTTTATTTTTCACAATTACCATACCAAGCTGTGGTGCATCCACACAGAACGTTATAGAGTCATAGAGAAGTACAGCACAGGAACAGATTCTGTGTTACAGATTTCTGTGATTCCAATCCACTGTTAACCCCAGAGACATGGCCAGAACCAAGGAGGTCCAGAACTGTGTTCTTTATTAAAAATAATAAATGAAAGGGAAAGGCATGGAGCTTAAGTTTCATTTTTAATGAAAAAATTAAATCTTCAGTGTTTCTGCTGAAATGAAATAACATGGAAAGATCTTTGTAGTTTCAAACTTAGGCTGTATTTAAATCTTTGAACAGATATGATGAAGAGGCCTATTTATTGTCTAATATGTGCTCTTAGGGTCTGTTATATTTATACCAAACATTGAAGGTTCCCAAACTTTCCTACTCTGGAGAATACTTCCCTTCTTTCCTGAGAGGATCCCACCAAATGGGAGCGTGGGAAATATTTTACCAATTCTGCCACTTTTTTTAAAAAGTATGTTTTAGTGAACAGGACCTTTTCATATATTGAAAGGCTTCCAACAAATTCTAAGCCAGAGTAACCAAGTGTCAAGTTATTGAGGCCGGTTTACCAAAACAAGTGCAAGTTCATTGAGGACAAGACGATTCCAGGGCAGATGGGGGAGAAGTATTGGGCCACCATTGCTCACCTGTACATGAAAGTGGGGAGAGTGTATTAAATATAGTTTATTGACCATTGGATTAGCATCCCACTAGGAACTGTAGCTTGTGGCAAGCTGTTTTCTGTATGTTGCTACCAATGTTTTGAGTTGGGTCAAGTTTATTCCCATGTGCACAAGTATGGATGGTGAGGTACAGTCAAATGAAAAGTTTGCTTGTGGGAGCATCACAGGCACACAGGTACAGAGAGCGCTCAGAATGTAAATTAAGCAGACGTTTGATCTAAGTTCATACCACACGGGGGAAAAAGCTGTACAAGAGCAAGACACTGGGGGGAAAAAAATCACTTGCAATCAAAACCAAGTCCATGGAAATGTCAGAATTGATTTATAATGTTCTGTTGCGCAGGCAGGGTTAAGGACGTGCAAGTTGGTTCAAGAACCAGATGTTTGCAGGAAAGTAGTTGTTGCCGAACCTGGTGGTGTGGCTCTGTACCTCCTGCCTGCTGGTAGCAGGGAGAAGAGGGAAGGTATGGTATCAGGATGGTATGCATCCTCGATGGTGCATGCCGACTTTTTGAGGCAACTTGTCCCAAGGATACTGTCAGTGTTGGGGGGTGGGGTTGTGCTGCAGATGGACAGAGCTGTGTCCACTATTCTCTGCACCTTCTTGTGTTCCTGTGCATTGGAATTACCATATCAGGCACGATGCAACCAGTCAGGATACAGTACTTTCAAAGTTGATCTGTAGAAGTTGGAGTATTTGGTGACATATCTGATCTTAAGCTTTTAAGAAGATAGAGGCACTGTGTGCCTTCTTCATTATTGCATTTATGTGCTGAACCCAGGCCAGGGCACCCAAGATGTTAATATCCAGGGATCTGAAGCTGGCTACCCTCTCCACCACCGACCCACCAGTGAGGACTGGTGTGTAGTCTCATTGTAGAACTGGGCAACACCGTCTGTGGTGAGAGTAATCTGTCGGCTCTGTTCATTAAAATGTTCTTTGTTTAATTTGAATGATTCACCATTTTTCAGCATCTGTGAAGATTCTGGGGTGCACAGGACTGCTCATAGCCCTGACCAGTCATCTGCAGGCTCAAGGAGTGCCAAGTGGGAATGTTCAACAGGATTGCCTGCTTGAGTCTAGGTGTTCCTCAGGAGGGAGTGTGTGTGTGTGTGTGTGTGTGTGTGTGTGTGTTGGTATTCCAATTCCAGTGGGGAAACTCAAATGACAGGAGTGATTTTTTTTTTGTAAAGGAAGTGTTAAACCAGTGAGAACTTGATCAAGTGAATCCTTAGTGATCTCAGTCATGCCACCACTCGCCTCCCTCCTGGTCTGGGTGTGCTATCCCAATGTCAAGAAGTTCAGTAACCTGATGTGACATCATTCTCCCTTACTATCTGGCACCAAGCAGTCAGCTTAGGCAATGGCTTTGCCGCTCTCTGTATTTCTCATTCTGACAAGTTCATCCTACCAATTCCCGGCTTCCACAACATTAAAGTTGAAGACTTTTCATTGGAGCTTAGTGCTCCTAGCATTTTCTGTATTGCAGTCAGATTGTCAGCAACGCTTTGTTTTTGGAAGCATTGATCTTTTATGGTCATCGTAATACATGTTGGAGTGTTAAATTGGTGAATTATATATTGGGATGTGGAGTGATATACTGGTGTACAGAATGCATTATTGATTTACAGACTAGCATAGACTCAGTTGGCAAATGCCCTCCCCCATGCTATAACAGTTCTATGCTTCTAATTAAAGCCCCACCCACAGGCACCCTGATGGCCTTCTGACAGCTTCTACAGTCAGCAGACTGCTTCCAAGTTCTTGGTGATCAGAGCCAATTTGAAAGTATTGCAGAGTATGGAGTAATTTACAGGGACAAGTATTCATATAAAAAGTAGAATATCAATTAACTGACAGAAAATATTTAAAACTTTATTAATTACATTATAAGCCATTTTTCTTCATTAGAAAGGTAAGTTAAACTTGGTGAATTTAGTTACCTTTATAGGAAATCACTATGTGTACAGCAGTGGCTGGAGTGAGGTTGAGGGGTCAGGAGTGTAGTGCATCCTGATGTTACAGTGAGTTGGAGATGGAGTGAAATGTCAGAAGTGCCTGCACTTGTTCTGTTCTTCTGCATTGTTTTGCATAATTGTGGGAATCTGGAATGTGTTGAAATGAGGACTGGTTTAAGCCAGCTGTTTATCTACAGACTCGCTCATTGGCCATTCCTGGGATCTGGCCCAATGTCTCACAGCCCTTGGGTGTGTCCACAGCCCAAGGGAAGCATTGACTGGTGGCAGAATTTATTGCAAATTGCTGACTTCGAACAAGTACAAGGATTTGACACTCTGATTGTGTTTGGCAGGCCAGTTCGGGAGTAAAGTCATGGAACAAACGGTGGTTCGTGTTGGCGGATCGCTGCCTCTTCTACTACCGAGGTAATGCTCCTCTTCTGTAACTGTGCTGTCACTCTGCTACAGCCCAGCACACTTTGTGAACTCTGCCTTTGCACCTAGTAATGAGAGTCAGAAAGAAAAGGGGTGGTCAACGGGAACTTTGCTGGGATTGTCAGATTTTTGTTTTGTTTCAGGTTCTGTGGGATAAAATGCATATAACCAGTAATTAATTATTTAAATGAACGATAATTATTAAGATATTAAGTGGGCAATACTGACCTTCTGAAAGAAGTTAACTGGAGAGGTTTAATAGTAGTTTGAATGGAAAAGTGTGCAGAAGGGGTTAGATTGTCACCTATGTTGTCTACCTTTAGTTATAATACCCGAGATGATTCTGGATGCTTCAATTTTAACTTTGTTTTCTCCCACCTTTAGATAGAGCCATGGAGTTAACTCACTGATGCCTGAACAGTCAGGCACAGGGAGGGAAGGAGTACTTTAGCTGTTCTTCTCCTGCCATCTAGTATTGTACAGTGAGAGCTTGTTTTTATATGGAGTCTATAGGGTTGCAAAGTGACCGTAAGTGCTGAAGGATAGTAGTTGAGTTGTTGAACCCTAGCCTTGTGACCTTGAGCTAAAGCTTTAGTCAGAAAAGTGGAAGTGGGAAATAGTGAGAGCTGAGGACATTTAGTGAAGGAAGATAAAGAGCCTGACCTCTGCATCTGGAGGTGTGGGCAACAGTCGTGGAATAATGGAAATAAAAGGGGTTTGCGTACTTCTTGATCGACCAGTAATCAGGTCAAGTGTGATGGGTGCAAGGAGTTGCACGTCAGAATTGCTGTTTTCTTAGAATCAGATTTACTGTCAGACTTTTATGTCGTGAGATTTGTTGCTTTGTGGCAGCAGTGCAGTACAATACATAAAATATACTATAAATTACAATAAAAATATATTTAAAAAATTAAATAAGTGCAAAAAGAGAGCAAAAACAGTGAGGTAGTGTTCATGGGTTCAATGTCCATTCAGAAATCTGATGGTGGAGGGGAAGAAGATGCTCCTAAGGTATTAAGTGTATGTCTTTGGGCTCCTCTTTGATGGTAGTACTGAGAAGAGGGCATGTCCTGGGTTGTAGGGGTCTTTAATGATGGGTGCTGCCGTTTTGAGGTATCGTCTTTTGAAGATGTCCTCTTCTGCCCTTCAACTCGGACCAAGAGTGTGAAAGAGACCACAGAGTCATATCAGTAACTGTCTTCCTTTTCTCCGCATCCAGATGAGAAAGAGGAAGCAGTCCTGGCAAGCATTCCTTTGTTTAGCTTCCGAATAAGCCCTGTTCAACCCGCCGATAACATCACCCGCAAGCACGCCTTCAAGGTGACGTGATGCCCTCTCTAATCTTTCTGACAATAGTCCTTATTTTACTGTTAGTGCGTGCTGATCATTTGTGTGATAGTGCTAGTAGATACTCAATAGCGTATACCTTGGTGGCCTCGTGAATTCAAGGATTGTCCGTTACTTCCTGGCTATCCACACGTGAGCATCAGCTGCCTTGTATGAAGTTCAAGGCTAGAGGTTTCATTACAGGAGTTCTGCTGGCCACGGCCTTATCCACACACTCCCTCCTCCCATGTCAGCTGGCAAGTGTGCAGACTCCTTTCTGACAGACAATTTATACAATTCCTTTACCTTTTGGCTAATAAACAGAAGTGTTCAAAGAAAAGTGGGTTGAAAAGAAAGCACAGTTATTTAATTGTGCTTGTGATTGTTCTCCTGGGTTTTGGTCTTGGCACTGAACTGGATGTTAATCTTCAATCCCCAGAGGCTCTCAGGGAGTTGGCAAATCTGTGCTGTGAATACACGGCAATAAATACACTTGTGGATCTGTGCCTGTCTACACTCCTATTACTGCAGAAACGGTCCCTTTCCTGTTTGAATACTAAACACCAAACCACTGGTGTGAAAACTCGAGAGACTGCGGCAGCAACCTGCTGGGAGATCTCAGCCGATCAAACAGCATCTGTGGGGGAGGAAAGTCTAGATCTTTGGGTTCAGACCCTGCATCAGGATGGAGAAACGAGACAGCTAGCATAAAGGGGAGAGGAGGACAGGTGAGAGATTGGCCCGATGTGCATTGAGGAGTGGAGTAGGGAACGGGAGAGGTGGATTTGGAAGACAAGAGGCTGGTCGATGACAGATGGAAACAGAAAAGAAAAGTTATTTTCCTGTTCATATGTGAATATCTTTAGGTTAAGGAGGGAATGGTCCATGTTTAGGGACATCTCTGGGCTCATTAAACCACTAAACAAGAGTCCAGGATCTCATGAAATTTACAGGGTTTAACCACACTTCCTACTTAGGAAATTAACACACCGATTTGCTCTTTCAGTTGAAATGCTCACAGTGAAATGGGCACTCTTGTCTTCATTCTGTTCAAAATTCCCTTTTCTGTCCACAAAATATTTTATTTTTGTCACCTTTCCATGGCATATTGCACAATTAACTGTAGTGTGGTAAAGCGACGAAGATGAGAATGTTCCAGGGTACCAGCAATAACATCTCCTCTTTCAAGAGTTGATAGTTGGGGTTTAGATAACTCCCTCGGACTGAGAGTTTCCAGGTTAAGACAATAAGACAATTCAGCTCATTGAGTCTGCTCTGCCACTTGACCATGACTGATTTCTTTTTCCCCTCAACCCCATTCTCCTGCTTTCTCCCCATAACCTTTGATGCCCTTACTAATCAAGAACCTATCAACCTATCAATACCTATTTACTTGCCCTCCACACCCATCTATGGCAATGAATTCCAAAGATTCACCACCTTCTGGCTAAAGAAATTCCTCCTCACCTTTGTTCTAAAGGGTGATGAATCTGTGGAATTTATTACCACAGATGTCTGTGGAAGCCAAGTTATCGGATATATTTAAAGCAGAGGTTGATAGTTTCTTGATTAGTAAGGACGTCAAAGGTTATGGTGAGAAGACAGGAGAATGTGGTTAAGAGGGAAACTGACTCAGCCATGACTGAACGGCGGAGCAGATTCGATGGGCCAATTGACCTAATTCTGCTCCTATGTCTTATGGTTTTATAGATATCCTGTTATTCTGAGGCTGTGTTAAGGGGAAGATGGGTGAATGAACTATGGAGAAGCAGACAGGTATACTGTATGTGCAGGTGGAACAAACCTTCTGTAATGCATGGCCTCCAGAAGAGAGAACTTTCCATTCTGTAGCCAGGTGTTTACAAAGTCCCCTTGAACCCTGCCATAAAATCCATCAGTTGATCAATTTCCCACTTAGAATGTACGTGATTCAGTAGCACAGTGACTATCCTACATACTCGAGCTTTTCATCCAGGTGGCTTGTTATGTGCTTACAAACTCGACATGATTCATCCAGCTATTTGGTTTAGTGTTTGTTGGAGCTAGATTTGTACACTTTGCCTGTTTCAATGTGAAGTGCCTTTGCTTCCAAGATACTTCACTTACTAACACATCACTTTGGGGATAGAAATGCAAGTGTCCTCCACTAAAGCTATTTGTAGGATTCTAATTAGTCACAACTAAGATGACCATTTATGGTAGTCACCATTCCAGTTGAGAAATGGGTCCATTAGCTGTAACCATATTCACATAAGGGTGTGAGGCCTCCAGAGCTGGTTTCAGATTTGATTTGCACATAAATGAGTCTTTACTTAAGTCATCAAGGCATTGCTTTGGCCAACTGGGCCAAAGTGAGTGTTATTGCCTTTAGTTACTGAGTTTGGAAAGTGCCATGGGGTCCTAGAGCACTGCTGCCCAGTAACAGGCCCTTCAGCCCATCTAGACACGGTCAACCTGTTCTTCTGTCTTGTCTCATCCACCTACACAGGGATAATATCCTTCTAAACTCTTCCCATCCATGTATCTATCCAGAGTTGTCTTGAATGCTACAATCAAACCTTTATCTGCCACTTCCACTGGCCGCTTATTCCACACTTGCACCACCTTCTGAGTGAACAAGATCCTCTCAAATCCCTCCTGAAATATTTCATCTTTTATGTAGAAACTATGACCCCTAGTTCTGATTTCACCCAACCTTGGTGGAAAAAGCCTGCTTGCGTTTACCCTGCCTATACCCCTCATAATTTTGTATACTTCTATCAAATTCCCCTAATTCTACTATGCTCTAGGGAACAAAAACGTAGTCTATTCAACCTTATCTCATGTCCTGAAGTTCCAACGAAATCCTTGTAAATTTTCCCTGCAGTCTTTCTAGTTTATTGATATCTTTCCTGTAGGTAGGCAATCAAAGTGTTGAGTGGTTGGATGAGAATAGTTTGGCAGCTCTGTGGGCTTGGGGTGTTCTGCATGGTGAACTTGGCACTATCCCACATAAACAATCTTCAGTTCTACAGCCAAGTGTTTACAAAATCAGTATTGCAGAGTCTCCTTGAACCCTGTCAAAAATTCCCTCTATTGATCAAATTCCCGTTTACAATTTGCCTGATTCAGCAGCACAGTGACTATGTTACAGTACACGTCCCCAGAAGTCTGGACTATTGATCCATAGAATTCAATTCCCACCACAGAAGTGAAGAAAATGAAATTCAATTAGTTAAATAAAATTTCTGGAACTATTTAACACACACAAAATGCTGGATGAACCTAGCAGGTCAGGCAGCATTTACGTGAATGAATAAACAGTTGGTGTTTCCAGCCAAGACCCTTCATCAGGACTGGAAAGGAAGAGAGAAGAAGCCAGGATAAAAAGGTGTGGAAGGGGAAAGAGTACAACTAGCTCTTGATAGGTGAGGCCAGGCGAGGGGACAAGTTGGGTAGGTGTGGGAGGGGAGACGAAATGGAAATCTGGGATGCGATAGATGGAAAAGGTGAAGGTCTTAAGAAGAAGGAATGTGATTGGAGAGTGAACCATGGAGAAATGGAAGGAGAAGGGGTACTGGAGGAAGGTGATAGGCAGATGACAGGAGCCAAAATGGGAATTGAAAAGGGCGAAAAGGGGAAGGGGGGAGAAGTTACCAGAAGTTGGAGAAATCGATGCTCATTCTGGCTAGTTGGAGGCTACACTGATGGAATATGAGGTGTTATTCCTCCAACCTGAGAGTGGCCTCATTGTGGCAGTGGAAGAAGCCATGGATGAGATGAGCGAGGAACTATTTCATTTGCTGTAATAGTCTTGGAGGTGTCTGAGCACTCTGATGCAAACAGATCGTCATTTAAAAAAAAAGCTAACTAATGTCTACCAGAGAAGCAAGTCTGGCTCCCTTGCTTAATCCAGTCTAAGTGAGACTGCAGACCCACACTGTGAAGTGGTTGACTGTTAACTGCACCTCGGGCACTAAATTCAGGAGATGGGCAATTATGTTAAGTTTGCTGTCATGTAAACAATTGTGGCAAGGTGCAAGCAGAATTTAAAAATTTCATGCGGTAGCATCATGGGCATGTAGGTATCGACAGATTAAATTACGTTAGAGAGTGGGGGGGGGGGTAAAAATCCTGGTGTAAAGAAACACAGTCAGAACACAAGTCCATGGTGGTGCAACAGGTGGTCTGTGGTGCTCTGTTGCTGAGGTAGGATTAGGGTTCTGAAGGTCAGTTCAAGAACCCAGTAGATGTAGGAAAAAAGGTTTTTCCTGAAACCTGGTGGAGTGGCAGGAAGAAGAAGATGTGGCCTAGACAGTGAAATCCTTGCTGACACATGCTGCCTTCTTGTGGAAGCACCTCTTGTAGACATTGGGGAGGGCTGTGCCAGTGAGGGACCGGGCTGTTGCCACTACTCTCACGTCCTCTGAACGATAAATGTAAGCTGTTAGAAGATAATGTCACTGGCGTTGCTGATCCTTCCCTAGGAACTGAAAATTAATCTTCAGGTTGTGCTAAGATGATCAGAGAGCTGAGTAAAATTTCCTTTCTCTTTGAACACTTCTATTTATTGAAGATGACAATGCAGCAGAAAGACTGCCTTAATAATAATCAAAGTTAATCCATGTGTTACAGATCTTCCTGATTAGGCATGTTGAGGGTGAACCAATGTGATGACTGTGTGGTGGTTCAAAAGTGTAGGTTTGGTCATGCCAAGAGATCATGTGATGAAATATCCAGGAATGCAACCAAGCAGAGCTGAGAATCTAAGATTTCCAATGTGATTGTGGGAGATATGATCCTTCTCTGCAAAGACCACGTATCTCAGAGATCACTACTTGACTGTTAAGTTTAGTGTTGTTTCTCAATCTATTGTCCATGTCTTATTTGTCATCTGTTTCAATGTCTTAAGTTGGTTTTTGTCTTTGTTTCCTTCATCAATCACAAAGTGGCACCACATCTGAACATATCTAATTTCCTTAACTTTGTACTGAAAATTCAAAATATAGGGGAAGGTGGGCAATTCAATCTCCTCCTCCCTTTGAAAACTAGGTTTCCAGCAGGTCAGCTGATGAACCAGTGACCTTCAGGTGCACCAATCATACAAGCACACCTTTGAGTTTTTTCTCTGGAAACAGCAGCCATTTTGCGATATTGAACCACATCACCTTGCTTTTTACAATATGGCCTAATTAATAGATGCCAGTTCCTGATCAATACAATCCCGCTTGCTGCATTGCTTTGCTTTTCATAATTTTTCAGGCTTGTCTGAAAGCTTGGCGGCTGATTAATTGTGACAATTTGTTTATTTATCGGGTAGGCCCTTGTGGCCCTTCAAGCCGCACCACCCAGGAAACCCCCAAATTAATGCTATGCTAATCATGGGACAGTTCCCAGTGACCAATTAACCTACCAATTGGTACATCTTTCGACTGTGGGAGGAAATCGGAGCACCTGGAGAAAATCCATGCAGTCACGGTGAGAACATACAAACTCCTTACAGACAGCGGTGAGAATTGAACCCGGGTTGCCCGTACTGTAAAGTGTTGTGCTGACCACTATGTTAGTGTTGGACTCTCCCCAGCATTTCCCCTCACAGGGGGTCTTTGGCTTATTTTAAACACTTGTCCCTGTATTTTCTTTAAAAAGAAAATATGCCCTGAGAAACTCCCTGTTAAAACATGGAGGTTTAGCGTGCCATTTATTTGTCAATATATGGGAGAGATCTAGATCTCCAGAAATACTTAACATACAATCATTAGTCTATCTGTGTGGCCACTGATCAGGGAAATGGAATGCACTCCAGACCTTTGCACTTTGAGTCACTGTAGATATAGAGCAAGGAATGTTGTGAAATAAAGTGGGCCGTAGAGATTTGAAACAAAAAATAGGCAATGTGAACTGATGTCAAAACACCAATCAAATCTCGTAACTATAAATGACTCTCTCAGTTTATTTATCTTAACCCTGCAATCTGGTAATTCACACCATGTGTGTGCAAATGTATTGGAATCCATTGGTTTGGATTGCAGGCTGTAATTGGCTCCTGGGCATTCATTAACCTACATATTAAGACCTTGGATTAGATTCCAGTCTTTAACCTGTTCTTTGTTATCTATTATTCTATATGAAACACTCTGATCTTCTTGACTAAATTCTAAATTACAGTGCAAATGCATTCTTCTTTAAGTGACTTAGTGTTGATAAAACATTCTGTGGATTACACATGAGCTTGCCAAAGTTATTGTCCCTGCACAGGAACCCTGGAGTAATGCCCTCCTCTGGTTTCTTACCTCACATCTCAACCCTTCCACCCTTGAGGGATAGGCAGACATGGGTCAGCATCTGCAAGAGAGGGGAAAAAGAGTAAGGCATTTCTTCAGAGCCGCCTTTTTCTCAGTGATGTGGAGAAGAAAAGGGTTTCCATGTATTTTTTTTAGATTTGTGAGTCTAAACTTCTGTCAAGAGTGTAATTTTGAAACCTATTCAAAAGTATCTCCCATCTGCCTAAAAATACATCTTGGGGGTTGGGTTATAGAACAGTACCGCCTAGTAAAGGCCCTTTGGCTCATGATGTTGTGCTGACCCTATCACCTGATCCAAGATCAATCTGATCCTTCCCTCCCACATAGCGCTCCATCTTTTCTTTCATTCCTGTGCCTATCGAAGAGTCTCTTAAATGTCCCTAATGCCACCACTCCAGACAGCATGTTTCATGCATCCACCACTGTCTGTGTAAAAGAAAAAAAGCAACCCTGCCTCTGACATCCCTCACTATATTTTCCTCCCGACACCTTGAAGCTCTATCCCATGTATTAGCCATTTCCATCCCAGGGAAAAGGTCTCTGGCTGTCCACTTGATCTACGCCTCTTATCATCTTGTACACCTCTTTCAAATCACCTCTCATCATTCCTACTCTCTGAAGTGAAAAGTCCTAGCTCGCTCAACCTATCCTCATAAGCCTTCCAGATAGCGTCTTGGTAAATCTTCTCTGCACCCTCTCTAAAGCTTCTGCATCTATCCTATTATGCCAAGGTACAATTGGTCACTATCCATTGAACGTAGGAATATATTCACGAGGCTGAGTTGCCTACTTCTGTTCCTGTGTCCACTTGCCCACGTACATCCATGATGCAAATACACAGAGGCTGTCATGGAAGGGCAGAGATCTTATCATTTCCCCAGTTTTTCTTCAAACTAATTTTTCAATTTAGCTCAGTCCTTTGATCTATTGAAGCCCAATATGCTGTGGTTTAAAGTTAAGCATTTTCATCTACACTTGCCTGTCGACTGTCAATAGAAGTAGTTGAACAAAACATGGACTATAGAGATAGACACTAACACACTAATCCTGGGTGACAATGATATGCTGTCTGTCTATTGTGTGTATGTGTCTGTCTGTAGCTATGTACTTGTGTGGTGTTTGTGTCAGAGGTGTTTTGTTTTCCTTGTTTGTGAGGAGACTGTCTGTGTACTGTGTGGCAAAGTTGTTTTGCAAGAATGTGGCCACAATCTCATTGCATGGAGGAGATCTGCAACATGGTCTCCTGAACTGTGGTGAAGATGGAATTGGCCTCACAAGTGAAGTGAAGGGATCTAAACCAAAATGTTAAATGTCCGGAATCTGCGCAGTAGAAATACAAACACTTCCATATCTGGGAGAGGTCAAGGGTGAAGACTCTTCCTTTCATAGATCCAGACATCGAACTTCCATCTGAACTCCTTCTTGCAAAAGCTCACAGTCTCATTCTCTCTTTGAGAGGTAAAACCTAATTTTCAATCGTGAAGAAATTACTGTTTTGGAGAATCTGAACCATAACCTGAAGAGTTGTGATATAACCCAAGGGTTAACTGTGAGTCACTGAAACAGGTTCTTTGGCCCATCTAGTCTGTTCTGAACCATTATTCTGCCTAGTCTAATTGACCTGCACCTAGACCATAAGCTTCCAGACCCCTACTGTCCATGTGTATCCAGATTTCACTGAAGTGCCAATTCAGTCTCTCGAACAACGTGCTCATTCTCTGTAGCCCCCTTAAAACCAGTGACTAGGTGGGCTCTCAGAGGTGAGAGTGGATGATAGGTGAGAAGTAGTGATTCTCCTAACCTGATAATTCATAGTTTTATATTTGAGTAGGACAGAAGTAGCAAGATTGGAGCAATTGGGTTCACACCTGCGTGCTTTTGGCCAACTTAAGGCTCCTGGATGCTTCTCCTGTGACACCTCGACAATCATTCAGGGATTTGGTATCTTCCAGTAGTTGGAATAGACTTAGTCCAAGCAAGGATTTAATATGAACCTAGTGCACTGTCTGCAATTAATCGACCCCCAACCATTTGTTTCTAAAGACAACATCAAAAGATTTCTTAGCACCCAACTGAACCAGGCCCGTGTCATAGGTGTGACTGTAGAAAAGCTCTCCAGTGGCTGGAAACCCTGTTTGTGTTCTGGAAGGTGTGTCTGGTCTTTGAGTGCAAGATGACTGTGTGCTTCGAAGGCTTAACAAAGTTCTTGCCCAGTCTTCCTTCTCATCTTATTTTTCTCACCCATTTTACCTTCGGTTCTCATTTTCTCCCACAAACCCCTTCCTTCTCGAATCTTTTCTCCTCCACCTTCAAACCATCTTGTTCCTTCCTCCTCTCCTTCTCCTTCCCAAATACTCTCCAATCCTGTTTCTCCCCAACCTCGACTCATTTCTCTCACGCTGTCTCATATCCTGCTTTCCCCTACTCTCCCCTCAAATCCTCTAACTTCAGCCTCACCAGTTCTATCCCCTCACCACCGATGCCCCACCCTCCACTTTTTATTTGGACTTTCTCCAAGCCATTGGTTATGAGAGGAAGACACCTTTCTGGTGCAGTGTGTTTGATGTGTGACGTCAGGTGTTCAGAACCATACAGAAGAATTCACTTGGGCACGTCTTTCTTGAAGCAGACGATCGTTTCATGGGATTCAAGAGAGAATGGGTAATTCATAACAGTGGCATTGTATTATCAATCCCCAATAACTCACGGCACCAACTGTGTGCCAAGTGCATTTTATTTCTGAAATAAATACCCACAGACTTTGAACCAATCACTCATGCTTCTGGCTGTCTTTAGAATATTTTACAGGGTTTGCATTCATTTTATTTAATATCACCTCTCCACCCCAGCAAACACTCACTCATCTTGGCTTTACATGAATCACCTGTAATACAGAATTCCAAACAAAACCTGACAGGCTTGTCAACACTCAAGGACTTTAAAATTAATCTGCAGCACAATGCAGCAGGTCATAGCCAAATTCTAATCCATTAACCCAAATCCTCAGTTTGGTCGTAGAATGAATGAGGATAAATCGCAGTTTGAAGTGGTTGGAGATGAGATGCCATGTGACGAAGCCTCCAGGAAAATGCCCAATGAGAGCCAATAGCCCTGGTTTCCTAGCAACCAGCCTTCAGAGATGAAAGCTCTCAGCCTGGTATCAGCTGGTGATGGGGAGCATGGTGGTAAAAGGGAGAAAATAACCTTTATAAGAAAAATAGCTCATTGTTTTTTCAAAACATGCTATATATTAATTAAATTGTACCCTGAGTACTAAAAAGCTTGGGGATTAAAAAAAAAAGAAACATTGCTCCAGTCTTGTCTAGCCTGTCAGTGTAGTAATTCTTGACGCTAAGCTTTGGTGGTTGACCTGATGTTTTATCTTTTCCCCTTCCGGATGAGGACCCCCTGCACCAGAAGCGTCTGCATTGATGCTGTCTTGAATTTCTACAAGAGTTCAGCTAGGTACAGTTTACTGTTCTTTCAATAAACTGGGGTGAAAACAAATAGACATACCTCTCAAGTCATGACAAAACACAGACGCTGTCCTCCAAAACCAGCAGAAGGTTGTCGTGCACAGCATTCCAGAACCGAAACAGAAATTGCTGGTGATACTCGGCAAATCCAGCAGCATCTGAGGAGACAGAGAAACAATGTTAATGTTGCAGAGTCTACAACTGTAGAGCAGGGGTACTCAATCTTTTTTATGCCATGGGCCAATATCGTTAAGCAAGGTGTCCATGGACCTCATGTTGGGAACCACTGTAGTAAATGCTTAATGTCCCGTTGATACGTTTTCAGTAAAATTCAGGCCAAAGGGATTGTGTCCTTCACAATCTTCTGAATTAACTATTAGGCACCCAAGTTCATTGGAATGTTTCTGAATCCAATTGCCAGCCACCACTTGTTCCAACACTATTTTAGACCCTCCAGACCAGGGGTTCCCAACTTTTTTTATGCCATGGACCCTTACCAGTAACCAAGGGGTCCATGGACTCCAGCTTGGGAACCCTTGCTCTAGACCATAGGACTGATACTTGAATAAAACAATCTTCATAAGAGTCACTGATGTTATATTCCTATTGGCTTTTGTTGCAGTGCTGGATAACTGTTTGGTGATCCAACTCCAGCCTGTTCTGTTTAGACCTCAACTGTAACAGATTTATATTGCACCCTTAACAAAGAAAAAAAGTCCCAACAATCTTCATGGAGTGTTACAAAAGAGCATTTGACTTGAGCTCCATAAAGCAATTCAAGCAGATGACTTGGACATAGAAAATTCCTGAGCCTGTAGGCTTTGACAGTTGAAGGGTTGGCATCTAATAGTGGGAGGGGCAAATTCAGGAATGAAAGCAGAAAATGCACAGGATATTGAACAGATCAAGTAGCATCATTGGAGAGGCACCAAATTAATTCTGCTGGTGTGTGGCACCTCATCAGAACTGCTTTAGCATAAGCTCCTCAGTATCCCCTGTATATTTATTTCCAGTTTCCAGTGTGAACAGGTTTTTGTTCACTTTTGAATTAAATTCAGGGACACTTCAGTTAGAAATGGATGAGAAGGAATAACTTAGAATGAAGCGGAGCTGGAGGGAATTAGGGAGGAGAAGGAATGAGGCCAGCAATTGAACTGCAAGAGAGAGCAAGGTGCCGCTTAACCCGCTACCAAAGTGGGTCAGCGAGTGAGGGCTGCCATTTCACACAAGGGTCAATAGTGAGCATGTGCCCAGGGATAGCTGCACACGAACCGCTGGAAGAACTCAGTGGGTTAGGTATAAAGGGAAATAGCCAGTTCGCATTTTGAGTTGAGTCCCTTCATCTGGCTGAAAGGTAGCGGGGAGACGGCCAGTAAATAAAGATGGATGGAAGGGGTGGATCAAGAGTTTGCTGGTGATAGGTGAGTTGTTTTTATTTACTTATATATTTACTTGGAGGTATAGCGTGGAACAGGACCTTTGGCCCTTCGAGCTGTGCTAACCCTTGGTTTAACCCTAGCCTAATCATGGATCACTTTACAATGACCAATTGACTTACTAACTGCTACGTCTTTGAACTGTGGGAGGAAACCAGAGCACCCGGAGAAAACGATGCACTCAACGGGGAGTGCCTGCAAACTCCTTATAGAGGATGCTGGGATTGAACTCTGAACACCAACACCCCAAGTTGCGATAGCGTCGTGCTAACCACTACGCTATCGTGCTTGGGTGATTGGCAGATGGGGTTGGGGAGAGTGGGGCAAGAAGCTGGGAGGTGACAGGTAGAAGTGACAAATGCCCAAAGATGGTAGAGTCAGATGGGAAAGGAAGGTGGAGCAGGGAATAAAGAGAGGGAGGTGGGGAGGGCCGAGTGGAAACAATGGGAGAAGCCTATGGATGATTGGCAGATGGAAAGGGAGTAGTAGGTGGGTGATGAAATGATAGAGAAGAAAGAGTCTGGGTGATGGGCATATAGCGAGGGAGGAGGTTGTTAGTGATGGGCAGATGGAGAGGGAGGAGTCTGCAGGTGATGGACGGATGCAGAGGGAGGAGACTGTGAGTCTGTGGGTGATGGACAGATGGAGTGGGAGGAGTCTGTGGGTGATGGGCGTTGGAGAGGAAGGAGGTTGTTAGAGATGGGCAGATGAAGAAGGAGGAATCTCTGGGTGATGGGCAGGTGCAGAGGGAGGAGGTTGTTAGTGATGCACAGATGGAGAGGGAGGAATCTGTAGGTGATGAGCAGATGGAGAGGGGGGAGTCTGTGAGTGATGGGCATTGGAGAGGAAGGATGTTGTTAGAAATGGGCAGTGGAGAGGGAGGAATCTGTGGTGAGAGGCAGATGGCGAGGATGGATAGTGAGCCCAGGGGTAGACTGGGCTAGTCACAGCTCAGATGAATCTGGTCAACCCCAACTCTAGTGTCTCAGTCCTCATCAGGTTTGTCTGCTGAAAAATCAGCAGCCAATTCCTTCAGCGATCAGCATCAAAACTTTTGGAATATCTTCCTTAAATCTCTCGAC
Organism: Mobula hypostoma; assembly: GCF_963921235.1. Classification (NCBI taxonomy): domain Eukaryota; kingdom Metazoa; phylum Chordata; class Chondrichthyes; order Myliobatiformes; family Myliobatidae; genus Mobula; species Mobula hypostoma. Next base: position 14,512,859 of record NC_086109.1, on the reverse strand, counting down.
ATCCGTTCCTTTGACTGACCAAGTTCTTTGTGACTTGTGTATCTCACTTATGCAACCCGGTGTCTGATCTTCTTTGTTACTTCCATGTGTTTAATAATGTTAAGGGTGCTGTATAAATTCAAGTTTCAGTTGTTGTACAGTGGTGGTCTTGAGTATGCGATGCTTCCAATGATCAAGTTCAATATGGTATCTGGGCTCCTTTATACCCACAGCAGCTTGCTGCTGCAGAAATACTTTGCTTGGAGATGCTCGACGTCTGTCTCTTTCCCAAGTTCGGCCTCAGAAGAGGCAACATTGCAAGGCCTGTGGCCTGGAAACACTTGACCAAAAGTTCTTAATGGGTAATATGGCACAAACTCACAGGTCTTGGAACCTGTATAAATTCTGGCTCCTTGTCCAAACCTTGCCTGATTTTATGAAGAAAAAGCCTGGAAAATAAGTTCCCTGATTTCACAAACTACCCAAGACATGTTCTTGAAGAATATAAATGTCTAAAGCTGCCCTTCAGTTAATGGATGCATTTCAAAGCTGCATTTAATTTACGTTTCAAACCAGCTGGCCTCATGCTTCAAGAAATGAGAAACGTCCTGCATTTCTTAACGTCTTGCATCCATTCATTTCATGGTTTGATGCATTTTCATAGTTGCATATTTTTTTCTACATTTAATTAATTTCATATATATATTTTAGAAATGGCAATGCTATTGTCTGATGTCATGGAGAGGTCGCAGTGCAGAATTAAAAATTATGAATGCAAGAAATGTCTCTGGACTGAGCAACCTGGAATTCTGCTGCTGCTCATTATCCAGCGATTCCTGCTAGGACTGTTCAGGGATATGGTTCCTCCTGTGGTCAAACAGCCCCCCACTGCCCAAAATTAGTTATTCCAGCTGGATTCTGGAGAATAGATTTCCGAAATCGTTGCGGCTTGCTGCTGTCCGGCAATCAGCAAAAGGGGAGAAATTGGAAAGAAGAAATAATATCCGTATTAAAGAGACTGACTTTGACTATGTGTCAGTATACAAAAGGAACCTTCCTTTGCAGATAGTGAGGGAGAAGTGCTTGGTAAAAATAGCTTCTTGTTCCCCTCTGAGGCACTGAGGTAAGAGATCAGCGAACTTGCCAGAATTATGTGCATGGCTTGACCTTAACTGTAGTTCCAGAGGTGACACTTAACAGAACAACAACTGGAATGACTGGTAACACACACAACTCTCACAAAACGCTGGAGGAACTCGGCAGGCCAGACAGCATCTATGGAAAAGAGTACAGTTGACTTTTCAGGCCGAAACCCTTCAGCAGGGTGCTGCCTGGCCTGCTGAGTTCCTCCAGCATTTTGTGTGTGTTGCTCGGAGTTCCAGCATATACAGATTTTCTCTTGTCTGTGATTGGCATCACTGGTAGGTTTCTTAATGACATGCTGAAGGAGTCCTGATCCTTTTTAACATCAGGAGCCGGCTGATCTGAAGGAGGAAACCAAAGGTGACACCTCCTTGAGGGGTTACTGGAACAAGATGTTGGCCAAAGCCAGCACAGGTTGGGTCTGTGACTACAAGTGTAAGGTCACTATCGTGAGTCATAGTTAGACCACATGGTTGTTTGGCTATTGGAAGTGGGCCCCAAGTTTGCCAAGCTCTTTCCATTTGCCGGATCTAAGGTGGCAGTGAGGATACCAGTAAGGATGCCAGTGTGTGAACCACACGATTCTGGAGTTGATGCCATTATCCATCTGTGGGCAGCATAGCCCAAGAATGCATACTGAAGTGGTGCCTTGTCTCCTCGCTGTGATTCTTTCCTGTTTTAACTTTATTTTTGGAGCAGCCTTATGATCTGACCATGTCATGACACTTCTCCTCTCTCTCTCTCTCTCTCTCCTACAGCTGATTATAAACAGGCAGGTGAAAAATATTCACAGTAATGACCGTTGCATTAATTATCAGGCTGAGCACACAGGTATTCGGACGTACTACTTGAGTGCGGAGAATAAGTCAGAGATGGAAGACTGGATCAACGCAATGAACGAAGCAGCAAGCATACAGACTGTGCCCTTGACCAGGTGATGTATACCTCAGAGCCACAAACAATGAAATAGCCGTCAGGTGGTGTAGTGACATCCGCACTGGACTATGAGGCAAGTGGTCCTGGGTTCGAATCTGGCTGGCTCCTTGCACACGTTCCATCCGTGCTGGGTTGAGCATCGAGCTAGCAACTCGGCCTTGTAAAAAAAAACAGGCAAGAGGTAAAGAAACGGGCAAGATATCCGCCCAATGCGCCACAAGACGCAGAGAGAAACAATAACAATCAATGAACCCCTGACTAGGTCTACTCACTTATATCATTGCTGAAAAATATGCACTGTCTTACTTTTTTCTGTTTATTCAGGCGCAGTTTCACAATAGATAAATTAACCACGAGCAACACATAAACTGCTGGTGGAATTCACCAGTTCAGGCAGCATCAATCAGAGAGGACGAACAGTTGATATTTTTGGCTGAGAACCCTCATCAGCACATGATGAAGTGTCTTGGTTCATAATGTCGACTATTTGTTCCTTTCCATTCAAGTTCAAGTTCATGGTTAATTGTCATTCAACCATACACGAGCAGTGCCAAACAAAACAGCATTACTCTGGGGCCAAGGAATAAAACAGAGTACCAGCAGTCACACACAGCACAAGGCACATATAGCACATGTAAGATATCAGTAAAATACAGTCACCCAAAACAAATATAGTCCAAGACCCTTTGTCCATAAAAGTTGCAGCAGTCTGCAATTGAACACAAAACAGCTTGTCTCCTGCCAAGTGAATACTAGGGGGGCGGGAGCAGCACCAACTCCAGTTTGGACGCCGCAACAAACTGCCTCTGGTGGAGTGCACCGACTCCCACACTATCCTAGGCAGCTGTAAGGTGGTGACACTGCAGCTTGAGGCCCAGTCCTCACTACAACCAAGGCCACCCAGCCCATCCACCCCCCAGTAAATTAGTGAATAGGGCTTGTAGCATTCCACATTAACGATGTCCAACAGGGTCTTGCGATCACTGGAAAAGCGACTACGGCGATCACTTGCTGTTAGACTGCACACCGCCTTTGTGAGCCGACTCCCCTGATGCCTCTCTGATGCTGCCAGCAGCATGATCTGCAACAAGTCCAGCTCCTTCTGTTTCACGGCCAATTAGTAACTTGCTGATGGGGTAGAATTGCAGTACTTAAAGTTCTTGATGTCCAGCAACACACACAAAAAATGCTGGTGAACGCAGCAGGCCAGGCAGCAGCTTTAGGAAGAGGTACAGTCGACGTATTGGGCCGAGACCCCTCGTCAGGACTAACTGAAAGAACAGATAGTAAGAGATTTGTCCAGCATGGTATTGCGATTGTAAAAAAAATACCTTTAGAAAGCACGATAACACCTTGGTTGACCCTGTAGAAGCTGCTGTGATCAAACGCATTGCCATCTTACTGGAAGTCCCTGTCATCTTACTGGAAGTCCCTGCCATCTTACTGGAAGTAAAGATGCTACCTAACCTGCAGAGTTTCTCCAGCATTTTATGTGTTGCTCTAGATTTCCAGCATTTGCAGAATCTCCTGAATTTATGCACTAATTTGCCTTTTTTATTCCTTCTGTTCAGCAGGACCGGGGTGAATTTTGAGACACAGCCTTCCTCAGAATCGAACCACACGAGTAATCATAAGCGATTAATCAAACCCGACCAGGAAAAGGTTGGCAGTGAGGCAGATGGGTTTGACAGAACAAGTAACAGGAAGAGCGACAGGAACAATTCTGGCAAGGAGCCGGTGGCCAAGGTTAACGGCCTATCAGGACAAGACGCGCCTTCCGACCCCAACAGCCCTGCTCCGGAGCTGAGAACTCACCCAGGCTTCGAGAGGCCCATTCAGGTTAATGGGCACCACTGGCAGCAGGGCTCCCCTGGGGAGAGCTACCAGCCGCAGGAGGGGGGAAATGTCGTGCACCGGCGGGGATTTGTTCCCCGTACCAGCACTGAGAAAATGGCACAGCGCCAGTCCTCGCTGTCTCAGCTGCAACAGTGGGTTAACATGCGCAGGTCTGCATTAACGACGGACGAACTGAGGAGGTGAGAGGCCAGTTCCAGAAGGGCCGTCCTGTCCGTAGTGGGTGATTTGTGTCCTGCCAAAGGAGGGGGAGGAAAGCTGGCCTAGTTGTAATGGTTAAGATGTGAAACGTTGAATGATATGAGCATAGTAAAAGTGGAAGTATTTAAATTTTTACACTGTTGTAAGTGACTAAGTCACCAGGCTTGCTTGAACATAAATTTACAGGACATCCCTGCATAGCAAATGAGTTCTATTTTCATCGTTGTCTCTGTGGGAATGCTTCATCTGAATTTTTAAGCCACAATAAAAGCTGTTGTAACATCGAGGTTACATCCCTGCAGTCACTCATTTGGCCCATTCGTCCAGAGCCAGAGATTTCAGTTCAAATCCCACCATGACAGCTGGGATTTGGGTTCCTTGAGTCAATTTTGCCCATGAGATGGAAAATAGTGCAAAAAAAATCACCCGATATTGTGACCACACCTCCCTCAATATTATAATGAATAACATTTAGAGCACGTAAAACTAATAAGAAAGAACAATAACTAAAAATGGAGGGAGAGAGGAAACTAGTTCTGCCAATTGTAGGGAAAAAGGTGTGTTTGTGTGTATTGGAGTTTGGTTTTTAACAGTATTATGGGAGCTCATTCAACTGCAGGAAATGGATAAAGATTAGCTTTAGTTGTCACATGTGCATCGAAACAAACACTGAAGTATGTTTGCATCAAATCAAATCAGCGCCGATCGTGGTGGCAGCCTGCAAGCATCGCCATGCTTCCGCCACCAACATAGCGTTCCCATAGCCCAGTAATCCCAACCCCTGCATCCTTGGAATGTGGGAGAAACTGGAGCATCGCAAGGGAACCCATGCAATCATGGGGAGAGCGTACAAACTCTGAGAGAGAGCCGTGGAATTGAACCCCAATCTTACAGCTGCTGCTATAAAGCGATTGCGCTGCCACATCGCATTTGAAGTGGCAACGGATAATTTGTCTGTACCTTACAATACTTAATTTATGCACTTCACTTTGTTTATCTATCTTTGTTTATGTAGTTATTGTGTGTTTTTGTGTACTACTGTGCTTTACGCCTTGGTCTGGAGAAACATAGTCTCACTTGATGGTATACATGTATATAGTTAAATGACAATAAACTTGACTTGACACAGCTACCATAAGTTCAGGGACGGCCTGTATATAACTTATACAGGACCTTGGTGCTATGCTCAGAGGAGGAAACTGCAGCAACTTTTCAACTGGGAATCGACCCAATATAAGATGAGCAGTCAGCATGGGGTTCTTGCAGCTGCTCAAACCCACTGGGCCAGTCTGTCTGTTCTTCATCGCCATCCCTGTCAGAACGCTTTGCTTGAATTCTTCCAGCCACACAGTGAAAAGTACAGACGCATGTTCCATTGCTAGGCTAGCAGTCATTCGTTTGCACCATTGATCCTGAGATTTGAGTTCAGATCCCACTGTGACAGCTGGAGAATTTAGATTCAGCTTATTAAAGTAACTGTGCCTTTCAAAAACAAGGAAGCTGGTCTCAGTAACCTGCTGGATTATCATAAGGCCATCTGGTTCACTAATAACCTTCATGGAAGGACACCTGATGTCCTTACCCTGTCTGATACATGACTACAGATCCATTACTATGATTGAGTCTTATGTTCTCGGTATTATTCATTTATTCTTATTATATTTTTCTGTATTTTCAGTTTGTCTTCTTTTGCACATGGGTTGCATGTCAGTCTTTGTTCATGTGTTGTTTCTCACTGATACTGTTGTACTTCATTGTTCTCATGTGAATGCCAGGGTAGTACATCAGCTTGCTTATTGCCTGTTATGCCACTGCGTTTAGGGCAGCAGTGAAAGTCCTCTATCTCTGGTGGTGTTCAGGGCTTCCTTCATCGTGTCAGCACCTTCCCCTCGGTTTTCACTGCTGTTAGTCATGCACGTCCTGGGTGGAGACTCGGGAATACCTTCACACTCAGATGTAGGAGGGTTCTCCGTTGCTGTTTTACCAGTCAGGGTGCTTAGCCTGAGCTGAACCATCGAACCTGGAGGACCACTCTTAGTCTGGCCTCTACGCTTTGACCTGGTAGGTAAGCGTGATCCTACAAAGAGCCAAAGTATAAAGCCTTGACTCCAGCCAACATAGCTCTCAGGGTCATCAAGGCACATAATCCTCCAAATTCATGACGGTTGTGGTCCTCTTGGAGGAGGGTAGTACCTGGTGACATATAAATAATCAGATAATAAATTTACTTTGAACTTTGAACTTTACTATGGGGGGGGGTAAAAAATTGTGAGTGATGTCCCTGGCCATAATCAAATAAAAAATGAATTTATTTTAATTATTTCATGCAGAGAGTATGATTTAACAGACACCATGTGGTGACTTTGTTTCAATTGTATAAAAACATGTTTTGGGTGCTCCAAATTTAAAGAAGTTTTGTAAGAACCTAAACTTGTTTCAGTAGGATCCCGCCACTAAGCACATCTTTCCCTCCCCCCGCTCTCTCTGCTTTCCGCAGGGATCGCTTCCTACGCGACTCCCTTGGCCATTCGTCCCCCCCATCCCTCCCCACTGATCTCCCTCCTGGCACTTATCCTTGTAAGCGGAGCAAGTGCTACACATACCCTTACACTTCCTCCCTTACCACCATTCAGGCCCCAGACAGTCCTTCCAGGTGAGGCGACACTTTACCTGTGAGTCAGCTGGGGTGATATACTGCGTCCGGTGCTCTCGATGTGGCCTTCTATATATTGGCGAGACCCGACGCAGACTGGGAGACCGCTTTGCTGAACACCTGCGCTCTGTCCGGCAGAGAAAGCAGGATCTCCCAGTGGCCACACATTTTAATTCCACATCCCATTCCCATTCTGACATGTCTATCCACGGCCTCCTCTACTGTAAAGATGAAGCCACACTCAGGTTGGAGGAACAACACCTTATATTCCGTCTGGGTAGCCTCCAACCTGATGGCATGAACATCGACTTCTCTAACTTCCGCTACTGCCCCACCTCCCCCTCGTACCCCATCTGTTATTTATTTTTATACACACATTCTTTCTCTCACTCTCCTTTTTCTCCCTCTGTCCCTCTCACTATACCCCTTGCCATCCTCTGGGTTCCCCCCCCCCCACTTTGTCTTTCTCCCTGGGCCTCCTGTCCCATGATCCTCTCATATCCCCTTTGCCAATCAACTGTCCAGCTCTTGGCTCCATCCCTCCCCCTCCTGTCTTCTCCTATCATTTTGGATCTCCCCCTCCCCCTCCCACTTTCAAATCTTTTACTAACTCTTCCTTCAGTTAGTCCTGTCTCGGCCTGAAAGGTCGACTGTACCTCTTCCTAGAAATGTTGCCTGGCCTGCTGCGTTCACTAGCAACTTTGATGTGTGTTTCATGATCAAAGTCATGTTTTTTGGTCAAATACACAAGTAGATGTGTGGACTGGTCTAATGAAAAACTTTCTTGCAGTAGTGTCACAGGCAGAGAGCTTCATATAGGGTGGCACGGTCACATAGTGGTCAGCTCAACACCTTTCAATAACAGTAACCCGGGTTCGATTCCCACCACTGCCTGTAAAGAGTTTGTCCGTTCTTCCCGTGACTGCGTGGGTTCACCCCGGGTGCGCTGGTTTCCTCCCACAGTCCAAAGACATACAGGTTAGTATAATACCTGTTAGTAGGTTTATTGGTCATTGTAAATTGTCCTGTGAATAGGCTAGGGTAAAATTGGGGGCTGTTGGGCAGCGCAGCTCAAAGGACCTATTCCACACTGTATCTCAATAAATAAATGAATGAATAAACAAATAAAAGCAACCAAACAGTATCGATCCAGCTATCTTCTAGAAGTTGATATTGTACCTTCCTTCACCAACTCTTCAGGCAGCTCATTTCACATACGTTCCAGAAGTTATGTATCTGGAATGAGCTGCCAGAGAAGTTGGTTGAGGAAAGTACATTATCAACTTTTTGAAAACAGTTGGGTAGATATATTGATAGGAAATGTTATATGATGCTATCTGCCTGTGAAAATGCTGCAAACAGGTATTTTATTATACCGTTGCATCAATGTAGTTGTGCATATGACAATGAGCATGACTCTGATTTTGACTTCAGAGCAGGGTTCCCCCAACCTTTTTATGTGCCATGGACCAATAATGTTGACCCCAGCTTTAGAGACCAAATGCTGAAATTGGGACTAACTTGGATGGGCATCATTGTCAGCATGGACCTGTCAGGCTGTAGGGCCTTTTTCCATGCTGTATGACCTTATACTGCCGAAGTCACTGAGTGCTTCCAGCAGATTGTCTGTCACTACAGTCTCCAGCATCTGCAGTCTTTCTTGTCTCCAAGCCACTGTGATATCCTCCTGACTGTTTCCCTTCTCTTCAGCTCACAGGTGTACCAGACTCCAACCAGAGAAGTGCCAGAGTACTACAATCTTCTCTCGCCCTATTACCAGGAAGAGTACCCCCAGTTCATAGCACCTGGTGGGCGTCCGGACAGCATTTGTTCTGTATCCTCGTACAACAGGATGACGGCCCGATGGTCCATCAACGAGCAGCAGCCCTCGTACCCGATGAGGGACTGGCAGGGACGCCAGGCATACAGTGGGCAGGGCTCGCCCGTCTGGCACGGGGTGCAGCAGCCTTACTCTCCCGAGGTCGACGGTGTCGCTGGCACCCTGCGGAGGTTGTCCTTCCAGCCCCGCTCACGTTCCGTGCCACGCTCGCCGTCCCAGGGGCCTCTGGTTGTCAACCATATCTACTCTCCGGTGAGGTCTCCCAATGGCAGGCTCGAGAGAGTGCCGCCACAAAGGGACGAAGGTCTCGGAGACCCCGGTTACACGCTGCGTCGTTCCCGCAGTGCCAAGGTAACATGGCGACTTGAAACCTTATTGATGCCATCTTCAGTGTTGGGTTGACAGATTAATTGCCCGCTGTAATGTGACCCCAATGTGGTAGAATCTGTGGGAGATAGTTTCTGATAGGAAGATTACCAGAAGGGTGATGCGGTTGAGGGGGAAAATGCATGAAAGTTAATCAGAATCTGTTTATTGTCACTGACGTACAGTACTGTGCAAAAGTCTTGGACACCCTAGATTTTTTAATGTGGTTTCAGATGGTATGGCCTCCTCAGAGCCCTGATCTCAATGTTATCAAGGCTGTCTGCGATTACCTGCAGAGGCAGAAGCTAGCAAGACAGCCAAATCTGCAGAACTGTGGCATGTTCTCCTGGATGCTTGGAACAACCTGCCAGCCAATTTTCTTATAAAACTGCACAACAGTGTACCCAAGAGATTAGATGCAGTTTTAAAGGCAAAGGATAGTCATGCCAAATATTGATTTGATTTAGCTTTTTACTGTTTACTGCTCTACAGAAAATTTTTTGTTTAGTGCAGGACATAAAGACTACAAGTAACAAAACAAAAGGTACAACACAAATAACAAGGTAGTATTCATGTGTTCATGAGCCATTCAGAAATCTGTTGGCGGAGGGGAAGAAGCTGTTCTTAAAATGTTGAGTATGGCTCCTCAAATTCCTATACATCCTCCCTGATAATAGTAATGAGTAGAGAAAAAATGTGAGCGGTATCATGGAGTTTGGGAGAATAAATTCTGGTTTGCTTTGGGAAGGACTGTGGTAGGAGGGTAACAGTGATGGGGGAAAGGTTACAGAGAAGGTGGGCTGCTTTGATTTGAAATAACTCAATAGAAGGTTTTAACCATTAAAAAACACAAGGCCGACCTGCTTGACTTAATAATACCTTTATAGTATTTATTTTCCCGAGAGCAGCCAACTATCAACTATCATAGCTTCTGGAAAGGAACACACAATTTCAACAAAGCCTTGTGTTTGTTCCATAATATTTAATTTTAAAAATAAATCTGCATTAAACAATTTTTGGGAAGCTCAGAAAAATTCTTCCAGCAGGGTTAAGCAATTTTCCCAAATTATTGATCGCTTGCATATGTGGTGACAAAAACTGAGCTACTTGGAAACTAATTGGAAAATATTCACTGAACAAATCTTCAGGAAAATCTCTCCCTCCTGACACAAAGTTTTGTACGTTACTTATTTGGAGATAGTGTGAGGAACAGGTCCTTCCAGTTCAACAAGCTCCACTGCCTAGCAACCCACCTATTTAACCCTAAGTTAATCATGGGACAACTTACAATGACCAATTAAACTACCAACTGGTACGTCTTTTGAATGTGGGAGGAAACCGGAGCACCTGGGGGAAACCCACGCACTCATGGGAAGGATGTACAAACTTCTTACAGACGGTGTCGGAATTGAACTCCCAACTGTCATAACGTTGCACTGACCGCTATGCTACTGTGGCGGCCCTAGTTTATTTAGAGATACAGCACGGATCATGTCCTCCCAGCCCAACGATCCACACTGCCCAGCAACCCATCCATTTAACCCTAGCCTAATCATAGGGCAGTTTACAACAACCAGTTAATCTACTGAACGGTATACTGTATCTTTGGAGCATGGAAGAAAGCTGTAGCACCCGGAGGAAGCCCATGCGCTCACAGGAGGGACGTACAAACTTATTACAGACGGTGTTGGAATTAAACTCCAAACTCTTGACTCCTCGAGCTCTAATAATGTCACGCTAACTTCTATGCTACCATGGTGTCCCTACTTCAGCACAGAAAAGAACGATTAATTATGGTTTCATTTGATATAATCACCTACTTAGACTTTTTGAATACAGTCAATTTCACAGATTTACATGTGTACAACGTTAGCTTATCCCATTTTGGGTGGCGAGGTGGAGATATGTCTCTACCAAAGGAGGTGTAAGGCACTCCTTCCCTCCGCTAGCCTGCAGGTCACCCTTGGGTAAGGTGTAGCACCTCCTAAGACCCCCCACCCACCCCCGATCACGGTGACATGAAGCAGTGGGAGCAGGTGGTGGATGGTCGTATGAGCAGCTGGTGCATATCATAAGTCCTGGTTATGCAACCACTGTCACAGGCAGGCAATCTCTAAAGTGTATGGCTATTGGCAGGGGTCACGCATCTTGTAAAGAGAACACCCAGAAGAAGGCAATGGCAAACCCCTCTGTAGAAAAATTTGCCAAGAACAATCATGATCATGGAAAGACCATAATTGCCCATGTCACATGACACAACACTTTACGAATGAACAAAGTAAACTAGCAGAATCCCTTTAAATGTTCAATATTGGTGTCTGTCCCAAAAGCCTTCGAGAACAAACTCTGGATACCCAAAATATACCCCTTTTTGTTACAGAGTTGAAAGACAGCTCCATGAATGTACAACCAACCAGGAGGTTAAGTTTCAAAGCAAATCTGTCCTGGACTGTGCATTATGTGGCAGGGATACACCTTTTTATATTGTGCAATTCTTTTTTTTTATTATTCTGGAACTAAAAGACAACATTAAACCAGGCTGCAGTGACTGATCAGTTAATTTTATCCCTTCTCTTTGAATATCACCGCACCATCTTCACAGCACATTGGGAAATATAGCCAGGATTTAACTTTATTTTCTTGGTGTTATCAATGTTCGTTTGTGTCACCTTTTTGCTTTGAGTTCCACACCAGAGCTGAACACAAAAAAATCTGGGCTGAAATTCTATGGAACTACTGATGGAGCACAGCATTCTTATGGATGGCATCGTTCCTCTGAGCGGCTAAAATGAGTTTAAAATTAATCAAATGGATATGAAAAACCCTGGGCCACTACCTTGAAGAAGAACTTCTCTTTAAAATATTCATAGCTGGGACTGGCTTTAACCTGAAACTTGTTCTCATTTTTCCTATCAGTATGAATACTCAGGAGAGAGAAGACCTACTGGAATGCAACCATATCACTTCACCGCCTCGCATTCCATGCAGGACCGAATGGTAGGTTCCTAAAACTACAATGTGCAAAATTATGGAATCAGAGAGTATTACAGCACAGAAACAAGCCTTTCAGCCCATCTAGTCCATGCCAGCCTGAGCTTCTGTCTAGTCCCACCTACCTGCACCTGGATCTTAGCCCTCCAAGGCCCTCTTATCCAACTCCACTTAAACCACGTCTATCATTTCCGCTGGTAGTTTGTTCTGCACTTGTACTAGCCTCTGAGTGAATAAGTTATCCCTCAGATTCCCCTTAAGTATTTCACCTTTCACCCTGAACTATGACCTCTAGTTCTATTCTTGCCCAGCCTGTGTGGGGGAAAAAGCCTACATGCATTTACCTTATCTATGCCCATAATTTTGTACACCTCTTTATGATTTCCCCTCATTCTCTTGTGCTCCAGGGAATAAAGTCCCAATCTATTTAATCTGTCTCTGTAATTCAGATCTTTAAGTCCCAGTAACACCCTTGCATATTCTTTCTACACTCTAATAAGCTTAGTGAGATCCTCCCATAGGTAGGTGACCTGGGCAGCTCACAATACTCCAAATTCGGCCTCCCCAACAACTGGTACATCTTCAGCATAACATCCCACTTCCTGCATTCCCTGCCCTGATTTATGAAGGCCAATGTGCTAAGAGTTCTCTTTACTACCCTGTCTACCTGCGATTCCACTTTCAAGGAATTATGGATCTGTATTCCCAGGCCCTTTTGTTCTCTGGCATGTCAGTGCCCTCAGGGTAGTGAATCTGTGGAATTCATTGCCATAGACAGCTATAGAGGCCAAAATTGATTGCATGATATAATTATGCCTGTTTATTAAACCCTATCTCATGGAATCCATCCGCTTTGCAGTCTGTAATATTTAACCAAGTAAATATCTTTTTTCTCCTTCATCTTTACATAATCTACTTTCTGTTCATAGTTTTCAAACCTTAGAAAAGGTGTTAATTTGCATTCTCGAGCCTTAGCTCTTTTATATCTAGTTTTCTAATTTAGAGACATGGCAATGCCTTATTTCACACCTGCTTTACCACTCTATGTATGCGGCCACTTACAGGGAGGTATGGACTTGGACACAAAAATCCCTCTGTACATCAATGCTATTAAGGGTCCTGCCATTAACTGTCGACTTTCTCCTTACATTGGACTTCCCAAAGTACAACAACTCAGACTTGCCTTGATTAAACAATAACTGCCATTTCTCTGTCCATAATTGTAACTGATTTATGTCTTGTATCCTTTGATGACATAGATCTCATTTAAGCTTACTGAATACTAAAAAGTCTAGATGCAATGAATGTTTCCATTAGTATTTGAGTCTCGAATCCAGAGGCACAGTGTCAGAATAAGTGGCATCCCTTTAGAACAGAGGGACGTAAATCTGTAGAATTTGATTTCCCTGAGGGCTGTGGAAGCCAGGTCATTGGGTTTTATTTAAGGGAGAGATTGTTAGGTTCTTGGCGGTTAAGGGTTACCAGAAGAAGGCAGGAGAATGGAGTTGAGAAAAAAAACATAAGCCATGATTGAATAACAGAGATCACTTGATGGGTGGATGGTCTAATTCTTCGCCTTTATCTTATAGTGTGATGGTTTTTCTGCACCAGATTCCATTTTATATTCCCACTAATGAGTTACCTTCCAGGAGCATTCATATCTAGTTTCAATATTGCATTCCAATTTAGCACAGACTGCACAGTACTATCAAAGTGCAAAGTACATTTATTGTCAAAGTATGTATACTATAAACCTTGAGATTCATCTCCTTACAGGCAGCCACAAAACAAAGTAACGCAGTAGAACTCATTAGAAAAGAAGACCATCAAACACCCAATGTGCAGAGAACAAAAACAAATCATGCAAACAATAGCAGTAAGCAAATAACGTTCAGAACTGGTGTTCACGAAAGTGAAGCCACAGCCGTGAAGCCAGTCACAGCCGATTCGGGAGCCGGTCAGTTCAGCGCAGAGGCACGTAAGCCTCATGGAGCAGCAAGCTGAAGTGACCCGTCCCACGCCTCCAGCCCCAACACCCTGATCTTTTCAAGTGGCCCAGCGTTTTAATTGTCCAAACTTTGGGTCATTCCTCGCTCACGGGCTTGGGCTTGGGCTTGGGCCTGGGCTTGGGCCTGGGCCCCACCACTTTGAATTGGCAAGTACATGCCACGCCACAGTTCATCCTGCACCTTCGAGACTTCAGTTCACACCGCAAAAATGCCTGATAGTACTGGTGGTTCAAAAGCTCAACTCCAAAAGAGAAGTTACAGGCTATTGATTGCAGTGATCGTTTACCAGAAAAAGTGTGATTGGTCTTTGGAATACTTACAGGAAGGCTTGTTAGGTGTGTTGATTTGGCTTATTTATTCTATCTGAAGAAATACTGCTTGTAGGTAGTTTCTTCAAATCATTTCTTTCTGCTCAGTAACTCTTTGTTTCCTTCTGTTTTCTACATTCTGTAACTTCGACTCCTTTCTCAACATGATGTGACAGGATGAAATTCTAGACCTTCAGTTGCAAAGGAAACTAGATTTTTTGGATCAGCAGGTGGGATTCAATGTGCAAAACGGTACTTGTATCATTGGTCAAAGGCGAAGTGACAAGGTTGTGAGTCCAGTCAAACTCTTGGGTAGGGATGGCAAGTCCATTAGAAGCCAGGGTTACCTATTGTTCAAAATTTGAAGTGATTCAGCGCATAACGGCAATAATTTAAATACAATTTAAGTGAAATTGTTCACCTATTAATACAGTTAAATAATCACATCTCATAACATCGATCATTATAACTATGCAATCGTGCAGAAACAGATCATATGGAAAAATGTCAGGGAATAGGTTGGAGATTCTTCAGAGGAGTAATTTACCTGTATACTTCACACATCAGTAAATTTTCAATATAGAGACTTTGAATTCATTTGATTAGAGTAATTATTAACAAACCGAATTTGTAAATACAAGTCTCAGGGTAGTTAGAAACAATATTATACAGTATTCAGAAGTGGGAGGAGTATTGGCTTAGTTATGACTCTGCTACTGAGGGAGAATATGAACCATTTAGTCCTCATTCTAGCCACACATTTTTGAACTCCTTGCAGTCCTGGTGTGTGTAAGGTAATGGTCGTGGAGGTGAGGTGTAATGCCCTGTGAATTCCCTCCCTGGGGAATAGGCAAGAAAGCAACCCAACATTTCTTTGATCAAGGGCTCTGTTTGAACAGTGTGCACTGACATAATGTAAGTGCTCATGTGACAGGATGTGCTCGAAGACATTATGACTGAAGCAAGCCAATTAAAGGGGATTAGTTATTTGTTGGCAAAATAGCGCAAAATGATATGTTAAAACAAGCTTAAAATATTAAAGGAATGTCTCTTCCTAAGCAGCAAGCCACATCAAAAAGTTTTCTTTCCTGTGGAGAATTGATATTAATGATAGAGATTGCCTTTCTGAAGGACAGTTAATGATAAAGCTGAGTCTAAGTATGGATGAGCATGCTGTAATAATGGGAATTACAATTAATAATCTGTCTACAGGACTGGGGCAAACCTTGATTCTTCTCCTATGGCCATTTAATGAGTTCTGTTTTCATTAACGTCCTGTTAATATGCTCAAAGAGCACACTGATCTCTATTAAGTTCTGGTAATATCATTGCAAAAATATTCAGTAATTTTACCAAAAGTCCTGCAGGCTACTCAATATAATGTGATTTACACTGTGTAATTATACAATCAGACCATTTGCCCCCCACACACACACACACAAGCTGCTGAAGGAACTCAGAAGGCTAGGCAGCATCTATGGAAATGAATAAACAGTCAATGTTTTGAGCCAAGACCCTTCCCCAGAACTTATACAAACGAGCTCTTCCCTGCCCTGGGTCCATGTCTATTTAAAGCATTTACTTCCTGGGCACCTCCTGGAGTCTGGGGGAATCCAATCTAATCTATTAAGGTAGTCTGAAAGGCTAACTTGCAAGGCTAGGGTTTTCCATGGGAAAATCTGAGTGGCTACCTAACAGACATCCCAAAGACAATAAAGGAAAGTTGATAGATAAGAAACAAAAAAAAAATGTTATTGGGTAGGGGCAGGAATCAGAATTAACAGCTAAAGGCAAAATTAGGTGATGGATCTGAATTAATGTCGAATGAATCCAGCTGAATTTTCACATGAACCTTTTCATGGAAAGAGTGGTTGGAACCTGGAATTGTTGCATTGTGGGACAGCTAAGAAACATGGAATAGACAAATGGAAGGTTATGCTGATGAACTGAAAACTGCAGAGCACCACCTTCAGTATGGATCTGTTTGACCCTGGTGGTTAAAATCATATTTATTATCGTTGAGTTGTGATGTGAAATGTGTTGCTTTACAATAGCGGTACAGTGCAATACATATAAAATTGCCATAAGTTCCAAAAATAGTGCAGAAAAGAAGGGAATAATGAGGTAGTGTTCATGGTGTATTCTATTCTGTATAATGTACTAACTGGCTAAAGTAATGTCATATTTACGGGGAGTGGTATTTTATTGGTGTCCGTTAAGTATCGATGCCATCAATGAAATTTACAGACCCAGACCGGTCCCTATTAACCTTCCAGATGGAAATTTTTAAATTTTTTATTGCGATACAACACAGAGTAGGCCTTTGAGCCATGTCGCCTAGCAAACCCCCAATTTAATCGTAGCCTAATCAAGAGACGATTTACAATGATTAATTAACTTATCAACCAGTATGTCTTTGGACTGTGGGAGGAAACCCACGCGGTCACGGGGAGAACGTACAAGCTCTTTACAGGCAGCGGTGGGAATTGAACCACGGTCGCCTGTCCTGTAAAGCGTTGTGCTAACCACTGCGCTACTGTGCTTCCCTCTCTATCCATTTTTATCAGAGTTTATTTCCATTTTATCAGCAAGGCATGGGAATAGAACAAGTGAAAGAAATATTGACTTTGATCTATAATGGGTGAACTCGGGCTATTAAATTTAGGAATTGGTTTACTATTGTCACGTGTAGTCATAGTCATAGTCATACTTTATTGATCCCAGGGGGAAATTGGTTTTCATTACAGTTGCACCATAAATAATAAATAGTAATAGAACCATAAATAGTTAAATAGTAATATGTAAATTATGCCAGTCAGTTATGAAATAAGTCCAGGACCAGCCTATCGGCACAGGGTGTCTGACCCTCCAAGGGAGGAGTTGTAAGGTTTGATGGCCACAGGCAGGAATGACTTCCTATGACGCTCTGTGTTGCATCTCGGTGGAATGAGTCTCTGGGTCAATGTACTCCTGTGCCCACCCAGTACATTATGTAGTGGATGGAAGACATTGTCCAAGAAGGCATGCAACTTAGACAGCATCCTCTTTTCAGACACCACCGTGAGAGAGTCCAGTTCCATCCCCACAACATCACTGGCCTTTCGAATAAGTTTGTTGATTCTGTTGATGTCTGCTACCCTCAGCCTGCTGCCCCAGCACACAACAGCAAACATGATAGCACTGGCCACCACAGACTCGTAGAACATCCTCAGCATCGTCCGGCAGATGTTAAAGGACCTCAGTCTCCTCAGGAAATAGAGACGGCTCTGACCCTTCTTGTAGACGGCCTCAGTGTTCTTTGACCAGTCCAGTTTATTGTCAATTCATATCCCCAGGTATTTGTAATCCTCCACCATGTCCACACTAACCCCCTGGATGGAAACAGGGATCACCAGTACCTTAGCTGAGATACAGTGAAAAGCTTTTGTTTGCATTCCATCCAGACAGATCATTCCATAAGCAAGTATACTGAAGGGGTACAAAAGGGGGAAAAGGTAATTCAGATGTAGTGTTACAGAGAAAGTGCATTGCAGGTAAATAAAGTGCAAGATTCATGGTGAGGTGGATTGAGTGATCAAGAGTTCAATTTTATTGTATAAGAGGGTCATTCAAGTGTCTTATTATTGTGGGATAGAAACCTGTTCACAAGCCTTTATATCTTCTGTCTGATGGAAGATGGAAGAAAACAGGGTGGGAAGGATGCTTGATTATATTGGCGGCTTTACCGAGGCAGCAGGAAGTTCTCTGTGGTTGGTTCCAGCATTCATTGCCATAACCTGCAGTCAGCGTCACATACGAAACAAAGATTTGTATCAGAATCTTACGTGAATTCAAAACCTGCAGTGCATTTAAATGTGGACTTTGCAGGATACTATGGTGTGTGTTGCCATGGTAGGTCACTCGCCTGAGTGCTACTGGTACCATGTAACCCAGTACTGCCTGTCACATGGTCGGGTGGTCGGCGACTAAACCGGCTCCCCCACCAGGCTTGCCCGTGCAGGACGAAAAACAAGACCTGTCAAAGGGCGGATGAACCCTCTCGTAGGGTCAACGGCCATCTAACAAACATGTGCCATGAAGCACGGAAAGGGCATCCCTTGCATCGAAGCTTGGTCTGGCCATTCACTGCAACAGAACTTCCCCCAGCTGTCTTGGACCCCACCATGCCGCTGGATCCGGGAGGGGATATCGAGAGGCTGGGTCTGGACCTGTGCAACCCCCTACTCACCTAAATCCACTCACGCACACGCTGTTCTTTTTTGAGGAGTGGAGTATTCCAAACCCCACTAACTGTCTGAAAGGAACCATCATCATCCTATGGGATGGATAGCCAGAGAGAGAGAGAGGGAGAGTGTAAAGTGGAGTTGCTGCTGTAAGTTTGACTGTCCTCTAGTTTTGAAATTAACTTGATGACAGCATTGCAACTCGTCCGGTGCTGCTGTTTTTCAGTGTTTCCCCATTCATAATCAAAGACCCCACGCACCTTTGACATTACGTCTTGTCCTCTCTTCATTTGAGCGGAAGATACAAAAGCCTGAAAGCACATACCACCAGACTCAAGGAAAGATGGTATCCCGCTTTTATAAGACTATTAAATGGTTCTGCAGTATGATAAATTAGACTCTTGACCTCACTATCTACCTTGGATAGATATTTTATCCATCTTGCATCTTATTATCTACCTGCTCTGCACTGTCTCTGTAGCTGTCACACTTTATTCTGCATTGTTATTATTTTGCCTTGTTTTACCTCAATGCACTGTTGTAATGAATGGGTCTGTATGAAGTGTGTGCAGTTCAAGCTTTTCACTGTATCTTGGTACATGTGACAAGAATAAAGCAATTCCAATTCCAGTTCATTTTGGCAGTGATCTTAATCAGCTACTTCTACGTAAATTCACAAATGTAAAGCCTTTCCCACTAATCCAGTTCATAAAAGGGTTTTGAACAGAGCGTGCATAAATCAGCATTACGTTGCATTCACCTACCAATATTCAGCATCTATGGTTGGAACAAAGAGAAAATTAGGGCATTGTAAAGCTAAATAGTGAACTGGAGCAATTTAGATTATATGTAATTAGTCTCAATATTGCTGGAGAACAACGTTATGTAAGAATCTTCATTCAGTTTTCAAACAATGATAACCAGAAGGATGATACGCATTATGTGACAGCTTATTGTATTTCTGAAAAGTATTTTGGAATGACACAGAACAGAAGGAAGTCAGCCAGGCACTGAGACTTTGAATGATCTAATTACCATTGCATCTCTATTCCCATCGCAAAACTTTCCTTTCTAAATATAACTTTTTGTTTTTAAGAGCCACCATTGAAACTGGCTCCACTACATTTTTTTCCAGTTCTCTGCTGAAAAAAGGAAAAATTCCATGTTTCCTATTGGATTCTTTTGCTAGTTGTCTTAAATTTGTGTTCCTTAGTTACTCATTTTCTGCCCCTATGTGACCAGGAAATATGCAGTCACTCGTCAGTCAAACACATTTTAATCATCCAATTATTAAATATATGTTTTCCTTTTCGCTTTGCACACAAAATGGCATGATTCCACCAAGCAGTGTAAAATGTGCCATTGTTAGCATAGGTACCCCTGGTCACATGGAGAACATGCAAACTTGTGCAGTCAATGTCCAAGGACAGGATTGAACCCATCATCACTAGCGCTCCGAGGCAGAGACCCTACTGGCTGGGCCACAGTGATTATTTTAAATAAGCATATTTAGAGTGGCAATATCTGGCATCAACTTCACCTTTGCTAAACCTACTATACGTTTAATTAGTACCCAGTCTCTAGGAATGAGTGTAGATTGATGGAAGACTTCATGCCTCTAGAGACAGTGGGGTTAAGCAAAGTTCAGTAGGTTTAATTTTTTTGAAGCTTGGGTTATTACACAAAGCACGCATTTTGATAGATATGACTGTTTAGAGTATGTTCAAAGAGGTTAATTTTGATAAAAGCTTTCTGACTTTCTCAAGACAAACTAGGGTTAATTGACATTTTCAGTTCACAGCCTACTTGCTTGTTCACTTGGCAGCCCATCTAAGGAAAAGTACCACGGAGCTCTGAACAAAGACCTGTATTGTACAAATGTGCAACATGCATAAGGTGATCTGTTCAGTAACAGCAGGACAGTTTCGAACTAAAAAATGAGAAGAAGTTTACTCATTTGGACTATTGTGGTTCTAGCTCTAGGAGGGGATGAAAAACCATTGTGCCTTCTGGGATTTTGAAAAGTTTCAATTGGTGTGATTCAAAGGAGATGGTCTTTTGGAATTCATTGCAACAAAGGTGAAGGACTGTGGATCTGGTTAATTAGGATTTAAGCGATGCCAATAGATCAGACGATTCTGCTTCATTGGGATTCATGTAGTGCTGGTGAATTAGTAATTAGTTCATGGTCTTTTGAAGTAAGGCCTTTGGTATAAAAACTGTAATGAGAGTATAACTAAAGAAGTTGTTCAGGACACCAAGATGGCAGACTGCCCAGTGCATTATTGGTTTTTAATATATTGGCTAACTAATTTGGATCAATTCATGAGTGAGTTTATTAAGGAAGAGCTCACAGTCGAAGTAAAATTTATCACCAATTTACATATGCTATACATATTTGGTGATAAATTTTGTTTTGACTTTAGGCTCTTCCTTAACAAAGATACTACACTGAGGTTCATTTTCATGCAGGCATTTACAAGAAAATAAAGAAATACGATACAATTTATGAAAAACCACACATAAACAAAGGCTGACAAACAATCAATGTACAAATAAGACAAATTGTGCAAATAGAAGATAAATAATACTGATAACATGAGTTGTGGATCTTTGAAAGTGAGTCTGTAGATTGCAGAATCAGTTCAGAGTTGTGGGGAGTGAAGTTATCCATGCTGGTTCAGGAACCTGATTGTTGTAGGGTAAGAACTCATGGTTGGGTTTGAGCCTATAGTAATGGAGAGAAAAAAATCATATCATTTCAATGTATAAGGCACTGGTGGTGTCATTGTCTTGAACTGACTCTGGGATAAGTTATTCATGGACTGCTAATTGGGCTATGTTACCACTGTAAGGGAATAGTTCCCTATATTGTATCTCTTACAGGCAGAGAAATAACCCAAAGACCTTTACACAGCAGATGGAAAAACGAGTGGGAATAATTTTAAATATTGTGAAACAATAATGGAAGGAAACAGCAGAAAATGTGGTTAACAATGACAGATACTGAAGTCAGTTTGGGAGCTGCCAGCAAGAAGGGTCTTGGGAAAGGGTTCCAGAGTCTGGGATATAAGGTAAAGAGCACCAGCAGAGGAAGGGATGGCTGAGGTAGCCCAGGTACAGAACAGACCGTGGGCACAGAGCGGACTGGAGATGAAGAGCAGACAGTGGATGAAGAGCAGCTAGCATTGAAATATTGAAGATCCAGTGACTGGTGTGGCAAAACTGCACCAGAGGAGGGTGGTCTGACCTCAACTATCAAGAGATGTCCAACCTAACAGACCATATCTGGGATTTTTACTGTGACCTTTCCTGGAAACTTACTTTACACTTTCCCCAGTATTCTGTGCTATTTTTAAAAAAAAAAACAATGACATGATTAAATCCTTCTGGATTCCTTTCCACACCAGCTCTGTCCTGGAGATGTTTTATTCCAAAGGTTTTTACTTGTCTGTTTTTTAAATATATAATTGAATACTGTGCTCTGAACATGAAGAGAACTTCTTTTCTCGGCTCCCTGGATCAGTGTCAGGCACAAGAGGGTGAAACAGGCTCACACGTTATTTTTATCCTGGTCTCACCCGGACCTTTGCTGCATGATGCTCCCATTAGACTGTGAAATGTGATGTTAAGTCCAGCAGTCAGAGTAAAGAGCAAAGGCTGAGCTATCTCAATGATCAGCAAAGAAAACAAATCAGAGACAGATACAATAAATTGACTCGGTGATGCTGCAATGATGGTCTTGATGCTATGTCCCTCATAGCAAGGTCAAAGCCCTTAATGGTTACTGATGTTTGCAGGTTCCATATCAGGACAGATACCAGGACGCTCTGCACCATTACAAGGTTGACGAGGTGGAGATAGATGTAAGTTTTACCAATTAATTATGTGTTTGTTTAAAGGATTATTTCTATTTTGCTGGAATCCAAAGTCCTTTTCAGGGATAAATGGATCTATAGGATTTCAGTTCTGTACTTACTATCGTCCATCAGGAGGAGAGACCTTATGCAGGTAAATGTCAAGGAATGATGAGAGCAAACTTTGGCATGGACGGTCCCAAACCCAGCTGAAAAAGGAGGAGAGCTGAGCATGAGGCTCATCCTATAAAAAACACTGAGTTACAGAAACACCAACAGAAGTTCGAAAGCCCTCATCCCTGGGAGATGAAGGATACGCCAAGAGGATGGGCCATACTTGAGGACCACTTGAAAGACTGGCCTGGGACAGAGGACTCTGGTGAGCTGCTGTCTGTGGCCTGTCCCCAGTAATGGTAATGGGCTTGAGAAGAAGCTGATGAGGACATGAGGAATGAAATAGTTTGAAATGGGGCAATTTCTGTTTGCTCCTCCTCTAAAATTTTCAACTGTGTAGCTAGACGGAGGTTCCTCATAACCTTTAATTCCACCATCTTTGAAACATTTGTTTATAATTCTTCCATTTGGAAATCTGCCACTTCAGGCCAATAAAAACTAATTGAGTCCTGCTTATCCAGAAAAGTGAGTGGATATCAGGTCCTGTAGGTGAGTAGCCTGCTGACCCTTATTGCTTAGTTTCGTATTTAGAGAGCAGCCCTTTGGTGTAAAGGGTACCTTCCAGCAACCCGCAACTGGCGAACGGCAGAAGATCTACTGGGGTCTAGTGACTTCAGGAGATGAGAGAATTTTGGGGGTGGAATGGGGGCCAGAGGATAAACAATAATATTGTCTTAATTTTTAAAAAAACTACTCCAGTAATCAAGGAGACCATGACCTCGAGACTACTTTCCTGTCTAAACCCAAAATCTGAACTGATTTCAATGAATCCCATCCACAGCTCTTTAGCAAATCCCAAGGGTTCTCAAGCCTCTAATGGAAGAACTTTCTTCTCTGCTCAATACTAATGGTCCATTTGTATTCTGAGACCCTGACACGCTTTCTTGTCATCTATCTCCTTTTCTATCCTTCCTTTTGAAGGAAGTAGCTGTGGAGGTTGTGGAGGCATTAGCAATGATCTTTCAAAAGTCAATAGATTCTGGCATGGTTCCGGAGGACTGGAAGATTGAAAATGTCACTCCGCTATTTAAGAAGGGGGCAAAGAAGTTGTAGACCTGTTAGCTTGACATCGGTGGTTGGGAAGTTGTTGGAGTCGATTGTCAAGGATGAGGTTAGAGTACCTGGAGGCATATGACAAGATAGACAAAACTCAGCATGGTTTCCTTAAAGGAAAATCCTGTCTGACAAACCTATTGCAATTTTTTGAGGAAATTACAAGTAGGCTAGACAAGGGAGATGCAGTGGATATTGTATATTTGGATTTTCAGAAGGCTTTTGACAAGGTGCCACACATGAGGCTGCTTAACAAGATAAGAGCCCATGGAATTACAGGAAAGTTACATACGTGGATAGAGTGTTGGCTGATTGGCAGGAAACAGAGAGTGGGAATAAAGGGATCCTATTCTGGTTGGCTGCTGGTTACCAGTGATGTTCCACAGGGGTCTGTGTTGGGGCTGCTTCTTTTTACGTTGTACATTAACGATTTGGATTATGGAATAGATGGCCTTGTGGCTAAGTTTGCTGATGATACACAGATAGGTGGAGGGGCCAGTAGTGCTGAGGAAACAGAAAGTCTGCAGAGAGACTTGGATAGATTGGGAGAATGGGCAAAGAAGTGGCAAATGAAATACAATGTTGGAAAGTGTATGGTTATGCAATTTGGCAAAAGAAATAAATGGGCAGACTATTATTTAAATGGGGAGAGAATTCAAAGTTCTGAGATGCAATGTGACTTGGGAGTCCTCGTGCAGGATACCCTTAAGGTTAACCTCCAGGTTGAGTCGGTGGTGAAGAAGGCGAATGCAATGTTGGCATTCATTTCTAGAGGAATAGAGTGTAGGAGCAGGGATGTGATGTTGAGGCTCTATAAGGCACTGGTAAGACCTCACTTGGAGTACTGTGGGCAGTTTTGGGCTCCTTATTTAAGAAAGGATGTGCTGACATTGGAGAGGGTTCAGAAAAGATTCACTAGAATGATTCCGGGAATGAGAGGGTTAACATATGAGGAACGTTTGTCCGCTCTTGGACTGTATTCCTTGGAGTTTAGAAGAATGAGGGGGGACGTCATAGAAACATTTTGAATGTTGAAAGGCATGGACAGAGTGGATGTGGCAAAATTGTTTCCCATGGTGGGGGAGTCTAGTACGAGAGGGCATGACTTAAGGATTGAAGGGCGCCCTTTCAGAACAGAGATGTGAAGAAATTTTTTTAGTCAGAGGGTGGTGAATCTATGGAATTTGTTGCCATGGGCAGCAGTGGAGTCTAAGTCATTGGGTGTATTTAAGTCAGAGATTGATAGGTATTTGAGCAGCCAGGGCAAAGATTATGGTGAGAAGGCGGGGGAGTGGGACTAAATGGGAGAATGGATCAGCTCAGGATAAATTGGTGGAGCAGATTCAATGGGCCGAATGGCTGACTTCTGCTCCTTTGTCTTATGGTCTTTTCCCTAATAGAGAAGCCACCACCTGGAACACAACTTGGCCCCTCGACCTGAATCCTTAAGGCCCTGTACAAACACGCCAGGTCCTCATTGGTTCACTCTGATGAAACATATGGTTTTACACCAGGTCAGGCTGACTTAACATGTTACTCGGGCCTGAATGATTTGCTGAGAGTTGTTCTTCGACTTTATCAATATTTACATTTTTTAAATTCTCAGACAGATCAGTAACCTTTGTAATTGTTGCATTCATAGAGTCATAGAGCATGGAAACAGGCCTCTTGGCCCAACGTCCGTACTGACCAAGACACCCATCTAAGATAGTCCCATTGGACTGCAATGAACAAAGCACAGGAGGAACTCAGTGCGTCAGGCAGCATCTGTGGAGGGAATTGGACAGGTGCCATTTTGGGTCTTGACCAAAAGCAACGACAATCCATTTCCCTCCATAGATGCTACTTGTCGCACTGAGTTCCTCCGGGGCCTTTTATGTTGCTCTATATTCCAGCATCTGCACTCTCTTCTATCTTCTAGTTGTCCACAATTGGCCCTGAGGGTTTCCCCTAGGTTCCTATAAAATTTCTTTACTCTCACTTTATACCTATGCTCCCGACTTGATTCCTTAACCATGGGGAAAAGTGGGTATGCATTCACCTGCCTATGCCCCTCATGATTTTATACATGTCTAAAAGAGCATCCCTCATCTTCTTACACTCCAGTATTTAAAGTCCCATCCTACTCAACCGGTCTCTGTAACCCAGTCCACTGAGTCCCCACAATATCCTAGTAACTCTCCTCTGCACTCTTTCCAGCTTAATGGCATTCTTCCCCGAGCAGGGTAAGCAAAACTGAACACAATCTTCCAAATGTAGCCTCACCAATGTATTGTAGAATCAGAATCAGGTTTGTTATCACTGACATATGTAAGTTCTAAAATGTGCTGTTAAGTGACAGCAGTACAGTACAATACATAAAATATGCAATAAATTACAATAAAAAATATATTCATGTGTGTGCGCATATACACACACACACACACACACACACACACACACACACACAGTAAAAAATGTACTAGGAAAAGTGACGTGGTGTTCATGGACCATTCATGGCAAGGATTGGGTATGGACAAATATTATAATTACTCTTTGAACTGCAAGTTCACTGTAAATATTTTCCTAACTTGGGAACATATCTCTATTCCTTTATTGTGACCAGGTCCAATTCCTTCCCCAATACCCGATGTACAGGAGTTAAGTGGATCATCCCCACCTTCTTGAGGGCCACTGGAGTATTCACTGGCTGCAGGACTTGCATGTGTCCTGGACAAAGCAGCAGACAGGAAAAATTATTGTTGACACTACCCACTTTGCAAACTGCCTTTTCCAAAAGCTCCCTTCTGGAAAATGCTATAGGACTACTAAAACGAAAAATTCACACTGTTTTAAAAAGCTTCTGCCCCCAGGTAATTAATCTGATCAACTATCAAGTTATCCACCCCCATCACCCTCTATTATTACCCCCAGTACTGCACAGCACTGTAAACACTTTAAAACAATGCTGTTTCCATTGTAAATCATGTTGCTGTTATGTATTTATGCAGATTTTATTCCATATCATACTTTAATCTCTAACTTTATTTTCATATAATTCTTTATTCATATAATCATTGAATGTTGTTTTTTGTTGTATATGGCGCCCTGACCAATGCCATCACTGCAAATTTCTAATACATGTAAATATATGGTGAATAAAGTTGATCGTTAATCCTTGAAGTTGATGCCTTATTCTTGGACATCCCAGGAATGAAGTAAAACAAATTATCTCCATATCAAAGTATGTCAATTGTAGGCATTAGCCCACAATTAACTTCCTAGAGTTATGACTCTAAGTTTCCTACAAGTATCTTCTCTCAAGTTCATAAATTACGACAAGAACTATTTTCCCCAAAGGGCTTTTCATGCTTCCTGAGCTGCAAAAGATAGGCTGCAACTTGGCAGCGTTGTTGAAGCTGACAGCTCTCACAAGCGAGAACCTCTGCCTCACTGTCATCCTGATGAAATTCCATCTGAAAATTAACTGCACTACTCTTCTTCTTTGGAAACAGAAATTGCTGGGTCGACTTTGCGAGCAGACCAAGAACCAGCGGGAGCAGGAGAAGTGGGTCCTCCAGTTACGGAAGGAGAAGGTAGAGTTAACACTTTTACTCTCATTCTAAAGCTCTGCATCTTGGCCCATTTGTGTAGGGAAATCTTTGCACCATAGAACCTTCTGACTCTTCCTTGCCCAGCATCCAAACATTTAGGAGGGGAATCACTAACTGAATTGAGTTCCCTCCTTGCCACACTTGGGCAGGCTGGGCCCTACACACATTAACAGGGTAAGTGGAAAGAGACTATGTTTAAGTCAAACAGGTTATTTAATTGTAGAAGGGAAGAGTGTTTGGTGAATCTGGTCCTGAACTTGCTAGAGTTTAGAAGAATGAAGATTAATGTCACAGAAACCTATTAAATATTGAAAAGCCCAAAATTCTTTATGCCATGGACACCTGTCATTAACCGAGGGATCTGTGGACCCCAGGTTGGAAGCTTTTGGCTTAGACAGAGTGGATGTGGAGAAGATGTGTCCTATAGTGGAGGAGTCTAAAACCAGAGGGCACAGCCTCAGAAATAGAAGGATGTCCATTTAGAACAGAACTGAGGAGGAATTTCTTGAGCAAGAAGGTGATGAATCTGGGGAATTCATTGCTGCAGATGGCTGTGGAGGCAAAGTCATTGGGTATATTAAAACTGAGGTTGATTGGTTCTTGATTAGTAAGGGCTAAGGCAGTGAGAAGGCAAGAGAATGGGTTTGAAGGAATAAATCAGCCAATGCACAAATTCCAGAAGGCCATCAGCACACAGTGGTTAACTTGTCGTCTTTTATTTCATTTATCTCCAGTGGTTAAAAACATGGCTCTGGGTGTTTTATTTTAGTTCATCATTTTTATTTCTAGATCATTTTAAATGCCCTTTCCTATTGTGGATCTGACGAATCTTTATCTTTGCTTCTGTTACACCCTAGGAATCTCTGGAAAGTGCGTTGGAAACAACCCATCGGGAGATAGCAATGTACCGTAATCAACCGAGTTACACCGAGAAACTGGTACAGAAAAAGGAGTCTTTGCAGAACCAGCTGGTCAATATTCGTGGGGAACTCTCACAGGCAACTACGGTATGGGAGCAGGGTTACTGAGAGCTGATTTGTGTCCTGATTCATCTTATTGCTTTAAACTTTGCATAACATACAGTCAGAAGGATAGCCTGATAGACTTAAACCATATTGAGAATGGGCCCTTCAGCCCATCTTATCCATGCTAATTTGGTTCCTAGTTCCATTTGCCTGCATTTGGCCTATATCTCTAAACTTCTCCCATCTGTTTACCTGTCCAACTGTCATTTAAAAATTGTAACTGTATCTGCCTCTTCTACACATCTGGCAGCTCGTTTCATGTGCTCACCACCCTCTGTGTGGAAAAAGTTGCCCTCAGGTCTCCATAAAATCTTTCCCATCTCACCTTAAGCTATACCCTCTACTTTTAGAGTTCCCTACCCTATAGGAGTAAACAAAATCTGTGAGGGTCTACCTCATGATTTTTACCCCTCATAATTTCATACACCTCCACAAGGTTGCCTTGGTTGGTAGCTCATTTAAGTTCAAAGTTCAAAGTAAAATTTATTATCAGAGTACATGCATGTCACTGCATACAACCCTGGGATTTTTTTCTCTGCAAATCTATAAAACAGTAACTGTAAACTCTAAACATCAGGAACTGTTAACTGCAAACAAACTGCAAATGCAGATTAAATAAATAGCAATAAATAATGAGCATGCTATAACAATATAGCAGAGACTTTAGGTGAGTGTAGCTATCCCCTTTTGTTCAAGAACCTGACGATTGAGGGATAGTAGCTGTTCTTGAACCTGGTATGTGAGTCCTGAGGCTCTTGTACCTTCTACCTGATGGCGGCAGTGAGGAAAGAACATAGCCTGGGGGGTGAGGATCTTTGATGATTTTCTACAACAATGTTTCATGTAGATGTGCTCAGTGGTTGGGAGGGTTTTCCACACAAAGGCATTGATGTTCCTGTACCAGGCCGTAATGCAGCCAGCCAGCACACTTTCTACCACACACCTATAGGAGAGGGAAAACTCTAATCTCAAACCTCCACAGCCTTGCAGCTAATCCCGTTCATGGGGAAGACTCTGGGAGTAAATCTTGAGGTGAAATTCCGAAGCTGGAACCCTTAAGGCAGTCCTACATTGACTGGCAACTCCTGCGACACTGCTGGTGCCAAACTGTCTCAGACTCTGCCATTCCTTTGAGTTAATTGATGCGTGGAACAGGCTGGCATGCTTCCTGGGCAACAGCTTGCTGTCAATGCAGCACCCACAAAATGCTGGAGGAACTCAGCACGCCAGGCAGCATCTAAGGATTCCTGCTGAGTTCCTCCAACATTTTTTGTGTGTTGCTTTGATTTCTTGCATCTGCAGATTTTCTCTTGTTTGTGATGAGCTTGCTCTCTATATTCTACTGTACATCTAGACACTAGGACATAACACCCATGGTTGACTCTGACCAATGGAGGCCTCAGTAAGGTCACCTTTCGCATTTCTTTTCTTCTGGGAAAATAGTTCCTGCCTATCCAGTCACAAACAAGTGAAACTCTGCGGATGCTGGAAATCCAAGCAACGCTGCCGAAGATTCATGGCCTGAAACGACGATTGTGCTCTTTTCCATAGATGCTGCCTCCAGCATTTTGTGTGTGTTCCCTGCCTATCCAGTCTCTCTTTGTAGCTCAAGCCCTCCAGACCCAGCAATATCCTTGTGCGGCTTTTCTGCAGCCTCTCTAGCTTAATCACATTCTTCCTATGGCATGGTGACCAGAGACACACACTCACCATTGTCCTGTACGACTGCAACAAGAAATCCCAACTCTGGTACTCAGTGCCCCAACCAACAAAGGCAAACAAATTCTTCATTGTAATGTCTACCTGTGCCACTACTTCTAAGGCAGCCTTAAACAAGAACATATGCAAGCATATCCATTACAGTACAGTCAGTGTTGGCAGAACGGATAAGTTACTCGTCCAATATCCAGAGTCCTGGACTGTGACCTAGGATCACCATCCCATCCACACTGCTGGGAAATTTAAGTTCAGGTAATTAATCACATAGTCTCAATAATGGTGATGATAATCTGTTGTGAAGGACCATCTGAATCGCTACCCTGGCTTCAATAAGACTCCAAAGCAACCAATGAATTTAATGCTCAATTGCGGATGGATTTGAAATGGCAGCCTTGCTGGTATTGTATGAACAATTCAAAGAAAAGGGTACCTGGACATATCTTAATAGAGAGATACGTTCTAAATTTAGCATCAGGATGACATTGAACTCAATTTTGACTCCCTAATCCGTATCCATTAAAAGAATTCCGCGGAAGTTTAGAGTCCAGTTTTTTTTTCTTTGATCACTACTTTCCAAGCAGTAACAGCCTGTAAAATACAGTAGTTGAATGGATAGATTAAACTTTAACAGAATAATTATCACGATTTCAGTAAAACAATAGATCGCTAATCATTTCTGTTAGACTATTTTACTGCTTTCTCAGCTGCTTCTGAATTATCCAGATAATTGCTCGGTCCAGAAGCCCCATCAGGGCAGCAAGCTGACAATGACATGCCTGTCCAAATGGTGATTTGACTCAAGGTACAGGTGGTCAAGGCTGTTGAGGTTCTTGTGTCGTGAAATCTATTGCATCATCCACTTAAGGTCACCTTGCCCATAACACCTGGCAGACCATGGGAGTTTGAGCTATTAGAAAGGTGCATTGGTCTGCAGACTGATGCCATCCTGAGTTGGCTTAAAGCCACAGACTTCAGCAAAATGGTGGTGGTAATTCTCATTACTTTACTGGGATGCACAGGAAGTTCTTACTGATGGCAGACAAGAAAAATAATTGACTGGTCTGTGCTGAGGTGGGCTGGAGTGCACCATGTTCTGAACAATACACAAACTGTTGGAGGAACTCAGCAGATCAGTAAGTATCTTTGGAGATGAGGATATGGTTGATATCAGGATGAAGGATCTTGACTCGGAACATCGACTGCCTATTCCTCTCAATAGATGCTGCCTGATCTGCTGAGTTCCTGCAGCATCTTGTGTGTTGCTCTGGATTTCCAGCATCTGCAGAACTTTTTCTGCACTAAGTCTTTGCTTACAAGCTGGATATGGTAGCCCCAAGCTTTTTCTGCAGTCATGCTATCAGAGATGTAAGTAAAGGTAACCGATCAGCAGTGAATGCTTCATATACTGGGAGTCACTCTTTGTTATATCCACTGCTTTGCCTTCAGAGAAAAATTAAGTCATGGATTTAAGGCCAGTCGTTTATTTTTTTAATTGAACATTTTTTAGATGTTAAGAGTTTCAAAGACATGTATTGACTTGTATTCTGGTCCTGCTTTGCACATTACACCTGTTTTAGACCTTTGCAAACACAAAAATGGAGTGCGATGCCCTCAGAATGGAGTTGTCCATCATTCACAATGACCTGTGGGAGCAGCTGAACAGGCCAATGGGAACGCAGGTAACACTGCCATCGAATCATAAATATAGAATGATCAGTTATCATCCATGCTGAGAGAAATTAATCTGGGATTGAGGTTAAACCAATAATCTTCTCACCCACCCCTAACTCATGACACCGTGCATCCTAACCATCCAATCACAATGACTTTAAGTATCTAACATAAACTAATGAAGCTTTTAATGTAAAAGATGTACATTGAGGGATAGTAAATGGCTCTTGTGTTACTTTTTCAGGTTGAAATGGGGTATAAGCACATTCAGAAGGAACTCTGGAAAATCCAGGATGTCATGGAGGGCCTGAGGAAGACCTATCCTGAGAGAGTTACAGCAGAGCCTGTCAAACAGAATGGTACAGGATCTCCCATAGCCATTACCTCACTAATAATATGCAGGGAGCTCTGGGTCCCTGGATAGCTAATGGTGACATGAGGTGTAATGGATTTACCTGTCGAACTTTTTAATGTCCTGACTTGGGCTAAGGGCAGGGAGAATGTCTCTGTCACACAAAGTTCTGTTCCAGGGGAACTAATTTATGATGATCTAATATGAATTAGTTGTATCTTTTAGACTTTAAAAATCACAAACCCCAGAGCACTTTCCTCAGATGCTGTCCTTGCCTCGGATTTAGCCCACTAGTCTGAGAGTCAGAAGGTTGTGGGTTCAATTCTCACCACAATGGATAGTAGGGAAAAGTTGAATAGGTTAGGACTATATTCCCTGGAGTGCAGGAGAATGTGGGGAGATCTATAAGTTATGAGGGGTATAGATCGGGTGAATACATGCATGCTTTTTTTCCTTTGAGGTTGGGTGAAATTGGAAATTAGAACTAGTGGTCATAGGTTTAGAGTGAAAGATAAAATATTCAAGGGGAATATTGTGATAGAATCTGCTCCTTCTCAGCACCAAAGTCAAAGTCAAAGTCAGGGGTTCCCAATCTGGAGTCCTTAATGGCATTGGTCCGTGGCATAAAAAGGTTTGGGAACCGCTGGTCTAAGTGGAGTTCAATGTCATATACACAAGTACATGTATGCAGAGATAGAGAAACTGATTTAATTTTCAGGTGGATAACCTTTGAAATTGGAAGGGCCAGTTATTTAAGATTGTTGAATCTAAAGTTGAATTTATAGTCAAATGTACAGGTGCAATGAAAAACTTGCTTGCAATGGCATCATAGGTATGTTGGAATCAGGTGAGCAGCAATCACAACACAATTCTAAATTAAACATAAGTTGCACACAATTTGTACAGTAAAGTACACAAAAGCAAAGTCACGTTGTAGTGCACAGTGGTCAAAATGATCATTGTGTTATTATTACTAATACAGTGATTAGTCAGAGATGTGCAAGTCATTTCAAGAACTGAATGGTTGAAGGGAAGTAGCTGTTCTTGAACGTGGTGGCGTGGGGCTTCTGTACTTGCTGAATGGTAGCTGTGAGAAGATGGTATGGCACAGATGGCAGGGATCTTTGGTGATAGATGGTTGGGAGAACTTTAATAGGTTAGGGTTTTATTCCCTTAAGTGCAGGAGAATGAGGGGAAATATTATAGAGGTATACAAATTATGAGTGGTATAGATGGGGTGACTATGTAGTATGCAGGCTTTTTTTCCTCAGGTTGGACGAGATTAAAACTAGAGATCATAAGTTTAGGGTGGAAAGTAAGACATTCAAGGTGAATCTAAGGGGAAACTTCTTCACTCAGGGATAGGTGTGAGTGTGGAATGAGTTGCCAATGGGTTGCGCCTCTGGAATGAGATGTGGTTCAATAGTAACGTTTAAAAGCAGTTATGATAGGAGAGGTTTGGAGGGATATGGTGCAAGTGCAGGTAGATAAGACTAGACAAAAGATTGGGTCGGCATGGACTGGATGGGCCAAATGGCCTGTGTTGTAGTACTCTATGACTCTACACTCAGTGGCTACTTTATTAGGTACACCTATACACCTGCTCATTAATTCAACTATTAAATCAACCAATCATGTGGCAGCATACTCATGGTCGAAGAGGTTCAGTTGTTGCTCAGACCAAACATCAGAATGGGGATGGAATGTGATCTAAGTGACTTTGACCTTGGGATGATTGTTGGCGCCAGATGGGGTGGTTTGAAGATCTATGAAATTACTGAACTCCTGGGATTTTCATGCAAAACAGCCCTAAT
The DNA here is from genome assembly GCF_963921235.1 of Mobula hypostoma. Lineage (NCBI taxonomy): Eukaryota > Metazoa > Chordata > Chondrichthyes > Myliobatiformes > Myliobatidae > Mobula > Mobula hypostoma. The sequence goes on along the minus strand of NC_086109.1, from coordinate 14,479,098 downwards.
AAAGTGGCCACTGAGTGTATGTCGCCCAGCTTGAGAGTACACCTCATTTAGTTACTGCTGATGAGGGGAAGGAATGTGCCATTGGCATATTGGAAAACGTCCACTATCTGCAGCTTCTTGTGTTCACCAGACCATATACAACTAGTCAGGGTATGTTCATTAGTGCATCTGTACAGGTTTGCTAGTGATCAGTGATCGGTGAATGATGAACTGCTTTCAGCTTCCGTGGGAGGGAGACCACTGCACTGACTCAGACAGGAGTAGGAGAGTTCTTTATAATGTCCTGGCCACCATAACTAAAAGCAGATGACCAGAACATGAGTTTAATTTGGACGCAGAGTGGTACAGCTGGTTACTGCTGCCTCATAGCATCAGTGATCTGGATTCAATCATGACCTCTGCTGCTTTCTGATGTTTTTATGCATCATCCCTGTAATCGTGCAGCTCAATCTAGTTTCTTCCCACATCCCAAAGGTGGATGGGATGGAAGGTTAACCATGTAACAATTACAGCACAGAAACATGCTGTCTCAGCCCTCCTAGTCCATGCCGAATGCTTACTCTCACCTAGTCCCACCAACCTGCACTCAGCCCATAACTTTCCATTCCTTTCCTGTTCATATAGCTATCCAATTTTACTTTAAATGACAATATCGAGCCTGCCTCTACCACTTCTACTGGAAGCTCGTTCCACACAGCTACCACTCTCTGAGTAAAGAAGTTCGCCTTCGTGTTACCCCTAAACTTTTGCCCCCTAACTCTCAACTCATGTCCTCTTGTTTGAATCTTCCCTACTCTCAGTGGAAAAAGTCTATCCACGTCAGCTCTATCTATCCCCCTCATAATTTTAAATACCTCTATCAAGTCCCCCCCTCAACCTTCTACGCTCCAAAGAATAAAGACCTAACTTGTTCAACCCTTCTCTGTAACTTAGGTGCTGAAACCCAGGTAACATTCTAGTAAATGTGGTCTCATTTGCCCTTAGTGAATGGTTGAATCTGTGTTGTGAGAGGGGTTGTTGATGGGAACGAGGGAAGAAAATTTACCGAGAGAGTTAGGAAAGATTGCTCCCTGTGCTGTTACAGATTTGATGGTACAGTGTTCACTGCACAAATGCGACCATCCCCTCTACTGTCTTATGAGAGTGACTTCACACCTACCTCACTAGCTACAAAGAATTTTGAGATCTGATAGAGGTATACAAAATTATGAGGGATATAGTAGGGTAAAGACAAGCAGGCTTTTTCCACTGAGGTTGGGTGGGACTACAAGTAGAGGTCATGGGTTAAGGGTGAAAGGTGTAAAGTTTAAGGGGAATATGAGGGGAAACTTCACTCAGAGGGTCATGAGAGTGTAGAATGATCTGCCAGAGTAAGTGGTGCATGCAAGCTTGATTTCAACGTTTAGGCGAAGTTTGGGATAGCTACATGGATGGTAAGGGTATAGAGAGTTATGGTCCAGGTTCAGGTCAATAGAGTAGGCATTTTAAATGGTTCGGCATGGACTAGATGGGCTGAAGGGGCTGTTCTGTGCCTACTCTATGTCCAAAAGGGTGCTATGTAAATGCAAGGCCATCAGTAAAAGGGCCAGTTTTCTCCTCAGTCAGTTTCAAAGGTGAATGTTGTGAACTTGTGTGATCAAGATGCAGAAATTCCCTCTCCCAAGTCGTATGCTGTGATTTAAGGAGACAATGGGGATGTTCAGTAGGGTGATCTTAATTGAAAGTGCATGGCATGCCGTTTAACCCCGTGGCTGGGTAGATGACATGATCACAGGGAATGGAGGAGTGTTAATGACAGGGTAATTCAGACCTGTCGTTAGTAATATTTAATTTACCGTTTTTTTTCCTGTAGTGCCTGGCACCCAGATGGGGACTTTCGGCTCCAACAACCCTGCCAGTCCGCTGAGCTCTAACAGCCCCGTCAGTCCCATGAGCCCCTTCTCTCCCATCTCTGATTCTCATCTGTCAGCTCAGCAAGCAGCTGGTGAGGTAAGCGCACTCCCAGTCCCTGCTGGGATGACCCAGGCTCACTTTGTTTAATGGGATGAAAAATGGATGATACTGTAGGAAATATGAATTAATCTCAGTTTGATTCAGCATCACTCTAAGTGCTTTTCACCTTCCAGTATTCCAATTCTGTCCCCTCGTACTGTTAGCTTTTGCAGTAAACACTTCAGCAGAAAATGGAAAATCAATCTAAATTAATGACATCAACTTGAATTATAGACATCAACTTGAATTATAATTGACTATCTTTTTCCGGCAAGTGCGTCCTGACTTTGAAACATGCTCTTATCTCTGTGTATTTGTGGTTGAATGCAGCTGCATTGGTGTTTCAATGAGCTAGAAAGAATGAGTTCAGTGTTGAGCGAAAGCAAAGTTTGAACGATGTAAAACAGCAGAGATGTCAAACTGCTCTTCTTCCCACTTCTCCCTGCCATAGATCCGACTCTGTCCCACTTCATCTCTTGAGGGAAGTTTGAGTACAAGTAGTCCCAGATCCAAATGTAATATGGAAAATCTGTGATGATCATCATTTCTCCACTTCCTTGGTATGTCCAGAGATGTTGTCCCACCTTCCTGCAGCTAGCAACTGCACTGGAGGACCATTTGATTCAGTGCCCAGTTCCATCAACCCTCCAGCCCCAATGCTGAGCAATCTTTTACTCATCTGATGGTTTATATCTTCTACAGTGAGCCTTAGGCCCTTCTAATCCCTGTGTTCCTCTTTCACTTGTAGGCAGGGCACAAAATCTACAGTACCAGCGGAAGGAGAAAGGGGCAAGTGAAAAATAGGAACTCTCAAAACGAAATTGGAGTAACAATTAAAATAGACAAAAATTATGGGGCAGAAAATTCCTGTTTTTTTTTACTGGCAAGTACCAAGTAAATGGGCTAAAGTTGGTATATCATCCCTTTACTCTTGTTGTACGTTAATGTTGGGTCTGATAGAATTTTCACCTGTTATTTTCCAAGTTGCTACCTGTTAACTTTGCCACAGTTCTGCTTCAGTGTGCACTAACAAACCGGGAACTAGGTGTGGAGTTTTAGGGGGGACAATCCGCCCTTCTGTCCCAACAGACCCCCCCCCCCGCCCCAGCATCAGGACATCTCCAAGGTCATTAACTTCAGACTTTCTCCATTGGCTTGCAGATATTGAGGAATAATTAGATTAATCGAAATCCGCCCTCAGCAGCATTCAACTGGCTACGCAGGGAACTGGTTCTGAATTTCCTTTGGAAACAAGTGAATCAAATTTTGGAAGCTTGTGGGATAACAGTTACTATACAGCAGAGGTAGCCCTACCAACCAGGGATGGATCTGCAAACCTTGTTTTGCTTTGGTTAGCTAGCATTACTCTTTCAAATACAGAATGAAAGTTCTGTGGAATGGGTCGGACTTCCGAAAGTTCTCTACGTTGCAGAGTTTGAGCATGCTTGTGATAAAGTGTGTCAATGCTGAAGGGCAGGACCTTCTCACTGGTCAGAATTGTACAATACCCAATTAGGGATTACCTTGTACTCTGAATGGTACAGAATACCCAGGCAGCAGTGGAACATCATAGCAACTGCAAACTTCAGGTTTTCTCATGTTAGTGGAAGACCATAGTTTGTCATATCTCCCTCAAAGCAAGTTGAGCCTGTTTGGCTCTCATTTCCAGACCTACTCAAAGATATCCCCAGCCATAGAGCACATGTCATTGGATCAATAAGGGTAAAGTGGGAACTATTCAGAGAATGATAGTCATTGATTTCAGCACAAGAGTGCAATCACTCTGTTGTGTTCATGTTGGTCCTAAAGAACTATTGAAGCTAATCTCACTTTCCACCACAGATCCATAGCTTTATAAGTTTCTTCAAGTGTTTAGTCAAGAACCTATTGAAAGTCATGAAGGTCAGATTAATCCCATGTACATAGTCACTTGCATTAACAACCAACAAACCCAAGGATGTGTCGTGGAATGTGTCATCACACATAAAGGCCCACAGTATTCTGCAGAACAACAGAAGCATCAGCTACAACAGAACAAAACAAGGCAACAACAGCAAAACAAGCCCTCACCACCCACCCACTTATACGTAGACACACACACACACACACACACCCCCCCCCCCCACTAATCCCCGGACAGGACATCTCTGGGTGTGGTCCACTTGCTTGTGATGTAGTGGTTCTCCCAGAGTTTGATAGCCTTCCCAGCGCAGAGAGACACTGCAGGAGAGAGTGATGGAGGCAGGCTCGCTGATAGCATTTAAGAAGTGTCTCGATGAGCACGTGTCGCCCAGGCATAGAAGACCAGACCACATGCTGGAAGGTGGACTAAAATGGATGGTTGTTATGGATGTTCTAGGCAAAATAGTCTGTTTACATTTTGCATAACGCTGTGATCTTGGTGATACGTAGCCGCCAGTGTCTGTGGGACTAAGTAACAGTGAAGAGCAGGGGAGATGTTAGGAGTCTTCACAGAGAAAGGACAGAGAGAGACAGAAAGTGCTCCAATTCCCATTTAATATTGATATTGGTTGATTATCGTCACATGTACCAAAACACAGTGAAAAGTTTGTCTTGCATACTCTTTGTACAGATCAAATCATTACGCAGTGCATTGAGCTAAAATAAGGTAAAACAATAACGGTGCAGAATAGAGTGTAAAAGCTACCAAAATAGTGCAGTGCAGGTAAGCAGTAAAGTGTAAGATCATAAGGAGGTAGAGTGTAAGACCAAGAGTACATCTTATCATATAAGAGGTCAGTTCAAGTGTCTGGTAACAGTGGGATAGAAGCTTCATTAGGTTATGGCCCATGCTTCTAGGCTGAAGCCGCATTTCACTGGGGAGTCCTTCCAAACACTAACCTCCTCTTGCTCACGGTCTTGCTGGCTTTGCAGTTACTCTTAATGCTTTGCTCGCTCTTTGTCTCAGGAGACCCGGCCGCCTCGACCGCCCCTTCCGCAGTCCTACCTGCAGCAAGGGCCGCTGCCTGTAGTCCCTCCTCTTCCCACTGAGAGCAGCCTCTGGGCCTATTCTATCGAGGACATCTGGGAGCAGGCGGAGAAAGGGAAGAGCACCTTGGACACCAGGAGAATTGAAGGAGCCACGGCAGTAAGTGGCTCACCAGGCCACTGTCTACATCACTCCCGAGTCTTGTGGTTTCCCATCTGTGTCAGTCCTGCTCATGATCTTGAGGCATGAAATAAGTTGTAGGGAACCAACGAGATTCAGCACTGACATCAAACTCTCAGGGTGACAAAATGGCAGTGGCTGTTCATGTCCATCTCCAACCGAAGTGTGCAAAACACCCAATGGACAGTACCTTGTACCTTCAAACATACTTTGTGCCTAGGGAGGTTACCTTTAAGATGAAATTTAAGTCACTGTGGGTTAGTCATGTGTCAACTTGGGCGGTCATTCATTGATCCTGTTATGGTTATTATTCTATAGATTTATTGAGTATGACCACAAGAAAATGAATCCCAGGTGACGTATATGTACTTTGATAATAAATTTACTTTGAACTTTGAACTATGGTTCAGTAGCTCAAACTCAGGGAGTTCTGCATTCTTGTAGTTGTCATCTTTCAGACGAGCACGAATGCAAGCCCTCCTCCAGACCTAAAAAATCCCAAGGCACTAGTCCAAAGAAAAGCATTTATCCCTCTACTGATCCGGTGATTTTCACAACTCACCGCTGATGGAAATCTGCTGAGCACAAATCAGTTGGTCCAATCCTTACATAAAAACCGTGCCGACTCCATAACTCATTGGTTCAATGCAGTTTGGGTTACAGTATTCTGACTCACGATAGTCACTGCATAAAGGGGTTTGGTGCTAAAGGCAATGGACCGTTTTATTAGACTTAATTAGATTGTCACAGAATAATAAGTATTCCTCTAAATGTTCATGAAATATTAAGCATTTCTTTAAATGTTCTTTTTTGCATCAATAATATATTAGCCCTCAGAACACTGCATTGATACAAGAATAATTGAAGGATACGGCAATAATTAAAAAATGGTTTTCAGAGATAAAAATCCTTTTATTATTGAGGATGTTTTTATGCAGACTATATTTTAATTTTGCCTTGCGAAGGGAGCTCCTAAGGTGACTGTATTTTCTCATGCTATGGACATTTCAGTGAAGTTGATGATGGTGCTTGGTGTGTCTGTAAAGTTGAAGTTTCACACGAGATTTGGGTGTCACGGGCGGGGGGGGGGTGGTGTCGTACCTCACAGTTCCACTGAGCCAGGTTCATTCCTGACTTCCGCTGCACATTCTTTCTGTAAGCACACGGGCTTCCCCCAGGTACTTCAATTTCCTCCCAAGTCCCAGCGGTGTAAGTTGGTAGGTAAATTACCCCTAGCATGTAAGTGGGAGATAAGATCTGGAGGGTGTTGATGGGAATGTAGGGAGAACAGGATTAGTGTAAGTGAGTGCTTGAGACCGTTTCTGTGTTCAACACACACAAAACGCCGGAGGAACACAGCAGTCAAACAGCATCGTTAACATAGAGCATAGAACAGTACAGCACAAGGACAGGCCATTCAGCCCACAGCGTTGTACTGACCCAGCTAAAAAGCAAATCAAAATCACCCAAGAATTAATCCCTCCTACCTACACCATGTCTGTATCCCTCCATCTACTCTTCACATTCATGTGCCTATCCAAAAGTATCTTAAAAGCCTCTAATGTAGTTGCCTCTACCACCATACCAGGCAGCGCATTCCAGGCATCCACCACTCTCTCAGTAAAAAACTTATCCCTCACATCCCCCTTGAACCTACCCCCTCTCACCTTCAATGCATCACCTCTGGTACTCGCCACCCCAGCTCTGGGAAACAGATACTCTCTGTGCCTCTCATAATCTTGTAAATCTCTATCAGATCTCCCCCCCCTCAGCCTCTGACACTCCAGAGAAAACAACCCAAGTTTATCCAGCCTCTCATGATAACACATATCCTCTAAACCAGGCAGCACCCCAGTGAGCCTCTTCTGCACCCTCTCCGAAGCCTCGACATCCTTCCTGCAGTGGGGCAACCAGAACTCTAGAAGGAAATGAACCATCAATGTTTCAGGCGGAGACCCTTCATCAGGACTTGTTGCTGTGTTGTATGGTTCTCCTAATCTGTGTACCATTCATAGATTAGTGCTTACCTTTTTAAGTTATGGAGTGATTGCGAAGTGTTACAAATGAAATAGTTTTTTCTGATGTAACAATAATAACTTGCATTTATGTAGTGACTTTAACAAAGTAAAAACATCCAGGCCATTTCAATGGAGGACTATTAAATAATGTTTAACTCCAAACCAAATGAGAAGATTTGCAGAAGGCTTGTTCCATGAGTTGAATTTGAAGGAGTGTCTCAAAGATGGAAAGCAGTTAAGGGGGGTGGCACTTCCAGAGCTTGGGGTCTTAGCACTTGGAGGCTGAGCATTTGTGAAATGATTATATTCAGAAGGCTAAATAAAGGACTGCAGTTTCATAGATGGTTGTGGGGCGGGGATTGCAGGTATCAATGAGGGTATAGAGGGATGCAGATTTTGAATTGCCAATCCTTGTGTCGGAGTAGGTCAGTCAGCACAGGGTGTGGATTGAACAGAAACACGAAACAGTCACAAACCGACTGGAGACTCCTTATTTCATGCCTCTATATTTGGTGGCCAGTCTGGTGTTTTTGGTGTATCCCATTCAGATCTATTGTGTGACTTACAAAAAAAATGTTGTCTCTTGAAACAGGCAAGTTTGATGTGTTGAGTGGGGCTGTGAGAGCAGTTCCATGTAACCTGTGGTCGGGAAGCAGGGCCCATGTGCACCATAACACTGTCCATCTCTGTCCAGTGCAGATTCACTAAATCTCTTCCTCTGCAGCTTCTGGCAATGACATGGAGAGGATAAAAAGAGTGCTGATCAACATCTTGCCTCCAACTTGTTCATCCTCTGGAGTGGGGGTGGGGGGAATGCAGAGAGCGGACGTGTTACGTTCTCTGCCTGACCGTGTGGGTTTCCTCTGGGTGCTCCGGTTTCCTCCCACAGTCCAAAGACGTGATGGTTGGTAGGTTAATTGGTCATTGTAAATTGTCCCATGGACTAGGCTAGGATTAAATCTGGGGATTACCGGGCGACGTGTCTCGAAGGGCCGAAAGGGCCTTTTCTGCGCTATATCTCATTGATAAAAAAAAATTAAAAATTATACGCCAGGGGGATTGCACCCTTCTCCTTGGCTACAACACACTGCAAGGCAAATGAACTGTTAGCTCTTGAGTGTTGCCAATCACTCCAGTGTTTCGAGTGTCCTGCTTGTCCTTAATAGATTAGAATTAGACATACCAGCCGGGATATATGGGCTTTGTAAGTTTGCCCTGTCTGGTATGAAATGACAGTAATGTGAATGTTATCTGCCCATTTCCTTTAGTCCTATGGCATCCCACCAAGTTGTCACAGCAGTGAGGTTCAACTGCATCATTACGGTCCCTGGACTAAACTGAAGACCCTTCAACCCCCGTGGCATTGACATATCCAGCAGAAGTTCCAGGACCAATCCTCCCCAACATCTTTCTCACACTTCTATCCCACAACCATTGGCACTGAGGCCAACTTCAGCATCCTCACTAGACTAAGGAGGCCTCAACTTGTGTTGATTTAGAAACATTCTTGCTGGGAGTTCAGCCTCCTGCCAGTACAATATGCAAGAGTGCTCCCGGCCCCTATTAAAAGTCTGACACTAGATACAACTGGGCAGGAGTAAGGATTATTAATCCCAAGAGATGAGAATTTCCCAGGGGAAAAAAAAAGTGAAATTTACACAATGACATCTCTCTCCCATGGGTAACTTAGTTGAGATTCGCAATTCTTTCTTTGTACTTAAATTCAACAAATGAATTGAAACTCCTGTAACTGGTTACAAACACAGGCTTCCAGCACATTAAATAGTACATAAGCAAACAAGGAATTTGCATCTCTGCAGCTGAATTTTATATTCTATTCAATTAAAGATTGTTTAATGTCACTTCCAGTACACAAGGAGATGATTGTAACTCCAGATCTGATACAGGACAAAAATCGCAATAAAATAGAGTACACAATAACTTTTAAAAAAAGCAATAAATATAAATATGTTAGATAGCTTATATACGTACATTGATTGTACATCCATAAAGTGACGTTAGGTACAGGAGTATCTATATATAAGGTGACTCAGACAAGAAATGATCAAGTAGAGATAGTTGGGGGGTGGGTATAGAACTTTCTGCTATAATTTTAGAGATCTGAATTCGTATCTGAGGGTTTGAGAGGAGCTTTATTTAACCCCTGCCCTTTGCAATTACCCAAACTCTTCGAGCCCTCTCTAACTGGTCAGGGAAAAGCAGTGTTCCTCTGGATCTCGCCCAACTTCAACCATACCCCCACAGAACTGGGCATATTGCATTGTTCAGTAACCCCCTTCCAGCTCTCTGCCACTTTCTTCAACCAAGCAGCCCCCTGTGCTGGGGCCACGGTCACCTATCGGATATCACAGTGCTGATACATTCTTGTGTTTCCGTCCAGCAGAAGTCGGGTTTTGATGGTTCCCGGAAGGAGGAGCTCCCAGTGTTGCAGCAAAGCTCCGAAGGCAGCATGGGACAAAGTAAGCAGGAGACAGAAGTGGAAAAGCAGAACAAAGGTATCGTCTGCCAGGCATCATTGGGCAGATGTCCACAGATCAAGAGATGTAGGGTTCAGTGTTTGCTTTTCATTCAATGAATTCACAGACTGAGCCAGCATTTAATACCCATCCCTGCTTGCCCTCGAATATGCAGTGGTGAGATCCCTTTGAGATTAAAGATTAAAAATATTCTACCGTGGAAGCAGGACATCAGCTTACTATTCTGATTTGGTAAATTGGTTTAGTATTGCCAAATGTGAAGCAGAACGTAGGATTTCTATTCTGATTTAGTAAATTGGTTTAATATTCCCAAATGTGAAGTAGAGCATAGGCTTACTATTCTGGTTTGATAAATTGGTTTATTATTGTTTCATGTACCAAGGTACAGAGAAAGACTTTGTTTTGCATGCCATCCATACAAATCATTTCATTGCAAAAGTACACTGAGATAAAGATAAATATTATCTTTATTTGTCATGTGTACATCAAAACATCCTGTGAAATGTGCTTTTGTGTCATTAATCAACAAAGTCCAAGGATTGTGTTGGGGAGTAGCCTCGCTTCCAGTGCCAACATAACGTGCCTCAACTTACCGTTCTTAACCCGTACGTCTTTGGAATGTGGGAGGAAACCAGAGCACCAGAGGAAGCCTGCATGGTCATAGGGAGAATTTACAAATGCCGGCGGCAATTGAACTCAGGTCTACTGAACGACCGTTGGTGCTGTAAAACGTTACGCTAACTGCTGTGCTAAAATGCCACCCGCATAGCTAGGGAGGCATGCTGTCGGGGAGGGAGATCCAGGACTCTGACCCAGCAACAGTGAATGAATGATGATGTATTTCCAAGTCAGGACAGTGTGTGGCTTGGAGGTCAACTTCCATGTGCTGGTGTCCAGTACTTTTGCTGCCCTTGCCAAGATTTTTTTTAATGGGAGATAAGCTGTTACCATCTTACAAGAGCGTCTCAAATAATTAATTCAATACTGAAGCACAGAATTAAAATAAGTTGAGGCTTTTAATAGGAAAGCTCTGCCAATAGAAGTGGTAGATGCGGGTTCAATTTCAACTTATTTATTTTTACTTGTTTATTTGGCAGTACGCTGTGGAATAGGCCCTTCTGGCCCTTTGTGATGTGCCTCCTGACAAACCCAATTAAACCTAACTTAATCGCAGGACAATTTACAATGACCGATGAAACTACCGGCTACATCTTTGGGGCACATCTTGAATCACTTGAGTGGATATTACGGCAGATGGTGAAAAGTCAAGAGATATAATGGAGAATCTTACTGGCGGAACCTCCAAGGGGACCACAACCTTGTCGTAGTTTGGAGGCTTTGGTGCCTCAGTGACCCAGAGAGCTATGTTGGCTGGAGTCAGGGCTTTATGCTTTGGCTCTTGGTAGAGTTGCCCATGCCAAACAGGTCAAAGGGTAGAGGTCAGACTAAGTGTGGTCCATTGGTCCTCCAGGTTCGCGGGTTCAGCTCAGGCCTAATAACCCTGGCTGGTAAAACTGTTACAGAAGCAGCAATGAAGAATCCTTCCATGTCTGAGTGGCCAAGGACAGACAGAGATGGGGGACCTTCATTGCTGCACCAAACACTAGCTGAGGAAGAAGAGGTATAGATGTTCGGGGAAGGACTCCTGACCTCACAGCCTACCTTGTTATGGCCTTGTACCATATTGTTTGCCTGCATTGCACTTTCTCTGTAACTGTAACACTTTATGGTGCATTCTGATATCCTCAATGCACTGCTGTAATGAAATTAACTATATGGATGGTATTCAAGACAAATATTTCACTGTACCTTGGTACGTGTGACAATAATAAATCAATTTACCAAGTGATTGCAGAATTTACAGTCGTAAGAGTCAAAGGCAGAGTCATTGCTGTGGAAGGAGAGAGATGTAGGAATTAAGAATCTGTAAGCAACTTTGTGTCAGGCTGAAGAAGGTATGTTTAAGCAGAAGGGTTAGCATGTGAGTAAGAATATCTAAATTGAGTGCTCAGTGTGAATGAGTTAATGAATGTGAAACTCAGCAATAACAATCACAGGATAATGCACCAGGCACCTCTGATCAGCAGCACTTCTGGTTTGTGTCAGATGGAAGTAGATGAAAGATTAGCTTTATTTGTCACATGTGCATTCAAACATACAGTGAAACATGTCCTTTACGTTGGGCTGTGCAAGTGTCACCACGCTTCCAGTGCCAACATAGCATACACACAGCTTATTAATGTCTTTGGAATGTGGGAGGAAACCCACATGGTCACAAGGAGTATGTAGAAAAACTTTACAGAGAAAGATGTGATTCAAACCCCAATCTTTCAGCTGGTGCGTTACACTGCCGTGCTGTGTAGAATGTGAGCTAGACTGAATGTTTAACTAATTCTGACTCACCGGTGCAGTAGTCAGGCAGTGTCACACTGCTGAGTGTTCCAAGCATTTTCTATTTTTATTTCAGATTTCCAGCACCTGCAGTTTTTTTTTTCTCTTTTCAAGGAAATCTGCTGTCCTGTCCACTCTGGTCATAGATGACTCCAGACCCAGCAAGGTTATTTCCTCTTAACTATTCCTCAGGGGCACTTAGGGATGCACCATAAATCCAATCATGTCCTCACCCCACAGGTGAATGAATAATAAAAAAAAATCTACTGGGAAGAAATGAATGCTATACGTAGGTATCCTGTCCAAGTTATGAGAACGGAATCATTTGTAGAATTTCACTCTTTACATGCACAGGATATTTTTTTGTGAACACTCAGTCTAGAGCAGACAGTGTTTTCTGATCCATTTTCCATTTTGGTTCTACAGTAGGTGTTGTCCCTCCAAGGACCAAGTCGCCTCCAGAAGATGTGTCTCCGACTCCATCCAGTCTTACGGTCCGGAGCAGCGATAAAACTAACTCTGAATTCCTGACGAGAGTAAGTGAGAAAGTGGCTTGTAATTGATCCTCATCCTCCACAGTTACCTTTTCTATTCTTAACCTAAAAGATGAAAACTTGCAATTTTTTAATCAAATAAATTTAGTTTTGAATGGCCTAATCAATGGCTTTTTAGATCAGCTTGGATTTGAGGTCACTAAGGGATAGGCAATTCTGGATTAATTGTTGTGTAATTAAGCAGACTTGATTAGGGAGCCTAAGGTAAAGGAACCCTTGTGAGGCAGTGATCAAAATATGATAGAATTCTCCCTGCAGATTGAGAGGAAGAAAATAAAGTCAGATGTATCAGTATTACAGTGGAGTAAAGAGAATTACAGAGGAATGAGAGAGGAGCTGCCTAAAGTTGATTGGAAGAAGACACTGGCACGGATGATGGCAGACAGCAATGGTTGACATTTCTGGGAGGAATTTGGAAGGCGTAGGATAGATAAAGCACAAAGATGAAAAAGTATTTTAAAGGGAGGATGAGACAACCATGGCTGACAAGGGAAGTCAAAGACAGCATACAAGCAAAAGCAAGGGCATACAATATAGCAAAAATTATTGGGAAATAAAAGGATTGGAAAGTTTTCAAAAATCAACAGAAGGCAACTAAAATAACATAATGAAAGAAAAGATGAAATATTAAGGAAAGCTAACCAATAATATCAAAGAGGATACTATAAGTTTTTTCAGATATATAAAGAGTAAAAGAGAGGCGAGAGTAGATATTGGACCACTGGAAAATGGCAATGAGTGACAAAAAATTGGCGGACAAACTTAATAAGTATTTTTCAGTATGCCAGAAGTTCAAGAGCATCAGGGGCAGAAGTGAATGTAGTTATATTATTAAGGAAAAGGTGCTTGCGAAGCTGGAAAGTCTGAAGGTAGAGAAGTCACCAGTATTATATCCCAGCATTCTGAAAGAAATAGCTGAAGACATTGTGGAGACATTAGTAACAATCTTTCAAGAATCACCAGGTTCTGAAATGGTTCCGAAAGAGTGGATAATTGCAAATGTTATTCCACTTTTTGAGAAGGGAGCGAGAAAATTATAGGAAAGTAACCTGACTTCAGTATTAGGGAAAATGTTGGAACCATTTTTAAGGATGAGGTTGCGGGACCCTTAACTCTGAGTGGAGTCATCGGGACGCCGTCATGACAGCGTTTTTTTAGCAGGCTTTCTTATTTTTATGAGGCCGAGTTGTTAGCTCGACGCTCAACCCAGCACGGATGGAAAGTGTGCAAGGGAGCCAGCTGAATTTGAACTCGGAAAACTTCGCTGCAAAGTTCGGCGCTGATCCCACTATGCCACCAGCTGGCTGGGACACTTGGAGGCACATGATAAAATGGGTCAAAGTCAGCATGCTTTCCTTAAGGAGAAATCTTGCCTGACAAATCTGTTGGAATTATTTGAGCAAATAACAAGCAGGATAGTCAAAGGAGAGTCAGTTGTTCACTTGGATTTTCAAAAGACCCTTGCAAGGTGCCGCAGATCAGGCTGCTAAACAAGATAAGAGCCCATGGTATGACAGGAAAATACTAACATGGATAAAAGATTGGCTGATTGGCAGGAGGCAAAGAGTGGGAATAAAGGGGCCATTTCTAGTTGACACTGGTAACTAGTGGTGTTCCGTAGAGGCCAGTATTGGGACCACTTATTTTCACATTATATGTCAATGATTTGGTTGACAGAATTGATAGTTTTATAGCCAGTTTTGCAAACAATACAAAGATAGAAGGAGGGGCAGGTAGTGCTGTGGGAGCAGCAAGTCTGCAGAAGGACAGATTGAGAGAATGGGCAAAGAAGTGGCAGATGGAACATAGTTAAGGGAAGTGTATGGTCATGCACTTAGGTGAAAGGAATAAAGATGTAGATTATTTTCTAAATGGGGGAAAGATTCAAAAATCAGAGGTGCAAAAGGGTTTGGGAGTCCTTGTGCAGGATTCACGTAGGTTGAGTAGGTAGTAAGAAAGGCAAATGCAATGTTGGCATTCATCTTGAGACGATCAGAATATAAGAGTAAGAATATGATGCTGAAGCTTTATAAGGCAGTGGTAAGACCACGCTTGTAAAACATTGTGAGCAGTTTTAGGCCCCTTATCTAAAAAAAAGATGTGCTGGCATTGGAGAGGCTCCAGAGGAGGTTTATGGGAATAATTCCGTGATTGGAAAGGTTAACGTATGAGGCGTGTCTGATTGCTTTGGGCCTGTACTTGCTGGAGTTTAGAAGAATGAAGGGGGAATCTCATTGAAACCTATCAAATTTTAAAAGGCCTAGGCAGAGTGGATGTGTAGAGATTGTTTCCTATAGTCGGTGAGTCGAGGACCACAGGGTACAGCCTCAGAAAAGAAGAATATTCATTTAGAACAGAGATGAGAAGGAATTTCTTTAGCCAGAAGGAGGCGAATCTGTGGAATTCATTGCCTTGGATGGCTGTGGAGGTTGTCATTGAGTATATTTAAAGCAGAGGTTGATACATTTTTGGCCGGTCAGGGCATCAAAGGTTTCAGTGAGAAGTCAGGAGAATGAAGTTGAGAGGGATAATAAATCAGCCATTATAGAATGGCGGAGCAAACTTGAAGAGCCGAGTGGCCCAATTCTGCTCCTGTCTCGTATGGTCTTATGAGATAAAAGCACATGCTTAGGGAATTTATGTGAGAAAGAAAAGTTTAAGTAAATACAATTTTACGCAAGAAACAACAAACCTTGTTAATTTTCGTCAAGGGTTTACTTTATAGAATATCATGATATGAACAGTTTTCTAACTTTGCAACTTCACTGTAATCCTAGAGGTCACTCTACTTGCAAATGAACACATATTCTTCAGGACACTTATCAGTAAAGGTAGCATTATTTGTTATGAGTTAAAGCGATGAGAATTTCTGTTTGCTCGAATAAATATTATAATGTCTTTCTAGTTTCTATTGGCTTACCTATGTGGGATTAGTATATAGGTTCATCATGGGATGTTGTTCAAGAGCACGTGATTCTGAAAATGCTGGAAATCCAGAGGAATACACATGAAATACTCGAGGAACTCAGCAGGTCCGGCAGTATCTATGGAGGGGAATAAGCAGCCGATGTTTTAGGCCGAGACTCTTCATTAGGATTCACTTGAAACATCTGCTGTTTATTCCCACCTGCTGAGTTCCTCCAGCAGTTTGTGTCTGCTCTTCTGGTGTTCAAGAACTAATTTCAGCATCTGAAGGCCATTAATGTCATTCAGCAAGGTTTATAGTTTCAAATCTTTCCATTACCTGGATAGTGAAATGCGCCTCTTGTGGGATGGCAGAGAGATGCCCAGTGACCCTACGACTACACCTGCAAGAAAGGCATCCAGCTGCAGCTTCTTTCAGACCACGTTAATGAATTGGAGCTGGAACTGGATGATCTCAGGTTCATTCAGGAGGCTGAGGGGTTGATCAACTGGATGTACAGAGGGGTAGTTACACAGGTATATGGGTGACCGTCAGCAAGGGAAAAGAGACAGGCAGCTAGTGCAGAGTACCCCTGAACAACAGGCATCTCGCTTTGGACATTGCTCAGGGGATGACCTAGCAGAGGAAAGCCACAGTGGTCAGGTCTCTCGCACTAAGTCTGGTTCTGTGACTCAGAAGGGGTTGGAGGGAGACAAGCTGTAGGGAAGTCGGGCCTTTTGGGATGATGTCAGGAAGCTTTATAGGGAACACTTTCCCCCACCATTCTGCACCCCATTTAAATAGATGAGGATGAAATAAGATGAGATAAGATGTCCAAGTTGCATGCTGTCTTGGACAATGTCTCCCATCCACTACATAATGTACTGGTTGGGCGCAGGAGTTCATTCAGCCAGAGACTCATTCCACCGAGATGCAACATAGAGTGTCATAGGAAGTCATTCCTGCCTGTGGCCATCAAACTTTACAACTTGGAGGGTCAGACACCCTGAGCCAATAGGCTGGTCATGGACTTATTTCCTGGCATAATTTACACACTTACGTATTACTATTTAACTATTTATGGTTTTATTACTATTTAATTATTTATGGTGCAACTGTAATGAAAACCAATTTCCCCCGGGATCATTAAAGTATGACTGTGACTAAAACTGAGATGGGTAGAGGCTTTATTCATTTACAGATCTCAGGCTGGAAGGTGGAGGTAAGACCATAAGACATAGGAGCAGAATTAAAACATTCCTCCCATCAAGTCTGCTCTGGCAAGATGGAGTTTCAGCAAGATTTAATTGAGTGTTATGAAGTATTGGAGTAGGGCTTCAGCCATTGAACTCCCTCAATGAATTGGCACGATAGTAAAACAGTGAAATAATCTCAAAAAGTAATCTTGGAAACCTGCTGAGTAGTTCCAACTGTTAACGAGTGAAATGGTCTTAATAGTCTATAACTCTGAATCATCGGATGAACCACTGGCTTCTGCCCCAGTTGACCTGTTTCGTGTGTTTGTGCCCATTCCTCTTCTCCCCACCACGCTGACTTGTCTTTTTGTCCTTTTAACAGGAAAAGGCGAGGAACAGCACACACTCAAATGATACCAAATCCAAGATGAGTGTGGAGGAGCAGGCTGAGCGCATGAAGAGGCATCAGAATGGATCGCTACGAGGCCAAAACAAGAGGCGCAGCCTGACCTTGACATCTGGACTGCTGGCAACTATGGATAGCAGCAGCCCAAAACCCAATGTTCGGCGAGTCACGGTATGTTGAGGGCATTCACTGCTGTGGTCAGCACGTTTACCCAGAGGAAGTGGTAACCTGAGAGAGAATGCAGAAAAGATTCAAGGATGTTGCCTGGGATGGAGGGTTGTGGTCATACAGAAAGATTAAATCAACTGGATCTGATAGGAATGTAGGAAGCCCAAAGGTGATCTTATGGGGGTTTATAAAATCATGACAGGCATAGATTGGATGCATAATGGCTTGGTATGGTAACTGCTCTGCACATGACCACAATAAACTGCAGAAAGTTGTGGACACAGCTCAGCACGTCATGGAAACCACCCTCCCTGTACGGACTCTGTCTACACTTCTCGCTGCCTCAGCAAAGCAGTTAACTTAACCAAAGCCCCCATTCACCCTGTACATTTTCTTCACTCCTCTCTCATCCAGAAAAGACACAACAAACTAAAAGCACGTACCACTTGGCTCAAGGTCGGCTTCTACTCCACTGTAATAAGTCGATTAAATGGTTCCCTAGTACAACAAGATGGTCTCTTCACCCCACAATCTGCATCATTATGATCTCAAACTTTATTGTGTCCCGCACTGCACTTCATCTGTAGCTGTTACACTTTATTCTGCTCTGTTATTGTTTTACCTTGTTCTACCTCAGTGCTCCAGGTCATGATTTGATCTGTATGAACAGTATGCAAGACCAGCTTTTCACTGTATCTTGGTGCACGTGACAATAGTGAACCAGTATCAATATAACTCGAGGGTATGGATTTAATTTGGAGTGGAGAAATTTAAAGGATATAGGAGGGGGCAAGTTTTTCCACACAGAGCGTGCTCAATGTGGCAAGTCTGGGTGGGATCCTGTATGAGGATGTGGTAGAGGCAGATACAGTTAAAATATTTCAATAACCCAGCTGGACAGGCATTTGGACTCCAAATCAGCTGAGGAGCTTAATTTCAATGAATTAAAAAATGTGTGCAGCAGAAAACATTCATACCAGGGTTGTCTGGAAGTTGATAGTAGAGTAGGTTTAAGGTAAAATGTTAAAGGTTTAAGGGGATCTCAGGAAGGACTTTTTTTCACCCAGAGGCAAAGACTCTTCACAAACATTAAAGCGTGTCTCGACAGGCACTTGAATTGCCAAGGTATAGAAAGTGATAGACCCAGTGCTGGTAAACACAATTATTATAGATAAATACTTGACGATCAATATGGTCAGGGTGGGTCAAATGTAAGACACTGTGACTCAATTATTTAAAACAAAATAGTGAAAGTTTTTGTGGCAAAACCATTGGTTTTCATGGGATAGAAATCTTCTTTTTGCGATTCTTCCCAATCCCCTTCCCTTCCCATGACCAGGTTCCCCGCCGTAAGACCACGGAGATTGATATCTCTCAGCTGGAGGCAGCTGTCCGGGAGGACTTTACAGGCAAATACCACGAGACTCCGAGGGAGGAGATCGCACGACTGAGAAGGATGGACCTGGAGCCAGAACACTACTCCTTGGACATCAACAAGGAGGTCTGTGACGTGGGGCGATGGTTAGAAGGCAGTGTTGGTGTTAAGACAGTGAGAACTTGGGTATGTGCTGTGCCTGAGGAATAGTTGGAGGTACACAGTTGTATTGGTGCTTCTTCATCACAGACTGACTTCGATGACTATTAATGATTATATGCTCACAATTGTAGGGTAGTTAAGGCTAATTGGGGAGGTGATTTTATTGGGCAAGCTTGATGATTCACAGAACCTCATTGAAACCTATCGAATGTTGAAAGGCCTTGATGTGGAGAGGATGTTTCCTAAGGTGAGGGAGTCTGACCAGAGGACACAGCCTCAGAA
Organism: Mobula hypostoma; assembly: GCF_963921235.1. Classification (NCBI taxonomy): domain Eukaryota; kingdom Metazoa; phylum Chordata; class Chondrichthyes; order Myliobatiformes; family Myliobatidae; genus Mobula; species Mobula hypostoma. Next base: position 14,460,021 of record NC_086109.1, on the reverse strand, counting down.
TAGAGGGGTGACCTTTTAGACTGGAGATGATGAGGAATTTCTTTAGCTAGAGAGTGGTGAATCTGTGGAATTCATTGCCACAGGCAGTTGTGGAGGCCAAGTCATTGGGTATATTTAAGGCAGAGGTTGTTAGATTCTTCATTAATCAGGGCATGAAGGGACAGGAGATTGGGGCTGGGAGAAAAAATAGATCAGCCATGATGAAATGGCGGATGAGCTGTGATTAGCCAAATGGCCTAATCTGCTCCTATATCTTATGGTGTTATGGTCTAAATTAGAAAAGATGGAAAAAATTAAATGGTGTAGTGGCTGAGAGAAGCTTGGGTGAAGGATGGTATGGACCAGAAGACTGAAGGTCTTCTTCTTTCCTGGTGTTCACTCTGTGTTAATGAAATTGCTCGGACTCAAGCACATGAGATCACATGGGATTATGCCATCAGGATTAACTCAGTTGCTGTCTCCATGGAGGCTGCCCTCTGGTGGCTGAATTTCTATTTCTTGATTCGAATTTTCACCAGCTGCAGCATTTTGCTTCTTTGTGGTAGAGTTGGTGACTGTTCATGTTTATCACACATTACACGCTCACTATCAGTCCACAGCTCTCTACTGAGTCACATTTGGAAAGGTTAGGATCTGACATCCTTATCGAGCCTTCCTTGAAAGGTCGAAGTGGTACGTGGTACAGGGACATTTGGGAAGGTGATGGAGTGTACTTTGGAGGCAACAGACCCAGTCTCCAAGTAAACTGTTCGGATGCCCAAACAAGTGTACAAAATTATGAGGGGTATAGAAAGGGTAAATGCAAGCAGGCTTTTTCCACGGAGCGTATGTGAGACTAGAACTAGAGGTGATGGGTTAAGGGTGAAAGGTTGAGATACTTAATGGGAACCTGAGGGGGAATTTCTTCACTCAGAGAGTGGTGAAAGTGTGGAACGAGCTGCCAGTGGAAGTAGTGGATGCAGGTTCGATTTCAACATTTAAGAGAAGTTTGGATAAGTACATGGATGAAAAGGGAATGGAGGGTGATAGTCTGGGTGTGGATCGATGGAACTCGGCAAAATAATAGTTCTGCACAGACTAGATGTGCAAAAAATATTCAGCTCCCTGGTGCTGACCTAACTCATTTCTTGAGGTATTTGTGTGTCGCTGTTTGCTTCACAAAGGACAAGCCGCATTCAACATGTCCAAGTTGTAAACTCCTCCCTGTTCTCGTTCTGTTTGCCTTTCATTCAGTTGTCCACACCAGATAAAGTCTTCATCCCAGAACGTTACATTGAGTTTGAGCCGGAGCTCCCTCTTAGTCCAGAGGAGATCAAAGAGAAGCAGAAGAAAGTGGAACGAATCAAAACCCTCATCGCAAAGTCCAGGTACCCTGTCACCTCACGAAAGCTATAGAACACAGTTGGGTAGCAGAGCAGGGATTTCTGGAACAACCTGGGTCTTGGTGGTAGTAACCTCAGCTGGCCCCACAGTTAAAAGAACTCCATCATCGTACAATCATAGCTAGTCTGTGACTACAGTATCACAAGATTCTGAGAGGCATATATAAAAGGTCAAGCAACACACATCAAAGTTGCTGATGAACGCAGCAGGCCAGGCAGCATCTCTAGGAAGAGGTACAGTTGACGTTTCAGGCCTCCTGACGAAAGGTCTCGGCCTGAAACGTCGACTGTACCTCTTCCTAGAGATGCTGCCTGGCCTGCTGCGTTCACCAGCAACTTTGATGTGTGTTGCTTGAATTTCCAGCATCTGCAGAATTCCTGTTGTTTGCATATATAAAAGGTCAGTACCTTTCCCCCTGCATAGAAATTTCAAGTACTAGAAGGCATGCATTTAAAGTGAGAGGGGAAATGTTTATCGAAGGTGTGCAGGGCAAGTTTTTTTTACATACAGGGGCCTGGAAAAGACCCTCAGGGTTAGTCCTAGAAGTAAGTATGTTAATTGTGCTTAAGAAGCTGTTAGATAAACATACAAATGTAGGTCATATACAGGCAGAAGAAATTTAGTTTAATTTGGCATTGAGGGCCAAAGGGCCTGTTCCGTATTCTAATGCAGATATATAGTTGCCCTTTGAAATGATCTGACAAGCACTACTACCAAAATGCATAGGTTTCAGTAGAAAGCCACTCTCTGATCTTCAGTTCCTGGGTGCAATTGTGGTTGGGTGGAAAAAGACCTGTCTTCCAAATTCCAAATGATATGCCCCCATAGTCACACGATCCCAATGAAACTTCTTTGAGATGGTGCATGCAGAAACAATTTCATCTCCTCTTCATGAAGTGAGAAAATTTGCTCCTCCAGCCCGTCCTTCCACAGCACCCCCCACCCATGAGAAGTTTCAGCAACTGGTTCACCTTCGTTGTGTGAGTCTTGTGATTAGTTCATTTGTAAATGCAACTGTATGGCAGGAGTGGGTACTCACAGAGTCTGAGAGGGTTCTGAAGCTGGTCCCAAATGGAGTCCTGCTGCCCGGTGAGTTCAAGGGACCGTAGAAAAATCCCATGAGGAGTTTGCTTGCAATCAAGACCTTTCCTGGAATTGGGTATTCACATAGGAGGGTGAGGGAGGGGCTTCCTCTGCATTGGATAGTCCTCGTGAATGCTGTTCCCTGTTAGTTTGCAGAACATTGTCCCACTAACGGAGGGGCTCAGTGACAGTAACATGGATCCCGAACTTCAGCTGCAGGAACAGGAGAAGAGGATTGAGATCTCATGTGCTCTGGCCACGGAGGCATCCAGACGAAGCCGGCTCATATCAGGTAAAGGTGAGGGGATTGGATTATTGCTGGTTTATTGTCATATATACTGAGGTCCATTTGCATGCCATCCATGTGGATCATCTTGCAGCATCATTATGTCAAGATAGAACAAAGGAAAAGCAATAACAATACGGGACGTAGAACAGTACAGCACAATACAGACCCTTCGGCCCACGGTGTTTTACTCTACTCCAAGGCCAATCTAACACTTCCCTCCCAGATCGCCCTCTATTCTTCTTTCATCTGTGTACCTATCTAGGAGTCCCTCAACTCTTAAATGTCCCTAATGTATCTGCCTCTACCACCACCTCTGACAGGGTGTTCCACACACCCACCATTCGCTTTGTAAAGAACTCACCTCTGACATCTCCCCTATATTTACCTCCAATCACCCTAAAATTATGCCCTCTCCTATTAGCCATTACCTCCCTGGGGAAAAAGTTGCTGGTTGTCCACTATCTGTGTGCCTCTGTCAAGTCACCTCTCATCCTCCTCCACTCCAAAGAGAAATATAGTGTGACAGCTACAGAGAAAGTGTAGATGATCAGGTGCAAGGCCATGATCAGGTAGATTGTGAGGTCAAGTGTTCTTATTCAATATACATGGGTTCTGTTCAATAATCTTGTAACAGCAGGATAGAAGCTGTCCTTGAGCCTGGTGGTATGTTCAGACTTGTGTATATTCTGCCTAATTTAATTCCATTGGCTGCGTTTCCAAGGCAACAATAGAGGTAAACAGTGTCCCTGGGATGACGGGGGACGGGGGGCGGGGAGGGGGATGTGCCAATTTTCATGATGTGCTGGACTGTGTCCACAACTCTGCAGTTTCTTGCGGTAAAGGTTACTATACCAAACTGAGATGCATCCGGATAGGGCCTTTTGTCCTCCGGATGTAATGCACTTAGAAACTCCCTGGGGCATGGGCATCTTGGTTGGCTGGATGAGTTAGGCCGAGGCTCCCCTTTCTGTGCTGTATTGCTCTATGAATCGATGAAAGTAGAGATTCTGGATCACTTGAAGAGGTCCCAGCAGTTCACTGGAGGGCTGAAGCAGGAACACTCACCTCCATGATAAGGAGCCATCTTTCTCCTTCCCCTACCACAAGATCTACCTTCTGCCATGGAGTAGCAGTTTCCATGTAGCTGACCCATCAAACACTGATCCTATCTGGAGTCTGTGTAGTCTTTAACCCAGTAGCAATTTGAGTACAAGGGGACTGTTAATGTAGACAGTGCTCTACTAGGATACGACAGTGGAGTTGCCACACTAAGCCAGGAAAAATTACAAGGAGTGCAGATTCGACAACTAGTGGACAAATCCTGCAGACTCTCAGATCTCCTAGGATTTCCTCCCAAGCTCAATAAATGCCTAGGACTCCAGTGTGGAAATATGTTTAGAGCAATGAGGTGTCCATTGTAGATTTCGGGATTTACAGAGCCTCACTGCAGAGACCTCATTCCGACCTGCATTCCATTTCCCTGGGTCTTCAAGTGAAACACCATCCAACAAACCCCATTGGTTCATGAGCATGAAGCTATCAACCTACAAGCCCTTCCCTAGAAGGCTGACTGGCCTATTACTGTGCTTTAAGTTTTGCAAAACCTCAAAGCAGGTATGGTAAAGGAGTGAGCCTAATATCCCCTATCCAGGGCCAGGGGAAGAGCAATAAAGTCAAGGCAGATCATGTATGTGCTCAGGTTCTATTTTAACAAAATCCCCTGAACACTGAGTGGTTGTTTGGGGTTGGCCCGCTGGCAACATTCCTTACTAAAAGCAGAAACATTTCATTTCTCTGTTACATCCTCACATTAATCTTACTTCATCACTAACTTTGGAGATCTGGAGGAATTGTGTGTAGGTGTCTGACCTGTCAAGCTGCACAGAGCACTGACCAAAGGTTAACTCTGCACAGAATGGCCAGTAGAGTGGTTGCACCAGTCGAAGTGGGAGACCGGTCCATTGCCGTATGGTCATTGATTGGAAGAAGAGGGAGGACAGGTCAAGCTGTGGGTGTGAGGAAACTCTATGCAGTAGTCCAGAGAACCAGAGGGCAAAGTGGAAGATCAGTAGCTTAAAATGGAGAATAGGAGATGTGTGGGGTTTGTACCTGTGATTCTGCAGGCTTCCTCTGTGTGCCTTGATTTCCCCCAGCATTCAGATAGATGCAAGTTGGTGAGTGAATTGGCCGTTGGAAGTTGCCCCCAGTGTGTAGCTGGGGTGTATTGATGAGAATGTGGGAAGAAAAGATGGACAAGGGTAGGATTAGTTCAAAACCATGTAGTTGAATGGGCAGCGTGAATCTGGACCCCTTTCCAGGTTACATCACTTGATTCTGTGGAATTGTGCATATGGGAAACGTCTGCTACAGGCCGAATTGAGGCAGTGGGTCCCAGGCCCAAGAGTGTTTCAAAGTGGTAAGGCCCAGGTCCGTGAGTGAGCAACGACCCAAAGTTTGGCCGACTTAGGCGCTGGGCAAGATTGGAAAAAGTCAGAGTGTCGGGGCTGGAGGTGACAGACAGGCCAGTGTTTAGCTCACTGCTTGGCGAGGTTTTCTTGTCTCTGCACTGAACTGAGGCTGAGGCCTGCAACTAAAGGCTTCCGGGTTGGCTCTGACTGGCTTTGTGGCCGTGGTCTCACTTTCGTGAACTTCAGTTTTGAACGTTATTTGCTTACTTTTATTGTCTGCACAAATTGTTTTCTGCACAATGGGTATCTTTTTTAAATGGGTTCTATTGGATTTCTTTGTTTTGTGGCTGCCTGTAAGGAGACGAGTCTCAAGGTTGTACATAGCATACATACAATGATAATAAATGTACTTTGAACTCTGGAACTGTGACTGTGGAGGAAGCAGGTAAGGTTGCAGAAACATGGGAGGAGAGTGAAGAATGCAGCACTATAGAAGGGCAGGTCTCTGTTGCAGGGAGATGTGATTGAGGGTGCTGTAAGGAGGATCTTGTCATGAAGTCTGCTTCATTTATTCCATCCTTTCATTCCATTTAGTTCCAGCATCGGACGCATCAAGTCCATCAACCCCGCCATCATCACCCCTCTCATCACTGGCACCACAGGTCACTGATGGAAGCCATTTAATGTGTGTCTGAAGAAGTAAGCACTTTTAAGAAAACATTTGTCATTTTTAACTTACTTGTGTTGACTGTAATTACCTGATTATGGAATGATGCAAACTACTGACATTTCTTATTCTCAGGATGACCAGTTCTACTGATTATGTGACATCTCTAATAACAAATCACGTGATACTTACTCATTGCAAATGTTCATTTATTTTCCTTGATCACAGTATTAAAAACGGACTTGATTAAAAGCATATCTCCCATAACACAATGCACAGCAGACATCAAATCTGCCAGCCAAAGTTAGTAGCGGGCAGGAAAGATCTTTGTGGACACCACCCGCCCTGCAGATTGCCTTTTTTTGAAAGCTCCCTCCCAGAAAGCTCTATAGGGCTATTAAAACAAAATCATACCTTCTTCCCCATGGCAGTTAATCTGATCAACCACCCTCTCTATCAATTACCCCCAGCACTGCACTGCACTGTGGACACTATAAACCACTGTTTACATTGTAAATACATGCTGGTATTGATGTATTTATGCACATTTTATTCCATATCCATACTTAAACTTGTAAGTTTTTAATATAATTCTTTATTCTAATAGTTGAATGTTGTTATTTTTTTGTCGCATGTTGTGCTAACAGCCCACAGCAAGTTCCTAACACATGGAAATGTATATAGTGAATAAAGCTGATCCTGATCCTTTGCAGCTCAGGCTATCGCTGCTATCAAGTGTCACGGGTCAACGTACTGAAGGCTGGCTGAGCTCCAACAGCACTACCTGCTGGCTTGAATGGACGGATAATGCGTCTTATCGGGGACCAGCTGAGACCCAGAAACCAGGACTGAGTGGGCGACTTGACATTCAGTGAAGGCTGTCCCTCCAGAGATGCAGTATTTACCGAAGAGTTTCTTGTCGTACTTCATGCAATAAGTTTTTTTTTAAATTTGACCAACTGAGTCCTCAAGAAAAGGAAAGTCTGGAAAGGAGTATTTTATTTTTAAATGTGTGCAGTGTGAAATTCTAATGATGTGGAGTGACTTTTTAGAAGGAACTGTCGTGGGATCCAAGTTTCCCCAGAACTTGACAGGAAGAGAGAACGGAATATTATGGGGTGCATTGTATTGAAGGGTGAATATGTCCACTAAAAAGAGGTGTATTGGCCTTTAAGTCAGCAGGAAGCATCCTTACTCAAAGGCTTTATGTTAGAGTTTCAAGCCTTGAGCAGAGGATTTTTGCCTATTGATCCCTGAGTGATGAACTCTTGGAAGTGACACCTTTCAAACAAGGTGTTAAACCCCAACTGATAAGTCAGGCTGAGACATCTTGAAGAGCAGGGAAGTTCGCCCCTATACCCATCTGCTACTTACCCCACAGCTAAAACCAAAGCGGGACCCTGCTGTCTGCAAAAACGGACTTTCTACTTTGGATGGCCTGCGATCAGGAAAGGCGCTTTAGCTATGCCTTTCTCCTTTCAGGAAGGGGCAGTTGAAATTGACAGTGGTAGTAGTTATCCGGTGGTGACCCTTGAAGATAATAAGCCAACTGTGGGATCACTTGAGCATATCTCTACCGTCACAAAAGAGAGACTAGGACTAGGCACCCAACATCGCTCACTGGGGGAACATTATTGTCCCATGTGGACCCTGCTGTACACAGGCAATGAGGATTAGGAGCTAGGGATGATGGGAAGACATGGCTAAACACATTTAGAGTCATAGAACACTACAGCACAGAAATAGGCCCTTCAGCCCATCTAGTCCGTGACAAACTATTACTCTGACTGGTCCCATCGACCGGCACCTGGACCATTTACTGTTGATAGTTTTATGTCTCCATTTAAGGGTGAGGTGTTTCACCAGGAACAATGATTCCACCGGTGGTGAACAAGGGCAGGGGCAAGAATCCATCATTAAGGCTGCAGGAGATTGGAACAGAGACCACCTTCCAAATGGTCTTCTGGTGCTCCATCTCCGACCAGCGTCCATGTGATACCAGCAGTGTACTTCACTTGCTTGTCTGATGACGTTCTCACCAAAGTGGGCCGCTCCAAGTTAGCTCCTCAATTGCTCCAAAATGATAATTATGTGAAATCTCTCAAAGGTATCTCCATCATGGATCACCACAAAGAACAAGTACACCAATTTAAATTGAAGTCCCTTCTCAGACTTTTCTTCTCTCCCAGACCAGTTGGTATCACTGCTGTAACTTAGTACAAAACCTGAGCAAAAATCTTTGTCAAAAATCTTGGAGATGGACAAAAAAAAAATCTCCTTCAGCTCTGCTTTTATGTCTAACATTTTTTGGCAGCTAATCTGGAGCAGCCTGAATGTGGACCTGCTAATATGTAACCAGCTAATCCACCTAGCCACGTGGCCAAGTCCATTGTTTTCGAACAGCTGCTGCTCGTCTGTGCAATGTGACGTATTTTTCATGGCAACGGCCCGGCAGCTTGCATTGCAACTTAGGACGATAGTTCCATTCTTCAGAACTTGCATCAAGTGCAGTGCCCTGGCTACTGATGAGCTCCTTGAGTGATTCATCGAATACGGTGTTGGATATTTGAAGTAATCGTTACATCGAGGCTCACTGCAGGATACCACTGAACTTTTACCCTGTATTTATGTGTTTTATTTTGTTATAGCTCTGTATAAAGATGAAAAGTTTATGGTGGAATGTAAAGGGGCTGAGCTCCTGCCACTGGTCCTGATGTGCACTTGCAGTCCTGTCAGTCGGAAGTTCCACTGTGTGTAGATATGAGATACATTGTGAGACAGTGTACGCCGTTGAATTAGCTAGTCTCACTGACCATCAATCAGTAACGTGGCTTCAATCAGGATTTATTTCTAGAACTGTTAAGGCACTTACCTATTTAACTGCAATCCGCAGTCAGCAGACCACCCTTCAGGGTGGTGAGAAGGTCCAAGTTCTCAAACGTTAGTCTCCTCTGCAATAGAACAGTCAGCTCATACTCTGACTTGCTTAACACTTTGTCCAAGGTTACGGCGAGACTCCGGAAAGGACAGCCAGCCAAGGTGAATGCTCAGAAGAGGGCGAGGATTGCACAGGAATACCACCTTTAGTCCATAGTAACTCTGAATCAAAACCAAGTTCATTATCACTGACATATGTCGTGAAACTTGTTTTTTTGCAGCAGCGTTGCAGTAAAATACATAAAATATACTATAAATTGCAATAAGAAATATATATATATATAAAATATTGAATAAGTGGTGCAAAATGAAAGCAAAAATAATGAGGTAGCATTCATAGGTTCATTGTCCATTCAGAAATCTGACGGCAGAGGCGAAGAAACTGTTCCTAAAATATTCAGGCTCCTGTACCTCCTTCCTGATTGATGTAATGAGAAGAGGGCATGCCCTGGGTGGTGGGTTCCTTAACGATGGATGTCCCCTTTTTGAGGCTTCACCTATTGAAGATATCCTTGATAGTGGGGAATGGTTGAGGGTGTTGACTAGGCTGCAGTTCTCTAAATGGATTAAAGACACATATCTGTAAAGCAAAGCAGACCTTCACACCAACTGCTTTTTGCTGGACTAATAGTAATGTTGCAGCTCAGAGCCTTACTTTGCCTCAGTCTTCCTAGTAATGTATGACATGGGATAATAGGGCAGCCAATGTTACTGGTTCAGATGATAAGTGTGGGTCCCTAGAACCAAGGTTAGGTCCTGTAAGGAGTTTGTACGATCCCCCCATGACTATGTGAGTTTCCTCCGGCTGCTCCAGTTTCCTCCCATAGTCCAAAGAAGTACCAGTTGGTAGGCTAATTGGCCATTGTAAATTGTCCCGTGATTAGGCTAGAATTAAATTAGGGGTTGCTGGGTGGCGTGGTTTAAAGGGCCGGAAGGGCCTATTCCGTGCTGTACCTCAATAAAGTAAAACAAAATAATCGCAGAATCTTTTGACTAACAATGTGATTGGCATTAAATGTATCATTGTATTTGAGCATCACTGCTAAATGAGTTTGAATACAGAGCAATGTGGAAAAGCAGTGGGAATCAGCTCATCAGTCTGAGCTTGCTGCAGCTGCAACATTGTTCCAGTCTAAGTCCAGAGGGACAATGAGCGTTGGGAGCATCGCGCATGCAATGGCGTATTGACAAGTGAGTTTATTGTTTCCCGGGAGAAGAGACTGAGTGGCATTGTCAATACTCACTGGAGTTCAGAAGAATGAGAGGACCTAAATGAGATACAAGTCTGGGGGAGAGATTGACAAGATGGATGCCAGCTGGGGAGATGAGAGCCTGGGTATAAGGAATTGTGCCCACTTAGAGATAAAGAGAAAGTTTTACACGTTGAATATACGCAAGATAAAATGGATCAGGTTTGAGGACAGAGGGAATCAAAGGGTAAGATAGGAAAGTGGGCGAGGATCAGGATTACACAATGGGAAACAAGGCCTATCCCAACTTCTCTTTCTGATCCACTTACGCTTTGAAGTGCCGGCGATTGTACAAATGCCTCCTTTCTCAGTGTGGATTTCACAGTGGTTTGGTGCTACGATGGCTTACTGGCTCTTGAAACTAGCTGGTTATTCCCGTACTGGTTCTTGTAACATCTCGAATGTAAAAAATATTCGTGACAAGGTGATTCTTCTCATTGATCCATCTCCAGCGTGAAGGATTCCTCTGCTCGAATGATTGCAGTATCACTGATTGGAGAGTTAACTTTTCACCATTCCTTGCATTCTCAGTGAAGTTCACCTTCAGTCGCACTTTCATTCATTCATTCATTGCATTAGACTGTTAGATGGATCGAAAGAAAAGTTTGCAAAGCAAAAAATGTGCAGATGCTGGGAATCTGAAGAGAGAACAGAAAATGCAGGATTAGCCCAGCAGATCAGGTGGCATCTGTGGAGAGAGAAACAGATTGAACAGCTCAGGTGAATGACTTTTCAACAGGACAGACAAAGGAAGACTGAAAGGTTAACTTACTTTCTCTCTCTACAGATGCAGCCTGGCCAGCTGAGTATATATCCAGCGTTTTATGTTTTTATTTATGAGAGAAAAGTTTTATTTTTTAATAAAAGGAACAGGAAGTTTATGTATAATGGCTCTGACACTAAGAATAGAACCTCATTCAATCTGTTTTCAGAAATCAGAGCTAATGGTTAAAGAGGGTTTTTCAGTAGTCGCTGTAATATACTTGGTGTACTTTGGTGTCTTGCGAGAATGTTATTCCATATGGTTGTTGGGGATGTTAGTGTTCATGCAGTGAAATTCAAGGTCATGCTCATTAATGCAGTTTTATTCAGCAATAGGACTTCATTTGGGCTGCTGTCACTAATCACAATGAGAAGAATGGAATGTGGAATAAAATTCATCCGCATTCCAAATTTGACAGGGTGGCCAAAGGGGGGAAGCAGGGAGAGTGATATGGAAGACACCATTACCAATCCTAAGGGTGCAGTACAGGCTGGGGAATGTAAGCTGAGGCACAGAATGTGTAAGACAGACAGAGGTGGCAGGAAACATGAGGTATGGAAATGTGGGAACTTGCACAGGAATGAGTTTAGTGGTTGAGAAAGTGAGGATGGAGGTGTTGGGGTATACATCAGGTTGGAAGGAAGTGAAGTGGGAGGAGGATTAGGCTAGAAGCTGAAACACAAGAGAATTAAATATGACAAAAGTTATTCTGCTACCGTAAGACAAGAGGAGCAGAATTGGGCCATTTGACCCGAGTCTGCTCCACATTTCATTCATGGCTGATATATTTTCTCTCTCAACCCTATTTTCCTGCCTCTTCCAGTGAAGTCAAGCCAACCGTTGATGTTGTATTCTGAGTCATACAATGGGTTCATTGAGAGCTCAGATGCAAAACTTGACCTTGTGCAACAACCAAAGCCAGCAGCCAATTTTCAGTCATTGTCCAGACTTCATGTTGTTTGCATACTAACTCTGATATCACTTTCAGCCAATTTAACGTTCCAGTAATAGTTGAGGTAGGCCACTGTGTGGTAGTTGGTATACACTGGCCATCTTCACAAAGCACTGCAACACAAGGACAGCATGTGTTGAAGGTGCAAAAGCAATTCCAATTTGATTTTATCAAACAAAGCACAAGTTGCAGTAGATTCATGTAAAGAATTTTTTATTCTACTTTAGTGCAAACAAGAATATAGTATTTATGAAACAATTATGACCTGTGCACCAATTTGTTGGAGGTAGGGGAGCATTGTACTCCGCCCTAGGTGATTACATTGGTGGAGTTATCGTCTCATAGGACATCACTTCCAAGCACAACATATTCCCAAGAAGTCTCAGAACTTCCTTTGCTGCTTTCCTCCAATCATAACCTAAGTGATGGCAGGCAATTGGCACTTGAGGATCACTTGCAAAAGGGTACACATTGTACCTATGAACGAACTGGTTTTCACTATTTCTGTTTGTCTCAGGGGAGTAGGATGTATGGAGTTCAAGATGAAATAGTAGCCAACCATTGACTCAAACCAACTAGCCTCTGTGCGTGCCCCCCCCCCCCCATTATCTGCCTGTGGCTGAGGACAACAACCCAGCATTCATGTCTCCCTTTGACCTCCAAGCTGGATGGTAGACTGGTGTTTGGTCCTTCCTGGTAGAGATTTATCTTTCTATCACCCTCACCTCAGTGCAGTTACATTTCACTGGCGGCGAACCACTCTCCAGAACTTCATGGCCAATGTGCAGCCTGAGGCAACTAGAGTTGATCAGAGAAAGATACAGTCCTATCCTTGCTTAACATTGACCTTCAGAGACCACCCCTTTCTGTCTGAACCCCTTTTCAGCCCAAGTAGTATCAGGACGCTACTAATTTTTTGCACAAATCATGACCCTGCAGGGTTAAGGCTTCAACGCAAACACTCCTGTATCTTACCCTCACTTTCACATATCTTAAACACAAGAGATACTGCAGGTGCTGCAAATCCAGAGTAAATCAGACAAAATGCTGGAGGAATCAGGCAGCATCTACAGAAAGGAATAAACATTTCACATTTACTTAAATTTTCTGTCTCCTTCAGAGGAAGATCAGAAGTTTCAAAATAGTCAGGCCTTAAATGCTCCCACTGGCTTCAGCCTTCTTCCTACATTCCCAACTGCACCAATAGTTAGCTGGTTAATGGTCACAAACTGAAACGTGAGCAGAATAGGGCTATAAAGAATGGATTGCAAGCATTCCTCCTGTTCAAGTAAAAGGTTAATTTTGTTAGGGTTAGGAAGCAGCAGAAATGATGGATTAATGAGAGAAGGCCAAGGGATGGAGACTCTAACATCTGTACCCTCATGACATGAGTTCCTTTCACCCGTTTCCTTTCTCATTTCATTTTTGACAACACGGGATACTTTTCATAGACTATAAGCCGTTTATTGCGTGACTGCTAATGTTTATTGGGGAAAGGTGTTGTTTTATAGCTCAAAGTGGTTGTTTGGGGGTTTAGACAAGAGGTATACCTTATAATGTACATCTATGTATTGTAATAAAGAAATATCAAAAATTATTATGAAAAATATTAAAACTAACCAGAATAAAAAATGAATGTAAAAATGTCTTTGTTGCTTTTATAATTCTATCAGGGTTTGTCTTAAAACTTACACCAATACTGATGATTATTTAAGCTCTCTCTCTACCTGACAAAACATATGCCAAGCTATCATAAAGAATGTAGTTTTAATAAGTCTGAGAATTAGTTTTCTTACTTTTGCCATATGTTCCTTGCCTATCAACATGCACACAATTTTGCCAATTCAAATGAATCCTAGTTAAGAACAAAGACTTCTATTTATATAGCTCCGTGTACACTCAGTGGCCACTTCAGTAGGTACACCAGTACAATGCAAATATCTAATCAGTCAATCACGTGGCTGCAACTCAATGCATAAACGCATGCAGACGTGGTCAAGAGGTTCAGTTGTTGTTCAGACCAAGCATCAGAATGGGGAAGAATTGTGATCTAGCTGACTTTGCCTGTGGAATAATTGTTGGTACCAGATGGTCTGCTTTGAGCATCTCAGAAACTGTTGATCTCCTGGGATTTTCATGCACAACAGTCTCTAGAGTTTAGAGAGAATGGTGCAAAAAAAAACAGTTTTGTGAGCGAAAACGCCTTGTTAATGTGTGAGGTTAGAGGAAAATGGCCAGACTGGTTCAAGCTGACGGGAAGGTGACAGTAACTCAAATATCCACACTTTGCAACAGTAGTGTGCAGAAAAGCATCTCTGAATACACAATATGTAGACAGTAACTCAAATAACCACACATTATAACAATGGTGTGCAGAACAGCATCTCTACAAACCTTGAAGCGGATGGGCTCCAGCAATAGAAGACCACACCAGGTTCTGGTCCTGTAGCTAATAAGGTGGTCAAAGAGTCTATATAGCACCACATATGTGTTAGTGGAACTGTTCCAGTGAGTCCCACTCTTGGATTTATTTTATATTTTGGCAATCTGCGTGCTTATGCCAAAGCCAGCATTTGTTTCCTATCCTTATTTACCCATGAGAAAATGGTAAAGAAACTCCCACAGAGGCTGTCGGGAAGGAGATTCAAGATACAAGGCCCAATAATAATATAGGACCAAAGATATCAGAATCAGGTTTAATATCCCATCGGCATATGTCATGAAATTTGTTAACTTTACGGCCAGTACAAGGAAATATATGAAAAGTAAATTTAGAGGAAAAACTGAAATTACAGTAAGTATAAAAGGATTTGGTGCTTTCACAAATAAACTTTTCTCGAATTTCCAGCTGGGTACAGATATTGATTGTAACTGACATTTCAATGACAAACTCTGCTACCTTCATCGGAGGTAAATCCCTGATGAAGATTGCTGAGTTTGTCATCAAAATGCCGATTAGAATTGATACCTGTACCTGTCTGGAAGCCCAAGAAAAACTTATTTGTACATTAAGTATATAAATGTCTATGAAATAGTTAAGTTAAAGTAAGTAGTGCAAGAAAAAAAACAAATAAAAAAGTAGTGAGGTTGTGTTCATGGGTTCAATGTCGATTTTGAAATTGATATATTTCCAAGTCAGGACGGTGTGTACTTGGAGGGGAATATACAGGTGATGGTGTTCCCCTACATCTACCTGGTCCTTGAAGTTAAACCATAGCTATGCTGTCCAAGTTCCATGCCATCTTGGACAATGTCTCCCATCCACTACAAAATGGACTGGTTGGGCACAGGAGTACATTCAGCCAGAGACTCATTCCACCGAGATGCCACACTGAGCATCATAGGAAGTCATTCCTGCCTGTGGCCATCAAACTTTACAACTCCTCCCTTGGAGGGTCAGACACCCTGAGCCAATAGGCTGGTCCTGGACTTATTTCCTAGCATAATTTACATATTACTATTTAATTAGTTATGGTGCAACTGTAACGAAAACCAATTTCCCTTGGGATCAATAAAGTATGACTATGACTATAAGACATAGGATCAGAATTAGGCCATTCAGCCCATTGAGTCTGCTCCAGCATTTCATCATGTCTGATCCCAGACCCCATTCAACCCCATACACCTACCCTCTCACCATATCCTTTGATTCCCCAACCAATCAGGAATTTACTATCTTTCGCTTTAAGTATACCCACGCACTTGGCCTCAACCGCAGGCTGTGGCAGAGAATTCCACAGAGTCACCACTCTTTGGCTAAAAAAAAGTCCTCCTTAGTTCGGTTCTAAATGGTTGCCCCTTAACTTTGAGGCTGTGCCCTCTAGTTCTGGATAGCCCCACCAAAGGAAACATTTGGTAGGTTTCAATGAGATATCCACGCATTCTTCTAAATTCCAGTGGGCACAGGCCCAAAGCTGCCAAATACTTCTCATATGTTAACCCCTTTGTTCCCGGAATCATCCCTGTGAACCTCCCCTGGACTCTCTCCAATGATAATACATCCCTTCTGTAATAAGGGGCCCAAAACTGTTGACAATACTCCAAATGCAGCCTAACTAGTATCTTATACAGGCTCAGCATTATCTCCTTATTTTTATATTCTATTTCCCTTGAATTGAATGCCAGCATTGCATTAGCCTTCCTTACCACAGACTCAACCTGTGAAGTAATCTTCTAAGAGTCTTGCACGGGGCTAAGCCCCTTTATTGGAGGTTGTAGACTTGCACGGCCCAGCAGCAACAGCCTGAGTGCGTAAACAGTGCATTTAGTAGATAATATACAGGGCAACCACTGGTTTAGGGTGGTGTTTGAGCTGTTTTGCATCATAGTGTTGAGAGATTTGGTATTAGTTCATTATTGGTATTGGTTAATTGTTGTCAGATGTCCTAAGATACAGTGAATAGGTTGTTTTGTATGCTAACACATGTAAAATGCTGCAGGAACTCAGCAGGTCAGGCAGCATCTATGGAAATGAATAAACAGTCAATATTTCAATTCAAGACCCTTCTTCAGGACTGAAAAGGAAGAGGAATAAAAACGTGAGGGAAGGGGTCACAGTGCATTGAGGCAGAATAAGGTAAAACAATAGCAATGCAGAATGAAGTGTAAAAAGCTTCATTTCAAAAGCATAGGGAGAACAGTGATTCGCAAAGAACTAGAAAGGGTAACATATCCCAGTACAATTTGAATCAGCAGAAATACATCATGTTTATTGCCAATGCACTTCAGGAAAAACAAATGAAGCTTGTTTATTAGAAGCCTTATTTGGGGAAAGTACTGTATAATTTAAATCAGATATGGATTTAGAATTCATAGATCCATTGTGAATCATACATAATGAACTAACCCTTGATGTTTGGATAATTTCAAAATGGGAAAATGAGGTTTTGGTTTAATGTCTTATCAAGCCAAGAAACAGTGTCTCATAATGTACTGTTGCATTCACTAGTGTCACGTTAAGCATCACAGGATGGCTGAATGGAAATGTCACAATGTGAAATGTACTCATCTATAATGAGAACCACCTCAAAATCTATCTTTAATGTGCTAAAAATGATTAAATGAGGAAGATGACCTCGCGGGGTCGATTTTTGAAAAATGATGCTAATTTGTACAAGAAGAGGAGCTGTGAATCCGCGCTTTGTCACTCCATATGGACACAACTGAAGTGATACACTCTACTTCATTGTAACCTTTTGAAGAACTGCTCACCTTCTCGACTGAAATAACAAACTTGTGCCTCAGAGTGGATGATGCAGCAGGTTGAATCCCCAGTGTGTTGGAATTGCATTCTGCAATGGATCAGCAACATCTTACAAATATGTAACACCCTTAATGTGGTAGAACTTAGGAAAAACTCTGGTCATAGATTCCGATTTTAGGACAGAGATGAAGAGAAATTTATTTAGACTCTTCTTCACAACCTTTTTTATGCCATGGACCCCTGCCATTAACCAAGGGATCCATGGACCCCAGGCTGCGAACCCCTGGTTTTAGAGGATTAGAATTCCTTTACTTCAGGGGGAAGAGCATACTGAAGATTTAGATGTTTGAACTTCAGGGAAATGGAATTTGGGCAAGAAAGGTGACATAGAAGATCTGTCATAAGGGGCCATTAAACAAAATATGGCATAGAGCTGCTGAGATGTATTTACACATGAGCAAGAAGGCAGGACAAAGATGGGACAAAGCAGGATTTTAAAGAAGCTTTTTGGAACTGATTTATTATTGTCACATGTACCAAGATACAGTGAAAAGTTTATCTTAAGTAATGTTCATTCAGGTCAAATTATTACAAAAATGCTTTGAGATAGTACAAAGTAAAACAATAATAGAATGCAGAATGAAGTGTAACAGCTACAGAGAAAGTGCAGTGCAGGTAGACAATAAGATGCAAGAACATATTGTCAGCAAGTCGAAGCAAGCAGCTGGAAGAAGGGTGTGAAGAAATTGGGTAGAAAAAGTTTTTTTAAAACACTGCTTGGGGAGAAGGGTCTGCACTGCGCAGGCGTGTGATGTAGCGCGCCAAGGTTTAAAAACAGACCACCATATACAGTGGCCGTCATCGTAGCGGCCATCGTCAGAGTGGACTGAGTCAGAGTGGGACGGCTTTGGCTCAACAGGCTTCGGTGAGAACAGGCAGAGGCCAGGGTAGGTTCCAGTAAGTTTTTCGTTCAGATTGTTTAGAGTAGAGAGAATGCCAGGCAGGATGTTGGAATGCTCCTCTTGCAGGATGTGGGAAGTCAGGGAGCCCTCCGGTGTCCCTGACAATGACACCAGCAAGAAGTGCATCCAGCTGCAGCTCCTAACAAACTGCGTTAGGGAACTGGAGCAGGAGCTGGATGACCTTCGGATCATTCGGGAGAATGAGGAGATTATAGATATTAGCTACAGGGAGGTAGTTACGCCAAAGGAGCAGAGCACAGGAAATTGGGTCACTGTCAGGCGAGGGAAGAGGAAAGGGCAAGCAGAGCAGGGTTCCCCTGTGACCATTCCCCTCAACAACAAGTGTACTGCATTGGATACTGTTGGGGGGGTGAGATGACTTGCCTGGGACAAGTTGCAGCAGCCAGATCTCTGGCACTGAGTCTGCCTCTGCAGTGCAGAAGGGAGGGTGGAAAAAGAGGAGAGCAGTACTGATAGGGGACTCGATAGTTAGAGGTACAGATTTCTTGCCTCCCGGGTGCCAGGGTCAAGGATGTCTCTGATCGCTTGCATGACATTCTGAAGTGGGAGGGTGATCAGCCAGATGTCGTGGTGCACATCGGTACCAATGACATAGCAAGGAAGAGTGAGGAGGTCCTGGAGAGTGAGTATAGAGAGCTTGGTAGGAAGTTGAAAAGCAGGACCTCGAGGGTGGTGATCTCAGGATTGCTACCTGTGCTACATGCCAGTGAGGGTAAGAATAGGATGCTGTGGAGGATGAACAAGTGGCTGAGGAACTGGTGTAGTTCCTTTATCCTTATCAGGGAGGTTTGTTGGTGCTATTGGGGAGGCCTTAAACTAGATTTGCAGGGGGATCGGAACCAGAATGCCAGGGCTGTCAGTGTGGCTGGGGTGAAAATAAATGATGTTAAAAGTTCAAGCAAAGCCGCAAATAGAAAGATTGTGAGTGGTGGTAAAAATCTTCTGAGGTGTATCTATTTAAATGCTAGGAGTATTGCGGGGAAGGCAGACGAGTTGAGGGTGTGGATTTACACGTGGAATTAAGACGTTATAGCAATAAGTGAAACTTGGCTACAGGAGGGGCAGGACTGGCAGCTTAATATTCCAGGGTTCCGATGCTTCAGATGTGATAGAGGCAGAGGAATGAAAGGTGGGGGGGGGGGGGTAGCATTGCTTGTTAGGGAAAATGTTACAGCAGTGCTCAGGCATGACAGATTAGAGGCCTTGTCTACTGAGTCTTTATGGGTGGAGCTGAGAAACAGGAAAGGTATGGCCACATTAGTGGGGTTGTATTATAGACCACCCAATAGTCAGCGAGAATTGGAGGAGCAGATCTGCAGAGAGATAGCAGGCAACTGCAGGAAACATAAAGTTGTGGTGGTAGGGGATTTTAATTTTCCATATATTGATTGGGACTCCCATACTGTTAGGGATCTAGATAGTTTAGAGTTTGTAAAATGTGTTCAGGAAAGTTTTCTAAATCAATATATAGAGGTACCAACTAGAGGGGATGCAATATTGGATCTCCTGTTAGGAAACGAGTTAGGACAAGTGACGGAAGTGTGTGCAGGGAAGCACTTTGGTTCCAGTGATCATAAAACCATTAGTTTCAGTTTGATCATGGACAAGGATAGATCTGGTCCTAGGGTTGAGGTTCTTAACTAGAAGAAGGCCAAATTTGAAGAAATGAGAAAGGATCTAAAAAGCATGGATTGGGACAGGTTGTTCTCCGGCAAGGATGTGATTGGTAAGTGGGAAGCCTTCAAAGGAGAAATTTTGAGAGTGCAGAGCTTGTATGTTCCTGTCAGGATTAAAGGCAAAATGAATAGGAATACGGAACCTTGGTTCTCAAAGGATAATGCAACTCTGATAAAGAAGAAGAGGGAGTTGTATGACATGTATAGGAAACGGAGTAAATAAGGTGCTTGAGGAATATAACAAGTGCAAGAAAATACTTAAAGAAATCAGGAGGGCTAAAAGAAGACATAAGGTTGCCTTGGCAGTCAAAGTGAAGGATAATCCAAAGAGCTTTTACAGGTATATTAAGAGTAAAAGGATTGTAAGGGATAAAATTGGTCCTCTTGAAGATCAGAGTGGTCGGCTGTGTGCGGAACCAAAAGAAATGAGGGAGATCTTAAATAGGTTTTTTGCATCTGTATTTACTAAGGAAACTGGCATGAAGTCTATGGAATTAAGGGAAACAAGTAGTGAGATCATGGAAACTGTACAGATTGAAAAGGAGGAGGTGCTTGCTATCTTGAGGCAAATTAAAGTGGATAAATCCCCAGGACCTGACAGGGTATTCCCTCGGACCTTGAAGGAGACTAGTGTTGAAATTGCAGGGGCCCTGGCAGATATATTTAAAATGTCGGTGTCTACGGGTGAGGTGCCGGAGGATTGGAGAGTAGCTCATGTTGTTCCGTTGTTTAAAAAAGGATCGAAAAGTAATCCAGGAAATTATAGGCCAGTAAGTTTGACGTTGGTAGTGGGTAAGTTATTGGAGGGAGTACTAAGAGACAGAATCTACAAGCGTTTGGATAGACAGGGACTTATTAGGGAGAGTCAACATGGCTTTGTGCATGGTAGGTCATGTCTGACCAATCTATTGGAGTTTTTCAAGGAGGTTACCAGGAAAGTGGATGAAGGGAAGGCAGTGGATATTGTCTGCATGGACTTCAGTAAGGCCTTTGACAAGGTCCCGCATGGGAGGTTAGTTAGGAAAATTCAGTCGCTAGGTATACATGGAGAGGTGGTAAATTGGATTAGACATTGGCTCAATGGAAGAAGCCAAAGAGTGGTAGTAGAGAATTGCTTCTCAGAGTGGAGGCCTGACTAGTGGTGTGCCACAGGGATCAGTGCTGGGTCCATTGTTATTTGTCATCTATATCAATGATCTGTATGATAATATGGTGAATTGGATCAGCAAATTTGCTGATGATACAAAGATTGGAGGTGTAGTGGACAGTGAGGAAGGTTTTCAGAGCCTGCAGAGGGACTTGGACCAGCTGGAAAAATGGGCTGTAAAAAGGCAGATGGAGTTTAATACAGACGAGTGTGAGGTATTGCACTTTGAAAGGATAAACCAAGGTAGAACATACAGGGTAAATGGTAAGGCACTGAAGAGTGCAGTAGAACAGAGGGATCTGGGAATACAGATACAAAATTCCCTAAAAGTGGTGTCACAGGTAGATAGGGTCGTAAAGAGAGCTTTTGGTACATTGGCTTTTATTAATCAAAGTATTGAGTATAAGAGCTGGAATGTTATGATGAGGTTGTATAAGGCATTGGTGAGGCCGAATCTGGAGTATTGTGTTCAGTTTTGGTCACCAAATTACAGGAAGGATATTAATAAGGTTGAAAGAGCACAGAGAAGGTTTACGAGGATGTTGCTGGGACTTGAGAAACTCAGTTACAGAGAAAGGTTGAATAGGTTAGGACTTTATTCCCTGGAGCGTAGAAGAATGAGGGGAGATTTGATAGAGGTGTATAAAATTATGATGAGTATAGATAGAATGAATGCAAGCAGGCTTTTTCCACTGAGGCAAGGGGAGAAAAAAACCAGAGGACATGGGTTAAGGGTGAGGGGGGAAAAGTTTAAAGGGAACATGTTGGGGGAGGGCTTCTTCACACAGAAGAGTGGTGGGAGTATGGAACGAGCTGTCAGACGAGTTGGTAAATGCGGGTTCTTTTTTAACATTTAAGAATAAATTGGACAGATACATGGATAGGAGGTGTATGGAGGGATATGGTCCGTGTGCAGGTCAGTGGGACTAGGCAGAAAATGGTTTGGCACTGCCAAGGAGGGCCAAAAGGCCTGTTTCTGTGCTGTAGTTTTTCTATGGTTTCTATGTTTTCTATATTGAGCTAGATTGTTATGTCAAGAGTCCATTAGGGGACCATTCAATAATCTTATAACAGTGGGGTAAAAGCTCTTCTTAACCCTGTCAGTACATCCTTTCAGGCTGTTGTATCTTCTGCCCGATAGGAGCAGAGGCAAAGAGAAGTATAGACAGAGTCTATAGAGGGAAGGGTGGTTACTGTAATGTGAATGAACCTGGCTAAGTATCTTTGGCACTTCCAAATTAAAGGCCCTCTTCCAGTGGTGGGAAGGATTCAGCAGCTAAAGTCATACCAGTTAATCAAAAAGCAAAGACTACAGTACGTGGTGGAAATCATAGAATTGTACAGCACAGAAATGGGCCCTTTGTGCCCACCTTGTCCATGGCAATGATGATACCTAATTTACCTATCTACAGTAATTCCACTTGCCTGCATTAGGCCCATTAGCTGCATTAACACCTTTTCAGTTGAAATACCTGTCCAAGTGCCTTTCTGAAATACTCAGTGGCTCAAAGAGCATATGTGGAGAGTGAAATAGAGCTGAAATATCCAGTGGGTCACTCAGCATCTACAGAGAGAGAAAAAGAACTGATGTTTCTTTCATCAAAGGTAGAAATTTCCTCAGTTTCTTAAGCTCAGTAGTATTTGTTCTGATGATGACATCTTCTCACCGGAATAAAGTGGTTACATGGTTCCTCTTGTCCTAAATCTTCCCTTCCACCAGCCTCCACATTCAAAATCAAAGCGGAAGTTGAGTTTATTGTCGTAAGCACAAGTACATGTAGACATAGATGCAACAAAGAACTTGCTGCAGTATCACAGGCACATAATGCCAGATACATGACATTCACAAGAAAAAAACATAAACATAAATTATACAAAATTATATAAGAAAAGAATGCAATTAGAACAAAAAAAATCATTCGTTGTGTGGTTGTTATACTGAGGGAATGATTAGGGTTGGTTCAAAAAACGACCAGAAGGGACATAGCTGTTCTTGAACCTGGTGGTGCTGGACTTCAAACTTCTGTACCGCCTGCCTGATGATAACTGTGAGAAGATGGCCTGGCCCAAATGATGATCTCTGATGATGGGTGTTGTCTTCTTACGGCAGCAGCTCACGTTGATCCTTCCGATGGAAGGGAGAGATGTACATGTCACTGATAATAAACCTAATTCTAAATTAAATTTGTGTTGGACACGTGGCCAAGTAGATAAGGCGTTTGTCCACTGATTTGAAGGTCACTAGTTCGAGCCACAGCTGTGGCAGCGTGTTTGTGCCCTTGAGCAAGGCACTTAACCACACATTGCTCTAGTCTGTGCGAGGAGTGGTGCCCCACACAGACTTCCAATCTGCGCCCTGTAAGGCATGAAAATGCCCGACACAGGCCTCTGGTGATCTGAGTCGACGTTCCTAAATTAAAGACACAGACTTCAGATGCTCAAATCTGGAGCAACAAACAATCTGCTGTAGCATCTCAGTGGGTTGTACAGCATCTGTGGGGGCTCTTTTGTCAAATATTATCATTTAATTTGAATTAATTTATATGGTTTCCTTCCAATTTTATGTTATATAAATGTGAGTTGGCAGTTGTTGTTTTCTTTTTCATCTCTTATATATATAAATGATTGTAAGACGTATTGCTCCGGGAGTTGGTTCCTAATGGTTTTTTTTCTTTTTTTTTGTTTTGTAGTTAGTGGGGTTTTTTTTTCAGTTAGTTGGGATTCTCTTTTTTCCTTCTTTTTCTTATATAAAATTTTTTTTCATTAGCATATGTTTTTTTCAGCTTTATTAATTATATATATACTAATTTGCTGAACTTCTGTATTTTATGGCTGTAGAAGATTATATATCAATAAAAAGATTTTAAAAATGAAATGCATCTGTGGGGGTGGGATGGAGGGAGAGATGAATTGATGCAAGCTTTTGATCCCTGAAACATTGACAATTCTTTTACAAGTGCTGCTTAACCTAATGAGATCCTCCAGCAGATGGTTTGTTGAAACTGAACCATCATCTCTGTTTCTCTCTCTGCAGATGCTGGAGGAGTGAGAACAAAAAAATGAATACTGCTGTGTAATAAATAAATTTCATTGTGTGAACTTGAATTCCAGATGCCAGGATGGGTTTTAAACTCCTGACCAATGTCTAACTGATAAGTCTAGTAACAGAACAACTATGGTGTTATAAACCTTTGTTACTTCCCAGCTTATCCATCATGTCTTTCTTGTGGAAATAACCACCGCTGTATGTGATTGAGACAAATAGAGTTAAATGCTTTCTAGAACATAGAACAGCAAAGCACAGTACAGGCCGTCAGCCCACAATGTTACAACGACCTTACACCCTCCTCCAAGATTAACCTAATGCTTCCCTCCGACATGGACAGACTCACGCCTGGCTGCAAGAGGAGGAGGGTTGGGCATGGGAGTAGCAATCCTTTCCCGTAAAAACCCAGTGCTACAGAAACAAGAAGCTCCTAAGATCTCACCCCTGGGAGAGGAAGAATTGTCAACGATGGGCTACACCTGAGGACAGCTTGAAAGACTGGCCCAGGACAGAGGGCTCTGGTGAGCTGCTCTCAGTGACCTATACCCCAGCAGAGGTGATGCGCTTAGGTAAGTAAGTCCCTCTCACATATCTCTCCATTTTTCCTTCATCCATGTCAAGAGTCTCCTAAGTGTCCCCAATGAAGCTACCTCCACCACCACCTCAGTCAGTGCATTCCTTGCACATGTCTCTCTCTGTGTACCTCTGACATTCCAGCCCATACTATCCTCTAAACACTTCAAAACTAAGCACCCTCGTATTCGCTATTTCCACAATGAAGAAAAAAGTCTCTGGGTGTCCATCCTCCTATCATTGCATTTCTGTCATTTCCCTCACTTCTGCTCTCATCCTCTTTCTCAAAACATAACTGAGATGGTTCCCTTGGTCCTCACTAATATAATTTGATGCACAGATAGGGAAAAGGAAATTGAAAGAAAACGTACTTTGTGCTCTAGCTAGATGCCAGAATTAAGATTACAAATTCTGACGACAAAGGATAATTGTTTTTTACGTGGGATAATGGAGTGGACTTTGCCACACTCCCTTGGGTTGTGATTACTCAGTAGCTATTCCCACAATAAATTGGACTAATAGCTGGAGCAAGGGTCACCTTTTGCAACGACGCACTGGGAGGCAGAAAAAATTCTGAATGAATATTACTTTTTGAAGAAAGTGCATTGAAAGAGAATGATTTCTTTAACAGACACACAGAGTAAGTAATAGCATTGGAAGGGTGGGTGACACACGCAAGGTGTGATGTGAATGGTTCTGGTTCAGTAAATCAGTGAATACTTACAGATCTATTAATTTGTAAACGGAGTTGAATCAGCTGTCAGTCACCTAAAGGAAACTTCAGGGGGAATTCGCTGACATGGAAACAGGTTGTTGTTTCTACTTCCTGCAAGTAATTGCATCCTTATTTTTTGCTTCACTGACTATCAGTAACGACTTATATAGAACTGGATTTAAAATCTTTCTTTCCTCTCTCCCACATTTTCTGGGAGGTGTTTCGCAGCATGCTAGGTTTAATGGACTTCAGAACTTTAACACACTGAGTCAGTGCTTCACTCGGGGCGATGAGAGCTATGAAAGTGGCTTGATCAAAGATTTTTCTATTGCCATGCAAAATTCAGACTCAAGATTGTTTAATGGCCTTTCCAGACACAAGTGTAAAGGAAAAGAAAATAATTGCTACTCTGGATCTGATGCTGCAACAAAAGAAAGCAAAATATGATAAAGAACACAATAATTTAAAAAAGCAATAAATATAAAAACTTATATACCTTAGCTTATATACAGTGCATAAGATTGATCGTATGTATGTATATAAAGTGACACTAGGTACAGGAGCATCTGTAGGTAAGGTGACTCTGACAAGAAATGATACGTAGTTCAGTGTAGTTTTTGTATTGTTTTGTATTGAACTGGACTCTCTGACGGTGGTGTCTGAAAAGAGGATGCTGTCTAAGTTGCATGCCATCTTGGTCAATGTCTCCCATCCACTACATAATGTACTGGTTGGGCACAGGAGTACATTCAGCCAGAGACTCATTCCACCGAGATGCAACACAGAGTGTCATAGGAAGTCATTCCTGCCTGTGGCCATCAAACTTTACAACTCCTCCCTTGGAGGGTCAGACATCCTGAGCCAATAGGCTGGTCCTGGACTTATTTCATAATTTACTGGCATAATTTACATATTACTATTTATTTATGGTTTTATTACTATTTATTATTTATGGTACAACTGTAACGAAAACCAATTTCCCCCTGGGATCAATAAAGTATGACTATGACTATGACTATGTAACACCATGGTCCTGAAAAACGTTGTCTCATTTTTACTGTGTACTGTACCAGCAGTTGTGGTCAAAATGACAATAAAAAGTGACTTAACTTGACTTGACTTGATAAATACCATAAGACATAGGAGCAGAATCAAGATATTTGGCCCATCGCGTCTGCTCCACCATTCCATTGTGGTTGATATATATTCCCCCTCAACTTCGTTCTCCTGCCTTTTCCCCGTGACCTTCAATGCCCTGACTAACCAAGAACCTATCAACCTCTGCTTTAAATATACTCTATGACTTGGCCTTCACAACCATCCATGCAATGAATTCCACAGATTCACCAACCTCTGGTTAATGAAGTTCCTCCTCATCTCCATTCTAAATGGACACCTCCTATTGTGAGGCTGTGTCCTTTGGTCATGGACCTCAACCAATCAGAATGCCAGAGGCACAAGTGAGGATCAAGAATGAAGTTGGGAGCTTGAAATTGAGGTACAGGGAAGACTGAAGGGAGGGGTCAAAGAACATAGTGGGGTTGCAGTCTAGTTCTGTGTAATGAAGATCAAATTGTCCTGGGAGTTTCCAGGACACCTTGGCCTAATTTCTTGCAGAATAGCACATGTTTAGACTTACAGCAGACTGTAGGTGGTAATGCAAACTTATATAAATCTCCAGCCACTGGAATTTTTTCATAGATTAGTAGATAATGCCGGCTAAACCATTCAACACAATGAAGAACATTGTTTGCAGTTGCTAATGCATGCAACGTGACAGAATCTGGCTTCACTTTGAATTGCGATATTCATTGCATGAGCATATTGGAATTCGACGCTCATAGCAGTGCACACTTTTCAATCAGTTTTTCCTTCAACTAGAAAAGAGAGACTAAATATTATTAAAGGAACACACAAACAATAACTATGCTTGTATGGGGGCTGCTTCCCCGACCTGAATAATTTAGGGAAGGTCACAGACCCAAGAATTGGTCATTAAGACAGAAGTGAGAAGAGATCTTCCCTCAGATCATTATGAATGTGTAAATTTGTGCCCTAGAGGACTGTGGGTTCTCTGTTATAGTGTGTATTCAAAGATGAGTTCAATTGAATTCCGTATATCAGAGAAATTACAGTATATAGGATAAGGCAAAACAATGAACTTGCTTAGAATCCACCACAAACATTGAAAGGCAGGGCAAGCTTAACGTGCTTCTAATCCTATAGTCCGTAGATGGATTGAATTTGTATTAAAATAGTTAAGGAGCTTTTCCTTTGTCACATTACAGTTCTCCATTATTATTGGGCCCTAATGCAGTAGCAAGCAGAAAAATCAGGCTTAAGTAATCATTTCTTCTGACATATAAATGACCATGTTCCCTAAACACCCGTCCATTGTAATGCTGTCATCTGTTTAGTATTTAGGGTGATTTGTTTCGTAAGTCTCGTTGCATTTACTATGGTGTTTCCAATGAAGGTGAACCAGGACCTAAGACCTGTTGAGGGTGAAACACCCACTGCCAACAGAGAGCAGATTAGTTTTTTTCTGTTTGAAACTAGACCACGTACCTATGGATTTTTAATGACATGGGAATAGCTTTTCAAATAGATGTGATCTTGTTGTAGGGATCGGAGTGGGATTGATGGGATTCGGTGTGTTTTTCCTCCTGTTTGGGATCCTCTTGTATTTTGACAGAGTGCTTCTCGGATTCGGAAATGTGAGTATTCTCCACGTATAAAATGGATAATGGGCTGCAAGCAGTTTAGAAGAGTTGATGGTTCATTAAAGAATCTTGACAGTAAAGGATAACTGAATAAGTTAAAGAGGAGTGTACAACAAATAATAATAATAAGTTCTTTATTGATCTCGAGTGGGAAATTCTTTCATTACAGCAGCAACATTTAAAAACATACTCAGCTGTATGCAGACTTAACTAATAATAAAGTACAGAATAATAATATACACAATAATAATTTACCAATGTGCAATAATAATGTACAAGTGTTGGCACATGGCCAAGTCATTAAGGCGTCGGTCTAGTGATCTGAAGGTTGCTAGTTCGAGCCTCAGCTGAGGCAACGTGTTGTGTCTTTGAGCAAGGCACTTAACTACACATTGCTCTGCGACGACACTGGTGCCAAGCTGTATTGGCCCTAGTGCCCTTCCCTTGGACAACATCGGTGGCGTGGAGAGGGGAGACTTGCAGCATGGGCAACTGCCGTCTTCCATACAACCTTTCCCAGGCCTGCACCCTGGAAACCTTCCAAGGCGCAAATCCATGGTCTCATGAGACTAACGGATACTTAAAATAATGTACAAAATAATAAAACGGAGACTATTGTGCTGTGATGTGTATTCTCCTGTCACACAGAGATGAAGTATTGTGTATGCTTATTGCATTTGGAAGGGAAGATTTTCTCTAAGGATCCTTGTGACAGCAGAGCTGAATGAGTTGGTGGATGCGGGTTTGATCGCAACATTTAAGAGAATTCTGGATAAGCACATAGATGGGAGGGCAATGGTCCAGGCGAGGTCGATGGAACTAGGCAGAGTAACGGTTTGGCATGGAGTAGATGGGCCGAAGTGCCTGTTTGGGTGATGTGGTGCTCTGTAACTCGATGAGCATAGGAAACCAGAGCAGGAATAGCTCTGCTGCCTCCGTGAGCCTGTTCCATTTATCACTGAGATCATGGTTAAGTGGGGCTTGGCCTCAACACCTTCTCTTACAGGGCACTCACTTGAGGTCAAGGATGATTTGCTTCTAGACTTGTAGTCATAGAGGAGTACAGCACAGAAACAGGCCCCTTGGGCCATCTAGTCCATGCTGAAATCGTTTAAACTGCCTTCTCCCTCCGAGTCCATAGCCCTTCATACAACATCCATGTACCTATCCAAACTTCTCAAACATTGAAATTGAGTTTGCATACACTGTTTGTGCTGGCAGCCCATACCACATGCTCACAACCCTCTGAGCGAAGAAGTTTCCCCTCATGTTCCCTTTAATCTTCTCACCTTTCACCCTTACTCCATGACCCCTGGTTGTAGTCACACTCAACCTCAATGGAAAAAGCCTCCTTGCATTTACCCTAACTATACCCCTCATAATTTTGTACGCCTCTATCAAATCTCCTCTCAATTTTCTACATTACAAAGAATACAGTCCTAACCCACTCAATCTTTCCTTATAACTCAGGTCCTCCAGACCCAGCAACATCCTTGTAAATTTTCTCTGTACTTTTTTAACCTTGTTTACCTAGTTTTCTACCTAGTTTTGTGCATTAATGAGGACAATGTTGGATTTGTGACATCTCCACAGATGGGGCAAGAGGTGGTTAACAGATAGGGGAGTGGTTATTTGTGGATGGGGTGTTCCTTCCCCTGTTTATGCAGGGCCTCCGTGTGTTCCCAGTGCATGAGATTTGGAATACCATCCCCTATACTCCTTCTCCTTCTTCTTGTGAGCTGGAGGTTCTTATATCAGATGACAAAAGGCATGGAGTGGATAACCAGCACCTATTTCCTAGCATGGCACCGGCTAATATGAGAAGATATATGAGAAAAATAAAGGGAGGGGAGATATCAGAGGTAGGTTTTCACCCAGAGAGTGGGAAGTGCATGGTACGTACTGGTGTGGAGGTGGTAGAGGCAGATACATCAGGGACATTTAACAGACTCTTAAATAGAGACATGAAAGATAAATGGAGGGCTATGTTGGAGGGAAGGGTTAGATTGGTCTTGAGGTGGGTTAAAAGGTTGGTACAACATCATGAGCCGAAGGGCCTGTACTGTGCTGTACTGCTCTATGTTCTATTTAGTGTCTCCATTGTTCTATTGGCCACAGACTGAAAATAAAATACAAGCCACCAGGATGTGAACATCCAGACAAAAGCTATAAAGAGATATTATTCCTATTGCACACAACAAGAAGCTCACCACCCCTATACGTCCTCTTAGTGACTGCCTTCCATCTGCCCCAGTGTGCCGTTCTGCTGCTGTGCAGTCCTACCTGCCCAGAGATGGCAGAAAGGAAAGAGGAAGCCTGCGACCTTCCAGCAGAGGAGTTTGTGTGTGACCTTGGAGGATCACCCCGAAGAGTTCAGAGCCTGGAGTTTTATAGAGCCCTGGATATGCCTTTCAGAATATCAGTGAGCATTTCATCATGAAATAGTCTCTTGTTATCATGCACATCAGATTTCTGAATGGTCTATGAGCCTATGAACAGTACCTCACTGTTCCTCTTTCCCAGTATTTAGTTATTTCTTATCAGAAATGATAGTAATTTTTTTCATGTCTTGCACTGCACTGCTGCCACAAAATAACACAGTTCATGACTTATGTTAGTGATCATAACCCTGATTCTGATTCAGCAAGAGACAGCCTGATAATCATTGCGTTTTGCTGACACTACTCGTTCCTTCTTCAAATAACGTACTCCTTGTCATTTTCTGTGACTCTCTGGTGAGTCGTGCTAGAATTTTAATTCACAGCTGCTTACTTGCCTGTGTGGGCAGTTCTGCCATCCTGAAAACAACCTCTGACTATGAGATACTTGCTTCCTACGAATAGTGCACTACCAAAAGATGACACTGGATGGTGTGCATTGCTCACTGATGTGACCTCTTAATCTGGATGATGGAGGAGTAGTGATAGGGATGTACTCAGTTCTTTTTCAAAATGCCTCTGTTATATTTTGTAACTCCAAAAACTCATGGAAAGAAAAAGCGAGAGCCCGGGATAACTTGTGCCCACTAGTTTCTGTTCAGTGAGGTGTGTACGTACGACATGGAAACAAATATTATGTCGGCCAAGTTGGCAGAAAACTATCCAGAAGGATCTATTGAACATCAACCGCCTGTCAAGCAGCATGACCAACTTGCCCTACTCTCTACCCTTGAAGATCGAGAGGGGCACAAATTTAACTGGGCATCAGTGAAAGTCATAGCGCAAGCAAACACGCAGCATGCAAGTGAATTCCTAGAAGTGTGGTTTTCCACGAACAGCTCTGTAAACAAACGTGTAGACCTCAATCCTATTTATGAGCCAATGCGGACAGAACTCCAGACTGTAACACTCAAAGTTCGCCACACAACCAATCAGCTTTGAGACTTCCTCCCTACATCACAATTGAGTTTCCATAATGATGACCAATCAGCTAGTTGATAAGTACATAAGGGCCAAGCATTTGGAGGACACCACAATTAACAGCGTACTGATGATGTCTCCTCACATGCTGACAAAATGTTTGCAAGTAAATTGCCGAGATCGGAGAACAACTCATCCCAACCATTATGGTGTATGCCATTCACATACTTACATTCAAGATTCAGCTGTCATCAGAGAATGTATAAATTATACAACCTTCAGATTTGCTTGCTCACAGGTAGCCGCAAATCAAGAAACCTGAAATAGCCCGATTCAAGGAAAAATAGAATAAAAATAAAAATAGAAGACTAACACTCGATGCGCAAGAGAAAGAAAGAAAACATTACAAATCATGCAAACAATTGAAGCGAACAGCAGCATTCCGAACCAAAAATAAGTCCTTCGGTCCAAACCCCAGAGTAGGCCCAAAGCCTACATATAACCCATAATGAATTATGTAAACGAAGAATGTTTAATCAAACAGTATATTTACAAATTACTGAAATATTAAATACACAGCAACTTCCAAGGGACATTTTAATACTCCTGGAAGGTGGAGGTCAAGTAACTGGGTGTAGTAAGTGGAGATTGATAGGTTCTTGATTGGTGAGGGAGTTAAGGGCTACTGGGAGAAAGTGGGGGAATGGGGTTGAGAAAAATGTAGACATGATTGAATGGCGAGCAGATTCAATGGGCTGAATGGCCTAATTCTGCTTCTATGTCTGTGGTCTTATGGGTAGTCAGGACCTCATTCACAAAGTGCTTGAAAGGTGGCATCTCTGACAATGCAGCAGCACTCCCTCTGTGTTTTCCTGTAGGGTCAACTGATATTTCTCTGCTCAAATTTTTGGAGTGGATCTTGAATCCAAAATCCACAGACTGGGCTAAGACACATAGGCCTGGGTTTAATTCATTGAAGCTGACGAGCAGTGGCAAGGACAGAAATGGTCTTCCTGAGAGGGGAGAGCAGGTTTCAGATTCAGATTCATTTACTTATCGCACGTACATCGAAATGTACAGTGAAATGTGTCATTAATCTTAACAACCAATACAACCCAAGGATCTGCTGGGGCAGCCTGCAAGTATTGCCACAGATTCCAGCTCCAACATAAGCAAGCCCACAATGCTCGGCAGAACAACACAAAGCACCATAAGCTACAAATAACAACAGAAAACTCTTCTCCCTCCCACCCACCAACACATATGAATAGTCCTCCAACTCCAGTACAGGCCTCGAGTCTCCAGACTCCAGGCCTTGGCCATTGGCATTCGGCTTCTGGACTTCTAATCGACCTTTGAACTTCGATATTCGGTATCGATCCCCAATCCAGCTGATGATGGGACCCCAAACTCTGGACTCGCTGACTCATCAACCCTTGTGCTCCAGCCAGCATGGACTTCCGATCGCAGGACTCTCCTACCCGAGACAGCCCGACATCTACGGATATCCTTTATCACCCTTCCATGTCGCTGACCTTCAAGCATGGAGTGGAGGCCTGGACTGTCGATGCCTTTCATCCCCTGAGCACGTCGCTGACCTTCGAACACAGAGTGCAGAATGGAGGCCTAGACTCTGGCCTGACCTCTAACTCCTCCACATCCCTCTCCCTACATCCTAATCTGAACTCTAATTCGCTCATGTCCCTGCCCCCATATCCCCACCTGACCTCTAACTCCCCTCTTTGTCCCCTGAACCAAGCTGACAAGCTTAGAGAAAGACAACTAATTCTGAGCGTAGGTTTGTGCTCCATAGGCCAGCCCCCATTGGCCATGTGTGTGGTGACTGTGCGGGTCTAGTACTCTGGTGGAGGCCAGAATGCTGCACTGCTGTGAGACACTATAACCCTCTCTTTTCATCCATATTCACAGTCACTTTCTCAACCTCCTTACAAACCCTCGTCTCTCATACCTCAGAAACAGAATCAGAGTCTGGTATATGCTCACTGATATATATCGTGACATTTATTGTTTTGTTTCAGCATAGTGCAAGACATTAAGAAATGATACGTTAAGATACATAAAAAATAAATAGCGCAAAAGTGGAATAGTGAGGTAGCGTTCATGGGTTTGTGGACCGTTCAGAAATCTGATGACAGGGGTGGAATAGCTGCTCCTAAAGCACTGACTATGTGTCTTCAGGCTCCTGTTCCTCCTTCCTGATGGTAGTAATGAGAAGAGGGCATGTCCTGGGTCTTTAATGATGGGTGCTGCTTTCTTGAGGCATGGCTTGTTGAAAGTTTCCCTGATGGTGGGAAGGCTGGCGCCCATGATAGAGTTAGCTGAGCCTACAACTTTCTGCAACCTCTTTTGATCCTGAGCACTGGAACCTCCATACCGGGATGGTCTCCAGATACATCTGTGTAGTTTTCTGAAATCTTCGGTGACATACCAGATCTCCTTAAACCTCTAATGAAGGCTGGCTTACCTTCTTTGTGTCAATAGGTTGGGCCTAGGATAGTTCCACTGAGGTGTTCCTCATACTGACTCTGACTCTTTTGTAGGTCTCCTTAAATGTATCTGCTCTAACTGCCAACTCCTTAGCCAATGGAAAATATTCCTCCTTTTTCCCAACTGCTGGGAGAACAATCCCTCCTGGATAATATTAACTCAGTTTTGCTGCTCCTGATCCACTGGCCATTTCCTGCAATCTCCTTTGGTTTCAGTTTTCAGTACAGTTTTAATATGTCCGTTTGAATGATTTTTCTCTCTCGAACTACTCTCACTGATCCATTAACCAGATGACACCACGAGCATAAAGGTCACTTGAGCAATTCAAGCCTCGCCCTTTCAGAAACATACCCTTTGCCCTCTCTGCAACCACCTCGCTCTCTCCAACTTAAAGCTCACTTGTTTTCTTACTTTCCCAGTCAACATTAACCGTTTCTTTTTCCACAGATGCCAGCTGACCTGCGGAGTGTTTCCATCATTTCTCTTTATTTACTGTTAGAACCTTACATGGCTACCAGATCTAATTAGTCTTTTCTGTTCTCAGTGCATTGGCTATAGTCCACTCAATCCGTGGAACTGCAATCCCTATATGATCTATCAATTTATCCAAAGGGAATTGGGTTAACACCACAGTAACAATGCTTTGTGGAGATCTGGATATAGAACCGAAGAAGTAGATTGTGAGAGGATTTTTCTTAGACTTGATGGGTTGACTGATCTCCATTCATGCCTTATCAGTTCTATGATTCCTTGACTCTATGTCAATAAATCCCCATCACACTCTTTTCAAAGCCTTCCTGTCTTTCCTTAAGTGTGGTGGATCATGAAGTACCATTATTGACCTTTGATTTTCTTCTCCTCCTTTTCAGATTCTCTTCATTTCCGGCCTTCCCTTCATCACCGGGCTGCAGAACACCTTCCGGTTCTTCTACCAGAGGCAGAAGCTGAAAGGATCAATTTTCTTTCTGGGTGGGATCCTGCTGGTCCTGTTCAGGTGGCCTGGAATCGGTATGCTTTGTGAAAGCTATGGACTCTACCTACTCTTCAAGTAAGCAAATTCTGTTAGAAATTCTTGGGTTGTCCAGACTTATTAATGTCCCAGAGTTCAAGGTCACAATGATGACTCCACCTCTTCTCCCACTGCCCCTTCTCCTACCGGATGTCCATGGAACACAAGGAAGAGACTGGATGGACCCCCTTCATCCACTCTAAATGGCTGTAGCTTGTTGGATAGTTCTAGTAATTGATGTTGTAATTTGTCTGCCCTTTAATCTATTACATCCCAAACCAGCATGGATAATTTTACTCACCTCAACACTGAACTGATTCCACAACCAATGGACTTACTTTCAAATACTCTACGACTCATGTTCTCAATATTTATCTATTCATTTGTTTGTTTGCTTATTTATGCATGCACTGTTTGTCTTCTTTTGCGCATTGGTTGCTTGTCAGTCTTTGTGTGTAATTTTTCATTGATTCTTTTGTATTTTTTGTTTTACTGTGAAGGCCTGTAAGAAAATGAATCTCAGGGTGACATCTCTGCACTTTGATAATAAATTTACTTTGATCTGTGAACTTTACTTTTCTCTCCAGTTGGCTTTCAGCAACTAATCCAACATATTTAATCTAATACTTTTCTCTACTTCGTTGTCTATTTTTAATTAAATGGGTTAATATCTAAGTGCTTCACTGAAATGTTCCAACTAAATCAGGACCAAATTTTTACTTTTAGCATAAGCCTTATTCAGATAGATATTTGTGGAGGTGAGTACTCTATATGTAGGCTTAATATTTCATACTACCTGGGTCTGCATAAGTAGATATGTTTGATGTGCAATGCACAGTATTTATTGTGAATCTGGTGAGCTAGATCTCTGTGTAATAATCCATAAAGTACTTTGATTCAAACCTCAGCTATGGCACACTGTGAATTTTAATGAGGTTGAAATGAAATGAGCATATCAGCAACTTCAGTCAATAGGAATAAATGATATCCTTGTGTGTTGCAAAACCACACAAGGTGAGCAGTTTCAAGTTCCAAGATGTCAACGTCTCTGAGGATCTATCATATTGATGCAATTACAAAGAAGGCATAACAGCAGCAATATTTCATTAGAAGTTTGAGGAGAATTTGTATGTCACCAAAGACATTTGCAAATTTCTGCAGATCTACCACGGAGAGCATTCTAACTGGTTGCATCACTGTGCGATATGGAGTGGCCACTGCACAGGATCGGAAAAAGCTACAGAAAGTTGTGACCTCCCGCCAGCTCCATCATAAGCAGTAGCCTCCACAGCATCCAGGACACCTTCAAAAGGCGATACCTCAGAAAGGCGGCATTTATCATCAAGGACCCCATCACCCAGAACATGATTCCTTCTCATTGCCACCATCAACGAATCCTAGGGGGACCAATATCCTGGCGGGGAGATTAGCGAGGGCTACTGAGGTGACTTTAAACTAGAATGGTTGGGGGGATGGGAATCAAATTAAAGAGGCTAGGTGAGAGGAAGTTAGTTCACAACAGGGGGATGGGAACGAGTGCAGAGAGACAGACGGGTGTAAAATGAGGGTAGAAGCAAAAAGTAGTAAGGTGAAAAGTAAAAGTGGCAGGCCAGCAAATCCAGGGCAAAAATCAAAAAGGGCCACTTTTCAACATAATTGTATAAGGGCCAAGAGTGTTGTAAAAGCAAGCCTGAAGGCTTTGTGTGTCAATACAAGGAGCATTCGTAATAAGGTGGTTGAATTAAAAGTACAGATTGTTATTAATGAATATGATATAGTTGGGATCACAGAGACATGGCTCCAGGGTGACCAAGGATGGGAGCTCAACATTCAGGGATATTCAATATTCAGGAGGGATAGACATGAAAGAAAAGGAGGTGGGGTAGCATTGCTGGTTACAGAGGAGATTAACGCAATAGAAAGGAAGGATATTAGCCGGGAGGATGTGGAATCGATATGGGTAGAGCTACATAACACTAAGGGGCAGAAAACACTGGTGGGAGTTGTGTACAGGCCACCTAACAGTAGTAGTGAGGTTGGGGATGGCATTAAACAGGAAATTAGAAATGTGTGCAACAAAGGAACAGCAGTTATAATGGGTGACTTCAATCTACATATAGATTGGGTGAACCAAATTGGTAAGGGTGCTGAGGAAGAGGATTTCTTGGAATGTTTACAGGATGGTTTTTTGAACCAACATGTCGAGGAACCAACTAGAGAGCAGGCCATTCTAGATTGGGTATTGAGCAATGAGGAAGGGTTAATTAGCAATCTTATCGTGAGAGGCCCCTTGGGTAAGAGTGGCCATAATATGGTGGAATTCTTCATTAAGATGGAGAGTGACATAATTAATTCAGAAACAAAGGTTCTGAACTTAAAGAAGGGTAACTTTGAAGGTATGAGACGTGAATTAGCTAAGATAGACTGGCAAATGATACTTAAAGGGTTGACGGTGGATATGCAATGGCAAGCATTTAAAGATCGCATGGATGAACTACAACAATTGTTCATCCCATTTTGCCAAAAGAATAAATCAGGGAAGGTAGTGCTCCCGTGACTGACAAGGGAAATTAGGGATAGTATCAATTCCAAAGAAGAAACATACAAATTAGCCAGAAAAAGCGGCTCACCTGAGGACTGGGAGAAATTCAGAGTCCAGCAGAGGAGGACAAAGGGCTTAATTAGGAAAGGGAAAAGAGATTATGAGAGAAAACTGGCAGGGAACATAAAAACTGACTGTAAAAGCTTTTATAGATATGTGAAAAGAAAAAGATTGGTTAAGACAAATGTAGGTCCCTTACAGACAGAAACAAGTGAATTGATTATGGGGAACAAGGACAGGGCAGAACAATTGAATAACTACTTTGGTTCTGTCTTCTCTAAGGAGGACATAAATAATCTTCCGGAAATAGTAGGGGACCGAGGGTCTAGTGAGATGGAGGAACTGAGGGAAATACATGTTAGTAGGGAAGTGGTGTTAGGTAAATTGAAATGATTAAAGGCAGATAAATCCCCAGGGCCAGATGTCATCCCAGAGTGCTTAAGGAAGTAGCCCAAGAAATAGTGGATACATTAGTGATAATTTTTCAAAACTCTTTAGATTCTGGACTAGTTCCTGAGGATTGGAGGGTGGCTAATGTAACCGTGCTTTTTAAAAAAGGAGGGAGAGAGAAACCGGGGAATTATAGACCGGTTAGCCTAACATCGGTGGTGGGGAAAATGCTAGAGTCAGTTATCAAAGATGTGATAACAGCACATTTGGAAAGCGGTGAAATCATCAGACAAAGTCAGCATGGATTTGTGAAAGGAAAATCATGTCTGACGAATCTCATAGTATTTTTTGAGGGTGTAACTAGTAGAGTGGATAGGGGAGAACCAGTGGATGTGGTATATTTGGATTTTCAAAAGGCTTTTGACAAGGTCCCACACAGGAGATTAGTGTGCAAACTTAAAGCACACGGTATTGGGGGTATGCTATTGATGTGGATAGAGAATTGGTTGGCAGGCAGGAAGCAAAGAGTGGGAATAAACGGGACCTTTTCAGAATGGCAGGCAGTGGCTAGTGGGGTACCGCAAGGCTCAGTGCTGGGATCCCAGTTGTTTACAATATATATTAATGACTTAGACAAGGGAATTAAATGTAGCATCTCCAAGTTTGCCGATGACATGAAGCTGGGCGGCAGTGTTAGCTGTGAAGAGGATGCTAAGAGGATGCAGGATGACTTGGATAGGTTAGGTGAGTGGGCAAATTCATGGCAGATGCAATTTAATGTGGATAAATGTGAGGTTATCCACTTTGGTGGCAAAAAATAGGAAAACAGAATATTATCTGAATGGTGGCCGATTAGGAAAAGTGGGGGGGGGGGGGGTGCAACGAGACCTGGGTGTCATTATACACCAGTCATTGAAAGTGGGCATGCAGGTACAGCAGGCGGTGAAAAAGGCGAATGGTATGCTGGCATTCATAGCAAGAGGATTTGAGTACAGGAGCAGGGAGGTACTACTGCAGTTGTACAAGGCCTTGGTGAGACCACACCAGGAGTATTGTGTGCAGTTTTGGTCCCCTAATCTGAGGGAAGACATTCTTGCCGTAGAGGGAGTACAAAGAAGGTTCACCAGATTGATTCCTGGGATGGCAGGACTTTCGTATGATGAAAGACTGGATCAGCTAAGCTTATACTCATTGGAATTTAGAAGATTGAGGGGGGATCTTATTGAAATGTATAAAATCCTAAAGGGACTGGACAGGCTAGATACAGGAAGATTGTTCCCGATGTTGGGGAAGTCCAGAACGAGGGGTCACAATTTGAGGATAAAGGGGAAGCCTTTTAGGACCGAGATTAGGAAAAACTTCTTCACACAGAGAGTGGTGAATCTGTGGAATTCTCTGCCACAGGAAACAGTTGAGGCCAGTTCATTGGTTATATTTAAGAGGGAGTTAGATATGGCCCTTGTGGCTGAAGGGATCAGTGGGTATGGAGAGAAGGCAGGTACAGGGTTCTGAGTTGGTTGATCAGCCATGATCATACTGAATGGTGGTGCAGGCTCGAAGGGCCGAATGGCCTACTCCTACACCTATTTTCTATGTTTCTATGTTTCTATCAGGGAGAAGGTACAGGGGCCTGAAGACACACATTCAATGCTTCAGGAACAGCTTCTTCTCCAATGACATCAAATTTCTGAATGGAGGAACACTACCTCAGTATTCTTTTCCTCTCTTTTTGCACTACTTGTTTAATTAAATTTTATTTGTTTATAAATGTATTTCTTATTGTAATTTATAGTTATAGTTTATAGTTATAATTTATAGTTATAGAAACGGACTAATGCTGCAAAACACCAAACTTCACAACATATGCAGTGATATTAAATGTGATTCCGATCTGGATTCTGATCTCTCCTGGTTTACCAATAACCTTCAACAAAAGAAATCAGTTGGGTTTGGTTATACGTGGCTCCAAACACTATGGTTACCTTATTAAATTATTTAGGTTAATTGAGCATGTATAATAAAGTGATGCCCAACCATTGAGAATGGGAAAGCAGCAGATCTGTTTAAAGGCAGAGATGTGTCCAAACTGTCTTAAAATTAATTCAATTTTTAACTGTATTTCAGGAGTACACTGCCACTTGTGTCAGAATTCTTCTCCAGCATTCCAGCTCTTGGATTAATCTTTGCAGTACCTGGATTCAGCACAGTAAGGCACTTAGCTTTTCCCTCTCACATTTATTTCTTAAAAACCGGTGTTACTGTTTAAGCAAATTGAATGGGAGTAGCCAAATGAACATATACAAGGATGTTGCTGGGTCCTGATGACCTGACTTATATGGAAAGGTGAACAGGTTAGGACGTTATTCCCTGGAACATAGGAGAATGAGAGAAGATTTGATAGAGGTATACAAAATTATTAGTGGTATGGATAAAGTAAATGCATACAGGCTTTTTCCACTGAGGTTGAGTGAGACTAGATCTAGAGGTTGTGGGTTAAGAATGAAAGGAAATATATTTAAGGGGGACATGAGAGAGAACTCAGAGAGTGGAGTGAATGTGGAACAGTGTACCAATGGAAGTGGAGGATGTGGTTTCGATTTCAACTTTAAAGAAAAATTTGGATAGGCATGTGGATAGGAGGGGTAGGAAAGGTGAGGAGGTTTTGAAGAGAGATTTTAGGGAGTGAGGTAGAAAGCCTCCAGAGAAGTAATCTCCTGATTGCTGCCGATGCCATGCGCGAGGGTAAAAGGATAGGATGATTGGGCAGATGAATGTGTGGCTGATGAACCGGTATGGGAGACAAGGCTTTAGATTCATGGGTCATTAGGATCTTTTCTGGGGAAGGTGCGGTCTGTACAAAAGGGATAGTTACACTTGAACCCGAGGGGAGCCAGTATCCTTGCGGGCAGGTTTGCTAAAGCTGTTTTGGGTGGATTTTAACTAATTTGTGTGAACTGGAGTGGTACTGCTGAGGATGATGTCGTTGGTTTACAAACAGAAGCAGTGTGTAGTGGGACTGCCAGCAAGGAGAGGCTGAGGAGAGGGCAAAAACACAGGAGGAGTCGCCATGTAAAATACAGACTAAATTGACAAGGGTGAATACAGGACTGAAGGTGTTATATTTGAATGTGCACACTATACAGAATAAGGTAGACGAGCTTGTAGCACATTTACAGATTGGCATGTATGACTTTGAAGGCATCAATGAATCATGTCTGAAAGAAGATTATAGCTGGGAGCTTAACGTCCAAGGATTTAGATTTAGATTTAGATTTAGACATTGTATTGAAAGGACAGGCAGGTAGGCAGAGGGGGTGACATGTCTCTGTTGACAGAAAGTCATATCAAATCATTAGAAAGAGGTGGCATAAGGTTGGTAGGTGTTGAATCATTCTGGGTAGAGCTAAGGAACTGCAAGGGTAAAAAGACCCTGATGGGAGCTCTGTCCCAATCCCCAAACAGTCGTAAGGATGTGCTCTACAAATCACAACAGGATTTCAATATGCAGGCAGTTTGGGAAAATCATGTTGGTGCTAAATCCCAAGAGAGGGATTTTCTAGAATGCCTACGAGATGGCTTTTTAAAGCAGCTTGTGACTGAGCCCACTAGGGAATCTGCTATTCTGGACTGGGTGTTGTGCAATGAACCGCAGTTGATTTGAGAGCTTATGGTAAAGAAACCTTTAGGGATAAGTGATTATATTATGATGCAATTCATGCTGTAATTTGAGAAGGAGAAGCTAAAGTCAGATGTATCAGCATTACAGTGAAATAAAGGCATGAGAGAGGAGCTGGCCAATATTGATCGGAAAAGAACACTGGCAGGGATGATGGCAGAGCAGCAATGGCTGGAATTTCTGGAAGCAATTCTGAAGGTGCTGGATATATACATCCCAAAGAGGAAGAAGTATTCTAAAGGCAAGATGACACAACCGTGGCTAATAAGAGAACTCAAAGCTAATATGAAAGCTAAAGAGAGGGCATATAATAGAGCAAAAATTAGTGGGAGGTTAGTGGATTGGGAATCTTTTAAAAACCAACAGAAGGCAACTAAAACATTCATTAAGAAAGAAAAGATGCCTCATGAAGGTCAGCTAGCCAATTATTTTACAGAGGATACCAAAAGTTTCTTCAGATATATAAAATGTAAGGGAAGCAATAGTGGATATTGGACCGCTGAAAATTGATGCTGGAGAGGTAATAAAGGGGATCAAGAAAATGGCAGACAACCGGAATAAGTCTTTTCTATCAGTCTTGACTATGGAAGACACTAGCAGTATGCTGGAGGAATGGAAGTGTTAGGGGCAGAAATGTGTGAAGTTGCCATTACTAGGGAGAAGGTTCGTGGGGAAATGAAAGGTCTGAAGGAAGATAAATCATCTGGACCAGATAGTATGCATCCCAGGATTCTGAAAGAAGTGGTTGATGAAATTGTGGAGGTATTAGTAATGGTCTTTCAAGAATCAATTGATTCTGGCATGGTTCCAGAGGACTGGAGAATTGCAAATGTCACTCCCCTCTTCAAGACTGGAGAGAAGCAGAAGAAATGAAGCTATAAGCCAATTAGTCTAACCTGACTGGTTGGGAAGATGATGGACTTGATTGTTAGGGATGTGGCTTTGTGGTACTTGGAGGCAGATGATAAAATGGGCTATAATCAACATGGTTTTCTTAAGGGAAAACCTTGCCTGACAAATTTGTTGGAATACTTTGAAGAAATAAGAAGCAGGATAGACAAAGGAGAACCAGTTGATGTTGTATACTTGGATTTTCAGAAGACCTTTGACAAGGTGTCATACATGAGGCTGCTTAACAAGCTAAGAGCCCATAGTATTACTGGAAAGATTCTAGAAT
This sequence comes from Mobula hypostoma, assembly GCF_963921235.1. Taxonomy (NCBI): domain Eukaryota; kingdom Metazoa; phylum Chordata; class Chondrichthyes; order Myliobatiformes; family Myliobatidae; genus Mobula; species Mobula hypostoma. The sequence goes on along the minus strand of NC_086109.1, from coordinate 14,417,502 downwards.
AGATAAAGCAGTGGCTGATTGGCTGATTGGCAGGAGGCAAAGAGTGGGAATAAAGGTTCAAAGGTACAATTTAATGTCAGAGAAATGCATACAATATACATCCTGAAATGCTTTTTCTTCGCAACCATCCATGAAAAACAGAGGAGTGCCCCAAAGAATGAATGACAGTTAAATGTTAGAACCCCAAAGTCCTTCCCAGCTCCCTCCCTCCCGCATGCAAGCGGGAGCGAGCAACAATCCCCCCCCCTCCCCCCACGTGCAAAAAAAAACATTGGCATCCACACCGAGCACTCAAGCATGAGCAAAGCAATCACAAAGACACAGACTTGTAGTTATCCAAAGGCTTCGCGTTTCACTCGGCATTCGACATACCACAGGCTCCTAATAAAGGAGAAAGAGGTGTCTCTGTTTTTACAGTGAGTGGGCAGACATAACAAACAACTCACTGGTTTATGATGTTAAAAGTCCGTTATGTCGTTTTTCTGGAGCTCTGTGTCTGAAGATCTCAAAGATCTCGGGTCTCCTGGCACACAGCCACAGATATCCCAACTCCCTCGCCGACACACGGGTCTCTTGCCGAGTCACTGACCCTCAATCCGCCCGTCTCCAGAGCCCCAAGATCCTAGGTTTCCCAATCCAAGCCGGACTCTTAAGCTGAGCCCTTAGTCCTGTTCCCACAAATAACTGAAGTCAGCATGTAACTCCAGGTCAGGGTCTTCAAAAATACCCTGAAAGGGGAAAATAAAGATATTAGAGATGGAAATAAAGCTGTTTCCTGGAGGCTTTTCTGGCTGGCTGCTGATGACTAGTGGTGTTCCATAGGAGTCTGTGTTGGGACCAATTTCTTTTACGTTCTATGTCAATCATTTGGATGATGGAATTGATGGCTTTGTTTCAAAGTTTGCAGACAATGTGAAGTTAGGTGGAGGGCAAATAGTTTTGAGGAAGTAAAGAGGCTACAGAAGGACTTAGATTATGAGAATGGGCAAAGAAACGGCAGATGGAATACAGTATCGGGAAGTGTTTGGTCATGCACTTTAGTACAAGAAATAAAAGGGTAGACTGTTTTCTAAATGGAGAGAAAATTCAAAAATCTAAGGTGTATGGGGGCTTGGGAGTCCTTGTGCAGGATTACCTAAAGGATAATTTGCAGGTTGATCCTGTGGTGAGGAAAGCGAGAGCAATATTAGCATTCATTTCAAGAGGGTTAGAATATAAAAGCAAAGATGTAATGTTCAGACTTTATAAAGCACTGGTGCAGTCTCACTTGGATCATTGTGAGCAGTTTTGGACCCTTTATCTAAGAAAGGATGTGCTGACATTGGAGAGGGTTCAAAGAAGGTTCAGGAAAACGATTCCAGGATTGAAAGGCTTGTTATATGAGGAGCATTTGATGGGTCTGAGCTTCTACTCACTGGAGTTCAGAGGAATGAGGGGTGACCTCATTGAAACCTATCAAATATTGAAAGGCCTCAGTGGAGTGGATATAGAGAGGATGTTTCCTATGGTGGGAGAGTCTAAGACCAGAAGACACAGCCTCAGAATTGAGGGGCGTACTTTTAGAACAGAGATGAGGAGGAATTTTTTTAGTTGGAGAGTGGTGAATCTGTGGACTTCATTGCCACATTCGGCTGTGGAGGCCATTGGGTATACTTCAGGCAGAGGTTGATAGATTCTTGATCTGTCAGGGCATGAAGGGATGCAGGGAAAAGGCAGGAGACTGGAGCTGAGAGGGAAATGGATTAACCATGATGAAATGTGGATGTGCCAAATGCCTAATTCTGCTCCTATATTTTATGGTCTTATGGTGCTATGGAGTAATAGTTCAGCACAGACTAGATGGGCCGAAGGGCATGTATCTCCACTGTCGTATTCTATGACTTTATGACTCTGAAGCTAGACAGAGGTTAGGAATCCTACAGAGATTGACTCAGCTCCTAATTCCCCCAAAGCCTGTCCACCATCTACAAGGCCCAAATCAGGAGTGTGATGGGACCCTCTTTGCTTCCCTGGATGAGGGCAGCTTCAGCAACAATCAAGATGCTCGGCACCATACAGGATATAGCAAACTGCTTGACTGGCATCTGATCCACAGTCACTTACTAACTCCACCACTGAAACGCAGTCGTACTGGCTTCTAGCATCTGTAAGATGCATTGCAGGTACTGACTCCTTAGACAAGATCTTCCAAACCCATGACCTCTACCAGATAGAAGGACAAGGGCAGCAAAAACATGGGAACACCACCTTCATCTAGAAATTGCCCTCCAAGCCACAAATCATCATGACTTGGAAATATATCACCGTTCCTTCATTATCACTGGGTCAAAATCCTGGAACTCCCTCCCTATCTGTATTATGCAGGGGCTGGAAGGGGGGAGCATCATTGTGACCATGAATTCTGGGACATTAATTTTCAGAACAGCCCACGCATTTCTAATATAGGTCGTTTACTTGAAGAGCAGGTAAAGTCCGTTGCTTTCGCAAAGCATGCCAATTTCAGGTCACCTGAACAGTACCAGCTGGATCCCAGCCAGGAGGAAACTCAAACTTTTCAGCTTCTGGCTCTGTTAGAAGAATTGGAAGATGTTCTGCAGTTCAGTGCTGAAGGGAAGATGAGAGATGGAGAGGATCTTCACATAACCACACCTCGAAGGCTGTAGCAGTTGAAGCAGGCAGTTCACCTCACCTTTTTTAAGGGCAACTAGGGATGGACAATTTATTGCTGGGTCAGCCTGTGATGCTTACATCCCTTAAACGAATATAAGTTTTAAAAGTTTTTGAATTTGCTTTGAATTAGATGTTTCCATGCTCTTTTTTTGTATTCATTTTGGTATCTGGGTAGTGGCTGCAAGACTAACATTTATTTCCCATCCCTACTTGAAAAGATGTCAGAAAGTTCCCTTTGAACCACTGCAGTTCGTCTGGAGAAGGTGCTTTCATGGAGTTGGTAGGCAGGGCATTCCTGGACATGCACCCAGTGACAATGAAGGAACAACAGTCAGGATGATGTGCGGCTCAGGGGGTGACCTGCGGAGATGTTGGACCCAGTTACTTGCTGGCTTCTTCTTTCTTGTTGGCAGAGATGCTGTCTAAAGGCTGATTTATACTTGTGCTCACAGGCTACGCTGTAAGCCTGATTTATACTTTTGTGTAGCCCTACGCCGTAGCGAGCATGCGTAGTTGTGTCTGCATCGCTCTGCAATTCACCGCCAAAACATTAGTTGGCGGTGGGGTTTCTATGCCACTGTGTTGAGTTTCTTCATGGGAGACATGGACGAGGAAATGCATTTCAAATATTTTCAGATGTCGGCAGTTAGACTTGACGATTTGGTTCATCGTCTCCAACCATTTATTTCGCGTCAGTGTCGACATGTCGGAGAAAAGCAACCAGAAATGCGTAGGAGGAAATGCGATGCTACCAGGCGGACCAATCACAGTTGTTGCAGTCTGCATCGCCACGACGCATGAGTTACTGTTTTGGGGAGGTGCACATCACCCTACGGCATAGGGTACGCGGTACCTACGACGTACATTTGACACAGAAGTATAAATTGGGCTTGAGGGTGTGTTAGTTTGTTTACAGGATGCACTCTCACCACTGTGACTGAGTACTCAACAAACAGCGTCCAAGATGTTGATAATACATTGCAAGCTGATCCCAGATGATCCACTCAATACATTTATTGTAATTGATTGACTCTCTTAAATCTCACCTCTCATTCTGTCAGAATCACTAACAGTATTCTCTTAATTCCACTTATTCTCTATCCTGCATTAAAGCTCCATGTACATTTATTATCAAAGTACATATATGTCACTATATACAATCCAGAAAGTCATTTTCTTGTGGGCATACTCAATAAGTCCATAATAGTATAATAACTATAACAGAAACAATGAAAGACCACCCAACTGGAGCATTCAAACAGAATGTAGAAGACAACAAACTTCAAATACAGAAAGAAATAATAATAATAATAATTAAATAAACAATAAGTATCAAGAACATGAGATGAAGAGTCCTTGAAAGTGAGTCCATTGGTTGTAGGAATATTAGAATAATGGGGCAAGTGAAGTTGAGTGAAGTTATCCCCTTTGGTTCAAGAGCCTGATGTTTGGAGGGGTAATAACTGTTGCTGAACCTGGTGGTGTGAGTCCTGAGGCTCTTGTACCCTCTTCCAGATGGCAGCAATGAGATGAAAGCATCACCTGTGTGGTAGGGGTCCCTGATTATCGATACTGCTTTCCTGCAACAACGCTTCGTGTAGATGTTCTCAATGGTGGGGAGGGCTTTATGTTTTCTTTTTATCACCTCAATGAACTTATTAAAGTGTAATGGCATGCAAACAGCATGTTTTAGACTGCATCTCAATACATGTGACAATACCAAACCAATGTTAGTAACACGTACTTAGTGTGGTTGACGAGATGCCAACCAAGAAGGCTGCTTTGCCCTGGTGAGTTGATAAGGTGTTCTATACACTAACATTGAATCCCAAACTCCTCACATTTTCATCTTTATCAAGATGTTGCATGCATTGAGAGATTTTAGTTCATCACTTTAGACGGAGTGTGGTGGTATCTCGAGTTTGCAGTCTGTACTGGTGAGTGTATTTTCTCGTGAAATGTTCTCCCCAAGAATCTTGCAAACCCTGACCCTTTTCCAACATCACTGGATGCCCAGAAGAGGTGATTTGATCAAGATAGCTGAGCAATCAAACACAATAAAAACAGTTCAAGGACAGTAAATTACCAGTTATAATGCAATTTGTTAAAAAAAACTTTTTAATCCTTATACTACACGCTAAGTAAAAACAGAAATGCACCCGTGTGATTCATGAATACTTAATTTTAAAGCACAAATCCGTTATTTTTTTTCTATTTGAAAATCTCTTCTGAAATACTCATGTTAGGAACTTGCAACCCATAATAATAGGCGTTTAGGGCCAGAGGCAGTTTGCTGAAATTCAAGTCAGTTCGTTTCTCTTGATTGCTCTTTAGAGAGTTACAGATTGTGCAATCTGTGTGGGTGCATTCAGGAGCTGCCCATTAATCTAACACACTCAACCCCATTCTCTTGCCTTCTCCCTGTAACCTTTGACACCTTTACTAATCCAGAACCTATCAACCTCCACCTTAAATATACCCAATAACTAGGCCTCCAGAGCCATCCATGGCAATGAATACCACAGATTCACCACCCCCTGGCTAAAGACATTCTTCCACGTGAAGATCGTTAAGCCCACTCTAAACTACACAGAGTAATGGCCTCTGTACTTCCACTGCCATTTCTTTTGTTAATTCTGTGCCGACAGCTGCTACATGAAATATTTGCTTCCTGCCTGTAAATTCCTGTGATTAAAGCTTCCTGAGTGTCCAATTTTTAATCTCTGTCTCTCTGTCTCCGTTGCATCATTGTTATAGTAATTGATTCCCATTTGTCAAATCGTATTTGCATTGAGTAGAAGAGCTGAAAATTCAAAGCTCGTTAAGACATCTGAATCGGGTTTAATATCACTGACAAATGTCTTGAAAGTTGTTGTTTTGTAGCAGCAGTGCAGTGCAATCATAAAAATACTATAAATTACAATAAGAAATATACAATGAAAAAATAAATAAATAGTGCAGAAGAGAGAGCAGAATAATGAGGTTGTGTTCTTGGGTTGGTTCATTGTCCATTCAGAAATCTGACGGTAGAGGGGAAAAAACTTTTCCTGAAGCACTGAGTGTGTCTTCAGGCTTCTGCACCTTCTCTCTGATGTTAGTAATAAGACGAGAGAATGCCTTAGGCGATGGAAGTCCTTTTTTGAGGCATCATCTTAGTTAGACCACAGCTTGTGTACCATGTCTTCTTACAAGTGGAATGATTGGACAGCATTAGAGTGAGAGAGAGAGATTTATGAGGACACAGCCATCACTGGGGAATTTTAGTTATGAAGGGACACTGTCTAGACTAGGCATGTCATCTTTCCAACAAAGGAGACTGAGAGGAGATTTAATTGAGATGTGTAAATTTTGAGAGATGTTGACAGAGTAAGTGCCTATTTTATTTAGCTCAGTAATAAGAAGGCGTAGAGATAATTGCTGGAAGATTTAAAGAGGAGTTGAAAAAAATAAAGTTGATTATTGGCTGTCATAGACACAATGGGCCAAGTGTCCTCCCTTGCCATAAAATTTCTACTACTCTATAGTTATTGTTAATTTAATCCAAAAGGATGGTCACAGGTTCCAGTTTAACACAGAATTCACAATCAGTGTGTCAAATAATCTCTATGTTTTCTATAAAACTTAACAAAGTTCAAAGCAAATTTTTACTATCGAAGTACGTGTATGTCACCACATACAACGCTGAGATTAATTTTCCTGTGGGCATACTCAGCAAACCTATAGAATAGTAACTCTAACAGGATCAGTGAAAGATTAAGCAGAGTGCAGAAAACAAACTGTGCAAATGCAAACATAAATAAATAGCAATAAATATTGAGGACACGTAATAACAAGATAACCATGCATATCTAACCATTTAATGTTATTCTTCATGGCATTTTCATTAAAAGCTTTAAAATTCAGGGAACAGCTCAAAATGATGTTAAGCTAAGTAAAGATTGAACTTTTAGAGTTAAAATAGATTTGCATTAGTACTATTAAATAACAATAGCCTTTTCACTGGATAATATTCTAAAGCTTTCTCTCCAGAAATGTTAACCTTTTGTCTTACAGCACAGTACTATCAGTATTAATATTAAAATTACTCCCACACAGAAATTTCAGGATATTGAGAAAAGAGACAGGCAATAATTCTGAGGCATAGCTACATAAAATATCAACAAATAAATCCTGATTCCTGACTTGAAAGTAGATTGCAGCAGTGCGTTGAAGTTTTGTCTCTTCACCTACAGAATCTCATACCAATTGCACAAATTGGATGAGTGCACTCCCTTTCTCCCAATCAGACGTCCTGCTACCTCTGAACAAGCCCACCATTCCCCCTCTCTGCCCCACCATTGTCATCACCATAACACGTGGAAGTTTGTGCCACAGAGAGCATTCAGCATATTGCATCCATTGCTCTCATTTCCTGGCCATCAAGAACACAGGAAAGCAGGACCAGGAGTTGGCCACCAGACCCCTCAAGCCTGCCCCATCATTCAAAATTATCATAGCAGATCTATGCACCACTTCCCCATTACTCTAAAATCCTGAATATTTCAAATATTTATCCATCTGCATCTTAAATATATCTATTGATATACCCTTAATCACCTTTTGGGCCTGAGAATTCCAGAGATTACCCCCTCCCAACCCCTCTAAGCGGAGAAATTTCTAAGCATCTCAGTTTCCCATCCTCAGCCCATTATTTTGCAGTTATGTCCCTTGTTCATGACTTCCCACTAGTAAAAAAGCCTCATTTCACCCTGTCAAGCCCCCTTATGATGTAATTTGTTTCAATAAGGTCACCCCTTATTCTTCTAAAGGCCATGCAATACAGATTCAAACTGTCTAGCCTCGCCTGGTAGGACAGCCCTCACATTCCATGAAAATGGACTATTCACGGGTTCATAAACAATGAATACTGGGTGACAATAATCATACATTTAAAAAAGAGCAGAAATGGCTGGCTATATCAGAAAGACTGACGTGTTTGATTGCATAAGATCCAACTCGATTTTGTATACTGAACTAATTGGGCAGCATTTTCAAGCAAATGAAATAGCCAATGAGAAATGAGTATCAATTTTGCTGAGTGTATTGGATTTGAAGGCATACAGTTTGTTTAGATGTTTGATTGCTTCAACCAAACCAGCAGAAATGAGTTTTGCTGATATCACAAGTGTAATGCAGGAAAATTTAGGACCAAAACCATTGTTCATTGCAGAATGCTTTAGGTTTCATAAGTGGAATTTAAAAGAATGCGAGCCCATTTCTGCAGCATGTGGAAGTTGTCTAAGCATTGTCAATTCAATAATGGGTTTAATGATCTTTTAATTTGTGGTATCAAAACAGCTCCTAACTGAAGCACAACTTACATTTAAAAGAACAGTTGAAATAGCTGTATCAATGGAAATAGCAGACATAGACACAATTGCAGTCAGAAATGAAAATGAGTGTGAGCAAAACTGCAATGTCTAGGCAGAAACCGGCCTAACTAGACAAATGTGTTACCATTGTGGCAGGGGCTCACATACACCAGACCAATGCAGATTTAAAGGTGAAACTTACAGAAAATACAACAAGGTAGGACATGAACAAACAGCATGCTGGGTAGATAACAATAAATGGACTGTTCAGGGATGAGAAAAACATAAAAAGTCAAGTTGCAGTTTCAAACCGAGCACTAATCTGCATGCTATTGATGAAAATTCTGATTATGATGAGAGTGACACAGGAATGTAACCTTGAGATCTGCAGTGTAAAACTAACAATATGGTTTGTCTATTAAAGTGGAAATGGACACTGGTTCAGCTGTTTCAGTTATTTCACAAAATTAGTTTTTTTTCCAAGTCAAATCGAGTCAAGCTTATTGTCATTTCGACCATAAGCTGCTGGTACAGAACTCAGTAAAAACGAAACAACATTTCTCCAGGATGCTGGTGCTACATGAAACAAACAAAACTACACTAGATTATGTGAGACAGCTCAAGGCTACACTAGACTACGTAAAATAAACATAAAAACTGCACTAGACTACAGACCTGCACAGGACTACACAAAGTGCACAAAACAGTGCAGGGTGATACAATAATTAATAAACAAGACAATAGGCACAGTAGAGGGCAAATTACAATATAATAATAAATGATGTATATATCAGTCTAGACTCTGAGTATTGAGGAGTCTGATGGCTTGGGGGAAGAAACTGTTGCACAGTCTGGTCATGAGAGCCCGAATGCTTCGTTACCTTTTGCCAGATGGCAGGAGGGAGAAGAGTTTGTATGAGGGGTGCGTGGGGCCCTTCACAATATTGTTAGCTTTGGAGGTGCAGCATGTGGTGTAAACATCTGTAATAGCGGGAAGAGAGACCCTGATGATGATCTCAGCTGACCTCACTATCCGCTGCGGGGTCTTGCTATCCGAGACGGTGCAATTCCTGAACCAGGCAGTGATGCAGCTGCTCAGAATGCTCTTGATACAACCTCTGTAGAATGTGCTGAGGATAGGGGTGGGAGATGGACTTTTCTCAGCCTTCACAGAAAGCAGAGACACTGTTGGGCTTTCTTGGCTATGAAGCTGGTGTTGAGGGACCAGGTGAGATTCTCCGCCAGGTGAACACCAAGAAATTTGGTTCTCTTAACGATCTCAATGGAGGAGCCGTCAATGTTCAGTGGAGAGTGGTAGCTCCGTGCTCTCCTGAAGTCAACAACAATCTCTTTTGTTTTGTTCACATTCAGACACACGTTGTTGGCTCTGCACCAGTCTGTTAGCCATTGCACCTCCTCTTTCTATGCTGACTCATCGTTCTTGCTGATGAGACCCACCACAGTCGTGTCACTGGTGAACTTGATGATGTGATTCGAGCTGTGTATTTTTGCACAGCAGTGGGTCAGCAGAGTGAACAGCAGTGTACTGAGCACACAGCCCTGGGGGGCCCCCGTGCTCAGTTTGATTGGCATTTCAAAGATACTGAACTGAAGCCTGTAGATACCCAAGTAAGAACTTATACTGGAGAAAAGGTAACTCCTGTGGGAATGGCGTTTGTAACAGTGAAATACAACAACCAACCAGACACATTGGGCTTGCATTGGTAAAAACAGGAGGCTAGTATTGTGGGAACATGATTTTCTGAGACAACTGTAACTTGAATATAGATCCATCCATTATTTGCATGCCACATCTTCTGTAATGGAGTCAACAGAAAGTGATTTAAGAAAGGTACTGGATCATGCCACTGCAATGTTGAAGAATGGCATTGAAAACTCAAACATATCAGAGGTAACTAGTGGTAACTTTTGGCGTAGCGTCTGCACCTGCACTCTGGCAGAAATCTATGTCCAGGCATTCAGTGTTCTGGATGACATCATTGTTACCAGTAAGGATGACAAGGAACATTTCCAAAATCTCAAGTCAGTGTTAAAAGGATTAGATGATTATGGTCTCAGAGCATGACGCAACCAGTGTGAATTGTTTGAGATATCAACATGTCCCGAAGAAAAGTGTCCAAAGCTGTTAGAACCAATTCCTACAGTCCCAGAGTCAACTCCTACAACTACCACAGAGGAGGTCCCAGAAGCTGAGATTGTCTCACAGCCTCAAGTCTCTCCTGCCAAGCAGAGTGACCCCCACCACCCCTGTCAGGAAAGATGTTGTCCCACAAGAGTAAGAAATCCTCTACAGTGATTAAATCTTTATGTCTGAATTGCACAATTTAACATCTACTGTTCTGTGGATGTAGTTGTACTATACACAGTAGTATACAGTATGTACACTGTATAGTATATATGAATGTAGAGCAAAACATTCCAAATTTGAGTTGAGTTGCATTCTACATCGAGTTGGAATTCATAGCCAAGCAGGGAGGAGTGTTGTGTATTTAGTATTTCAGTAATATTGTAAATATATTGTTTGATAAAGCATTTTTGTTTGTTTGTATAATTCATTACTGGTTATATGTAAAAGTACGTGAATGGCGTACGTCATTATGCCACCATGTCATATGCACATGCCTCACTTAAAGTAAAAACAAAACTAAGAAACACTCTCCTGGCTTCCTGCCTTTTCTTGCAATTAGTTTTATGTTTTGGAATTACAAAACAAAACAGGGATATCGGGAGAATAAAATGAGGCTGATGTAAGTTGAGTACAAACAGGTCTTTGAAGATTGTTATGGGGTCAATTGACTGACAAGCCCGTTTATTTGTTGCATGCCTTTATAACTTTACGATTTTAATTTTGAGAGACAATCTTATTGAAATAGCATAATCCTGTTACAACAGATTCAATTCTACAGCCATCTATGAGGATAATGTAAGTTCACTTGGTGAGCACTTGGATTTCCTCCAGGTGGTCTGGTTTCCTCCCACATTCCAAAGACGTATGGGTTAGTAGGTTAATTTGTCACATGGGTATAATTGGGACGCGCAGGTTTATTGGGACAGAGGGGCGAGTTACTCTAAAGTATCCCTAAATAAAATAAAGTAAACCAAAAATATAAAATTTTATGTAACTTGACAGGATAGATGTGGTGCCAACATTTCCTTCGGGTGGTGTTGAGACTTGGGGTCACAGTAGAAAAGATAAGGTCTCATCTCTGTAGAAATGAGATGAGAAGAAATTACTTCACAGAGCAGACTGTGAGTCTAGAATTTTCTATGCACAGGGGCTCTGGAGACTCAGACATTGGGTATATTCTAGAGAGGGATCATTAGGGTTTCAGATATGAAGCAAATGAAGGGATGGGGCTTTTTGAGGAATGTGGGCCTGAGGTAAAGGAATACCTACTGTAATCTGTTGAAAGAAAAACATCAATCACTCCTCCCCCTACATGCAAAGAGAAACAAATTGTGCAAATGGCACCAGAAAAGAATGAACAGAGCAGGCATGAAAAATTGAATGGCCTTACCCTGCTTCTATTACACAAAAAATGCTTCAGAAGCTCGGCAAGTCAGGCAGCAACTGTGGAGGAGAAACAGTCGATGTTTTGGCCTGCAACCTTTCATCAGGGCTGGAAAGGAAGGGGGGTAGAATCCCAAATGAGAGGTGGGGGAAGAGGAAGGAGTGCATGCTGGAAAGTGATAGGTAAAGCCAGTTGAGGGGCAAGGTAGCTGGGTGGGGGAAGGGGAATGAGGTGAGAAATATGGAGGTGGTAGGTGGAAAAAAGAAGGAATCTAATAGGAGAGTGGACCATGGGAGCCATGGGAGAAAGGGGGAGAGGAGAGGCATTGGGCGGAGGGGGTGGTGGTGTGATAGGCAGGTGAGGAGCCTAACTCTGGCCCCTCCCACTCCTCTTTCCCTTTCTTCCATGCTCCACTTTCCTATCAGATTCCTTCTTCTCCAGCCCTTCACCTGTTCTACCTACGGTAGATTTGTTCTTGTAGCAAATTCCTTGGCCACAAAATGACTCTAAACACCCTCCTATCAAGAGAAGTACAGCGTATATTCAAACACGTTCATTGCTGTCCTTAAAGAAGCGGGCTATCAATGTATGCACAGCAAGATCCCACTGGCACTAGTGAGGTAAATGACTGAATAGCTGATTTGAGTGACTGGTTGTGAGAAGGTTGGGAAGTACCAGGACAAGCATACTTCCTTCACCTTCTTTTCTGAATTACTGGTCTTTTATGGCCACCTTGAACAAGACGTCACTGCCCATTTGCGAACATGTGTTCTGAACCGAAGCAACGTGAAAGTGGGTGCACTGTTATGGTTGCCATCGTTTGAGTGGACTGAGGCTGGGGTTGTGTTTTAACAGAAGGAATTCCCGCTGAATCTTCCAGTCCCTTTTGATTTCCTCAGTAACAGAGAGTCCAAGTAACTCTTGTGTTTGATTCAACAAGTTTTCTCTATAAAACGGTTTATAATATTCTTTCAGTTATAAAATCATACAAGCCTTTTGGCCCATTGTGTCCACACCAATCATCAAACACATTCGCACTATCCTACAATAATCCCATTTATTACTTCCTACGGTCCCAGATTCTACTACTAACCACATATGAGGGAAATTACGGTGGGCAATTAACCTATAAACATTTGTCACGTTTGGAGGAAATCAGAACATCTAGAAGAAACCCACAGGGTCACAAGGAAAGCCAGTAAATTCCACATAGATAGCCCCTGCAACCAGGATTGAACTGGGTGACTGGCACTATGAGGCAACAGCTCTACTAGTTACACACACTAAGTGCTGGAGGAGGGCTTTATTGTTCCTATAATGCCACACCTCTTTTGTTGGTGTGGTCAACTATTTGAGGCTTGCAATCCACAAGCCATTTAATAGTTATCAAAAAGTTTGAAAAGGATGCTTATTTTTAAAAGTTTTAAAATGGTACATTGGCCTTTATCAATCGTGGGATTGAGTTTCGGGGCCAAAAGATAATGTTGCAGCTATCTAGGACCCTGGTCAGACCCCACTGGAGTATTGTGCTCAGTTCTGGTCACCTCACTATAGGAAGGATCTGAAAACCATAGAAAGGGTGCAGAGGAGATTTACAGGGATGTTGCCTGGACTGGGGAGCATGCCTTATGAAAATAGGTTGAGTAAACTCAGCCTTCTTTCCTTAGAGTGACGGAGGATGAGAGGTGACCTGATAGAAGTGTGTAAGATGATGAGAGGTATTGATCATGTGGATAGTCAGAGGCTTTTTCCCAGAGCTGAAATGGCTAGCACGAGAGGGCACAGTATTAAGGTGCTTGGAAGTAGGTACAGAGGAGATATCAGGGGTAAGTTTTTTATGCAGAGAGTGGTGAGTGCGTGGAATGGGCTGCCAGCAATGGTGGTGGAGGTGGATACAATAGGGTCTTTTAAGAGACTCCTGGACCGGTACATGGAGCTCAGAAAAATAGAGGGCTATGGGGAACCCTAGGTAATTTCTAAGGTAAGGACATGTTCAGCACAGCATTGTGGGCTGAAGGGCCTGTCTGGTGCTTCAGGTTTTCTATGTTTCTAAAACAATATCAATAACTCCTTTACGCATACACTTACATCTATGACGTGATTTGTACGCATAGCGTGCGTTAGATAAATATGGGAACCTATGCCTGACTGACATTACTATAGATTATAACACTGCATAGAGAGGAAAAAAGAATGAATAATAATATAGTACATTTCACTGCCATTCTACTAACCATAGTGCTTTATATCCACCGAAGTTTGTTCTGATGGAGTCACTCTAGAGAGAAAATGCAACAGCTTCTGCCATGGTCCCACTAACAGCAAGATAATCAATGATAGAAGGACAAGTTTGGTTAATGGGTAGCTATTGATTAGAAATCCATGCCCCTTTTTTAAAGGATTAATGGTATCATTAACATGCAGGAGTACACAGGGTCTTGGCCGAACATTTTACTGAAAGAGTGGACAATCTTCAGCACCCCAATCTCTTGTATTTAACAGAAGCATCACTTGTGGGTCTAGAACATTGAACATAGAAGACCTACAGCACAATACAGGCCCTTTGACCCAAAAAGCTGTGCCGAACATGTCCTTACCTTAGAACTACCTAGGCTTACCCATAGCCCTCTATTTTTCTAAGCTCCATGTACTTATCCAGAAGCCTCTTGAAAGACCCTCCACTACCGCCACCGGCAGCCCATTCCACGCACTCATCACTCTCTGCATAAAAGAACTTACCCCTAACATCTCCTCTGTATCGACTTCCAAGCACCTTAAAACTGTGCCCTCTCGTGCTAGCCATTTCAACCCTGGGAAAAAGCCTCTGACTATCCACACGATCAGTGCCTCTCATTATCTTGTATACCTGTTTGAGAGTCTGTTTGATTATAAGACAGCATTTTGAGAAAAGGTTGTTATTTTATTTTTTCACCTTTACAACCAGGGTTTTGAATCAAACCTTTTCTTCTTCTGATCACAGAATCTACACTCAAGTACAGGAATGTACTCAATTCACTAGGAGACCCATAACAGAATAATTTTAACTGGGCAGTGAACTTAATTGATGCTTTTCACTATAGGTTTTGATGTTGTTGAGTTAGGTTCCTCATCGTCCCTTGTGGCGCATTGGGCAGCAACTTTGCCGTCTCTTTTGTATTTATCTGTTTTTTATGAGGCCAAGTTGCTAGCTCGACGCTCAACCCCAGCACGGATGGAAAGTGTGTAAAGAACTGGCCGGATTCGAACCCAGGATCACTCGCCTTGAAGTCTGGTGTGGATGCCACTACATCACCAGCTGCATATGTTTTGATGTACTGTACATGTGATAAATAAATCTGTTGTGAAATGTGAATGAATCCAATAGTGCCGAATGGACACACACGTCTTTCTCCTTTATATATTTGAATACAGGAGGGAAAAGTAAGCTTTCTTCAAGCTGGGACTCAGGGAAAGAGGAGAATGTGGAAGGAGAAGAAGCTTATCAATGTTGTTTTCACATTTTTGTTTCCTTTTTCTAGATATTGAAGAGATTTAGTGAGAGAGGCTCTGAAGTATGAAGACAACACAAGGAAACATTCCCAAATAAGGAGTTAAAGAGAACTTTACCTGGTTATAAAAACAGCTTCACTGCACAGTGTCTGGATCTGGACTGCCATTATCTATAAAATGAACTTTGGTTCCATACAAGTTTCAGGAAAAGCTGTGAATTTCAATATGGTTTCACTCTCATTTCCATTTGTGCAAATCTCCTCGCTCACTAAACTTTCTCAGTTTCTCGTTTAGCAACCAGAATTTTAAAATTGCCATCCTTGTGTTCAATCTTGCCCTGGCCTACAACTCTTCCAATCAGCAATCTCTTCCTGCTTTGGAAACCTCTGAGATTCCTGAGTGCCTCCAGTTTTGGCACAACCTCAAATTAGAAGGAATTCCCTTTAGAACAGAGAGAAGGAAGGATTTCTTTAGCCAGAGGGTGGGGTATGTGTAGAATATAATGCCACATACAGGTGTGGAGGCCAAGTCATTAAGTATGGAGATTGATAGGTTCTTGATTAGTAAGGGTGTCAGAGGTTATAGGGAGAATGGGGGTTGAGAGGGAAAATAAAATAGCCACAATCAAATAGCAGAACAGACTCAATAAACTGAATGGCCTAACTCTGCTCCGTGTCTCATGATCTCATCACTCCACCTACTGAGTCTTTAGCATTGGGTCCTAACCTCCGAAATTCCGTCCATAAATCACTCCACCTGTTTGTCTTTTCCACTGCAGTAAAATAGTCCTTAAAATCAACCTTTATTACTCACCATTTGCTTACCTCTCCAGATACTGCCTAATATTCATTGTCTTCTTTCATAATCCCTAAATGACGCAGCTCATTCTTTTTACAATGTTGACAAAGTAATGTCAAAGCAAGTTGCCGTCATTGTTGCTGAATAAGTCACCGTAGGTCAGCGGACAAGATGGGACTGTGGGGAAAAAGAAGTATTGCTTTTAGATGTTGAGTCCACAGGGAATAAAACTGGAATTGAATACAATGGGTGATGAAATCAAAAACAATGGGAAGCACAAAATGCCATAAATAAGAATGCAGGTTTACACAGCAGCTCCTATTTGAAGCGTCATTGAGGAATGCAATGGGTTTTGTAGGCATACAATAGATAATGAATCAGAATTGTTCTGTTGCTTGTTGTGCTGTGTGTTGTTCTGCTGGGAATTGCGGGCATGCTGTGTTGGAGCCAGAATATGTGGCGACACTTGTAGGCTATACCCAGCATACCCTTGGGTTGGTTGAAAGCACAAGCGACACATTTCGCCCTATGTTTAACGCTAATCGAGGTTTGGATGATTTAACTGCCAGGCAAGAGTGAAAAAGTCAGGGTACCGGGGCTGGAGGCAAGAGTTGGGCTGGCTCAGCTCACTGCTCTGCAAGGTTTACTCCTCTCTGCACTGAACTGAGACTGTGGCCTGCAACTGATGGGCAACTGGATCGGCTGCAGTGATGTCTGGCTTTGTAGCTGGGGACTCACTTTCATCAACTTCAATTGCATGCTTGTTTTTATTGCTTCTACGATTTGTTTTTTTTTCCTGCATGTTGGATGTTTGACAGTCTTTTTTTTAATGAGTTCTATTGGGTTTCTTCGTTTTGTGGCTTCCTGTAAGGAGATGAATCTCAGGCTTGTACGTACATTACATACTTTGATAATAAATGTTCTGTGACTTTGAAGAGATTCTGCAGATGCCGGAAACCCATAGCAACGCACACAAAATGCTGAAGGAATTCAGAAAGTCAGATAAGCTGCTGCTCCTCCAGAATTTTGTGTGTTTCATTATGCCATATAGTCATAGAATATTATCACACAGAAGCAGGCTCTTCAGCTCATTTAGTCTGTGCTGAAGCATTAATCTGCTCAGTCCCATGTGCACCTAGATCATAGCCGTCCATACCCCTCTCATCTGTGTACCTACCTAAACTTATCTTAAATGTTGAGCCTGCATCCACAACTTGGACTAGCAGCTTGTTCCACACTCTCACCACCCTCTGAGTGAAGAGGATCCCCTCATGTTCCCCTTAAACATTTCACCTTTCACCCTTAACCCATGATACCTAAATGTATTCTCACCCAACCTCAGTGTAAAAAGCCTGCTTGCATTGACCCTATATATATCTCTCTCATAATTTTGTATACCTCTGTCAAATCTCCCCTCAATCTTGTACATTCTAGGAAATAATGTCTTAACCTATTCAACCTTTTCTTATAACTCAACTCCTCATGTCCAGCAACAACTTTTTTCTCTACACTCTTTCAACCTACTTATATCTTTCCTGTAGGTAGCTGACCAAAACTGCACACAATACTCTAAGTTAGGCCTCACAGTTGTCTTATACAACTTCAGCAGAACGTCCCATCTTCTGTACTCAGTACTTTCATTTATGAAGGCCAGTGCACTAAAAGCTTTCTTTACAACCCTATCTACCTGTGCCACTACTTTCAGTGAATTATGTACCTGTATTACCAGATCCCCTTGTTCTACTCCACTCTTCAGTGCCCTACCGTTCACTGTTTAGGACCTATCCTGGTTGGTCCTACCAAAGTCCCATGCTTCATACTTGTCTACCTTAAATTCCATCTGCCATTTTTTAGCCCATTTTTCCAGCTAAACCAGATCCCACTGCAAGCTCTGATAGTCTTCCTTGCTGTGAACTACACCCATAATCTTGGTGTCCTCCACAAATTTGCTGATCCAGTTAACCACATTATCATCCGGATCATTGATATAGATGACAAACAACGGACTGAGCACCAATCCCTGTGGCACTCCATTAGTCACAGCCTCCTGTCAGAGAGACAACCATCTACTACCACTCTCTGGCTTCTCTCACAAAGCCAATGTCTAATCCAATTTATTACCTCATCTCGAATGCCAAGTGACTGAACATTCTTGACCAATCTCCCATGCAGGACCTTGTCAAAGGCCTTACTGAAGTCCATGTAAATACCGTCTGCAGCCTTACCTTCATCAACTTTCCTGGTAACCTCCTCAACAAACTCTATAAGATTGGTTAGATATCACTTGCACATACAAAGCCATGTGACTATCCCTGATCAGTGTTTGTCTATCCAAATATCCCTCAGCAAACCTTCAGTAACTTTCTATTACTGATGAAAGGCTCACTTGACCAATAATTTCCTGTCTTATTCTTAGTCTTTCTTAAACAAAGCAACAACATTAGTCATCTTCCAATCATCTGGCACCTCACCTGTAGCTAAGGATGTTTTAAATATCTCTGCTAGGGCTCCCACAGGGACCAAGGGAACATCTTGCCAGACCCTAAGGACTTACCTATCCTAATTTGCCTCAAGACAACAAATATCCCTTACTCTGTAATCGGTATAGGGTCCATGACCTTGTTACTACTTTGCCTCACTTCTATTGACTTTATGTTCCAAGTAAATACAGACGCAAATATCCATTTATGATCCTTCCAATCTATTTCAGCCCCACGCATTGATTACCACACTTATCTTCCAGAGGACCAATTTCATCCCTTGCTATCCTTTTGCTCTTAATATGTCCAGAGAAGATCTTAAGATTCACCTTGTCTGGTAGCACAACCTCGTACCTTCTTTTAGCCCGCCTACTTTCCTTTTTAATTGTTCTCTTGCATTTCTTATACTCTTCAAGTACCTCATTTGTCTCTGCTTGCCTATACCTGCTATGCACCTCTTTCTTTTTCTTAATCAGGGCCTTGATATCTCTAGAAAACCAAGATTCACCAAACCTGCTATCCTTGCCTTTTATTCTGAAAGGGACATACAAATTGTATCGTCTCAAAATTTCACCTTTGAAGACCTCCCACTTACCAAGTACGCCTTTGCCAGAAAACAACCTGTCCCAATCCACACTTGCCAGATTCTCTCTGACTCCATCAAAATTAACAATTCTCCAATTTAGATTCTCAACCTAAAACCTATCTTTTTCCATAACTACCTCAAAACCAATGGCATTATGATCTCTCGATGTAAAGTGTTTCTCTACACAAACTTTTGTATCCTACCCTATTTTATTCCTTAATAGGAGATCTAGTATTGCAATCTCTCTAGTTGGGACTTCTACATACTGATTAAGGAAACTTTTCTGAACACATTTGTCACACTTTCCCATCTAGTCCTTTTACAGTATTGGAGTCCCAGCCAATATCTGGAAAGTTCCAATCACCTGCTATCACAACCTTATGTTTCTTACAACAATCTGCAATTTCTACAAGTTTGCTCCTCTTAATTCCCTGGACTGTTGGGTGGTCTACAATCTAATCCCATTAACATGACCATACCTTGCTTATTCCTCAGTTCCACCCATAAAGCCACACTAGACAAGCTCTCCAGTCTGTCCTGTCTGAACACTGCCGTGACATTTTCCTTGACTGGTAATGCCACCCGTCCCCCTTTAATCCCTCCTATTCTATCACATCAATGGGCATTGAGCTGCCAGTCATAACTCCTCGTGCTGTCCGTGCCCAAAGCTCACTCACCTTTCCTACAACTGCATTGAAATATATGCAACTCAGAACATTAGTCCCACCATGCTCATCTTTGTGATTTCTGATTTTGTACGTAGGCTTAACAACCTCTTTCTCCACAACCACTCCACTCCACTGTCTGTTCTGGCACTCTGGTCCCCATTCCTCTACTAATCTAGTTTAACCCCATCCCCAAACAGAACTAGCAAATCTTCCCACTGGGATATCAGACCGTCCCTCCCCATTCAGGTGCAAACCAGCCCTTTGCACAGGTCCCACCTTCCCTATAACAGAGCCCAATGATCCAGAAATCTGAAGCCCACCCTCCTGTACCATCTCCTTAGCCATGTGTAAACTTGTTGACCTTCCTATTTCTGGCCTCACTTGCACGTGGCACTGGTAGTAATGCTGACATCACAACCCTGGAGTTTCGGTCCTTTACCTTAGCACCTAACTCCCTAAAGTCACTTAGCAGGAGCTCGTCACTCCTGTTATCCATGTCATAGGAACTGACGTGGACCACAGCCTCTGGCTGCTCACCTGCCCACTTAAGAATGCTTTTAAACTATCTTTAATTTAATCCCGTTTTTCCTCCCAGATTCTACCATTACTAGGGGCAATTTACATTGGCCAATTAGCCTACCAACCTAGATGTTTTTTGGGATGAGGGACAAAATCAGAGCACTGGGAGGGAACCATCGCGGTCACAGGAAAAGCACACTGCGCAAATTCCACACAGACTGCATCCTAGGTCAGGACTGAACCCAGATCTTTGGTACTGTAAAGCAGCAACTCTATTTCCTATTTCTAAATTTGAAGTGCTGTGGTAATGTTCTTTCTTGGGCTCATTTCAGAGCGTGTAACACTAATATCTAAGCAATGGGTCACTGTTGGGTTTAATGATACGTTTGGACAGAGCTCCAGCTACACTTGCAATCGGACATGAAAGTTTACATGTACAAACTTGAAGAAGAGCAGGAAAATATTTATTTTCACATATCTGAAAAAGTAGTTTAGTAACTGTGTGTAATTTAGCTGCTGAATTGCCCGCCTCACTGCAGTGGAATCTAAAATCCGTGAAGTCATATTGAATCCTATTTCCACCCCCTGGATATATTCAATGACAGAGGACTTACAATGCACTGGGGCTGAGATATTCACAGACTGAGTGAATAAAATTCTCATCTTGGTGATAAGTGTAATTGTCTGATGTGAAATGTGGCCTGTTCTAGATGTTTCACCCCTCGCTTCTCTACTTTCCTCCAAGAGACCGCACCCTCGTTGTAGGGTTTGGAGGCTTGCGTGCCTTCATGACCCAGAGAACTATGTTGGCTGGAGTAAGGGCTTTATGCTTTAGTTCTTGGTAGGGTCACCTATGCCAAACAGGTCAAAGGCATTATGGGTAGCTAAGTGTCCCCTTTAGGAATTTGGTTTCCTTTGTAAGATCAACCTTCAGCTGGCTGAACTCCAGAGAATATAGGGAGTTCATCTCCTGACTTTCATCTCATAAATTAATCTCCTAATTCTGGATATCTTGCTGCCCTGCTTCTCGCTTGTGTCGGTAAAACAGCCAACATAAACAGAGAGCCCACCCACTCTGGACATTCTTTCTCCTTTGCCCCTCCCAAATGGGAAGCAGATACAAAAGCTTGAAAGCATATAGCACTAAGCCCAAGGAAAGCTTCCATCTTGCTGTCATAAAACTATTGAATGGTCCCCTAGTATGATGAGATAGACTCTTGACCTCACAATCTACCTCATTATCACCTTGCACCTCCTTGTCTATTTGCACTGCACTTTCTCTATAACACTTTACTATGCATTCTGTCACAAACAAGAGAAAATCTGCAGATGCTAGATATGCAAGCGAGACATACAAAATGCTGTGAGATCCTTCGACAAAGCTCTCGGCCCGAAACTTTGACTGTACTTTTTTCCATAGATGCTGCCTGGCCTGTAGAGTTCCTCCCGCATTTTGTGTGTGTTGCTTGGAGGTGACAACTACAATTCGGAAGGTCAGGGACCATGATGGATGGAGAGACATGATCGCCCACGCCGAACAGCAAGGCACCTGAATGAATGATGCTCGGACCATACATTCTGTTATTGCATTTCCTTGTACTATCAATGAGGTGCAGTAGTGCGGCAGTTAGCGTAACGCTTTATGGTGCCAGTGACCACAATCAGCTTTCAATTCCTGCCTTTGTTTCTTTGTTCTCCCCATGACTCCTTGGGTTTCCTCTGGTGCTCCAGATTCCTCCCACATTCTAAAGGCGTACGGGTTAGGGTTAGTAAAATTACAGCATGCTATCTTGGCATTGGAATCATGGCAGCACTTGTGGTCTGACCTCAACATAATCCTTGGACTGTGTTGATGCAAAAATGATAGAGTTCACTGTTTGTTTTAATGTTTTGATATAAGACCATAAGACCATAAGACATAGGAACAGAATTAGGCCATTTGGCCCATTCAATCTGCTCTGCCGTTCAATCATGGCTGATCCTTTTTTCCTCTCCAAAGCCCCACTCCTGGCCTTCTCCCCGTAAATTTGATCCATGTCCAATCAAGAGCCATATACATATAACAAATAAAGTGTGTCTTTATCTTTATCTCAGTACACTTTTGCAATGAAATTATTTGTATGGATAGCATGCAAATACAAAGTTTTTTCTCCATACCGCAATATACGTGACAATAATAAACCAACTTACCAAATTCATATAGTTAGCCTGTGTTCTACTTCCACAGCACAGTATAATTTTTCTTAGATAAGCATCAATATCGAAACATTAAAGGGATAAGCTGAACCAGGGAGAGAAGTACTTTGTCCATGTCGCCCTTTATTCGCAGGCTGTTAATGAAATTCTGCTTTGAATGGGAATGTCGATGCAACACCATCTGAATCTCAAAGCTTTCAGGCAAGGTTTTATTATTAGGGCAGTTCCTGAAAGGGATGACGTCCGATATTGAGGGGTGGATGGATTACTACAACTACAGACAATCAGTTGGAGAAGTGGAGTGGGATGTTGGGCTTCACACTGGTGGGTGGTGGGTGGGTCTGAATTTCAATATCCTCCCACCTCGCAACTGCAGGACTGACAGGTCTGACTCAAGCATGCTGACTTTAATGAAACTTCACAGACTGGGGAGGACTCCTGGTGTGGTGACGTGTGTGGTAGACTGCATAAGAGAGGCTGGGGGGAAGTTGTAGTGAATTTCCAATACAGGCACCCAGCACTGAGCCTGCGTGACACGGAGAGAAAGCAGTGTGCAGGACCACTTGGCCACATTAGGCTAAGTTAATCTCACTGCATGGGATTCTTACCTACATGAGGAGAGGAGTGGAGTTCCCTCAGTTACTTTGCAAGGGTTTGAACAGCAACAATTTAAGGTATGTATTTCAGAATTTTTTTCTTGATGAAGGGTTTGATTTTCAGCATGTTAGTGCTCATGCTAAATCAAATTTACTGTATCCCATAAATCATTATTTGCCTTGATTATAAGTATGGTGCTTAGCTATTAAAGATTTCCGACTTTCCAAGCAGCATCTATAAAACGGTGATTGTTTTGGAAATATAAATCACTCTTTATGGCAGAGCTGATTTAACCACAAGAATAGCTGAAAAGAAATAATTGCAGTGTTGTATTATCGGAATTATTTGAAGTTCTATGTGATAGGGTAATAAATCTCCAGAATTCCCTACCCCTGAAGGATATTGAGGTTGGATCATAGGGGCATTTAATGAGAAAGAGGAAGACATTTTTAAAAAGATCAGGGAATTATGATGACCTGTCATAGGAGATCAGATGTGGAAGGTGATCATATTGAATGATGGGTCAGAGCTTGGGAGTTGAAATGGACTACTCTTGCAGCTTTTCTTTATGCTCTCAGATATCTCAGTGCCACGGTTCAAATAGCATTGCCTAGCATTTGTGCAATTTCAGATCACTGCTATTGACACTTGCTGGTCAGAAATTACTTTCAAATTTAACTCCAATTACAGCCTGGTCACTTGGAAAGAATAGGTTTGCTTGCCATTCAAGGAGAGAAGAACAATCAGTATTTATCTCTACCGCCTGTTACACCGCTGGCATTTAGGACAGCAATGAAGGTCCTCCATCTCCAGTGGTGTTCATCATGTCAGTAGCTTCCTCTCAATTTTCACTACTGTCAGTCACGCAAGTTCTGGGTGAAGACTCAGGAATACCGTCACACTCAGAGGTGGAGTGATTCTTCATTGCTGTTTCCGTAACAGTTTTGTTTTACCAGTCAGGCTTGTTAGCCCTGAGCTGAACTCCTGAACCAGGGGGACCAGTGGACCACTCTTAATCTGACCTCTACCCTTTGACCTGTTAGGCATAGGTGAACCTACCAAGAGCCAAAAAGTAAAGCCCTAACCCCAGCTAACATAGATCTCCGGGTCACTGAGGCACGCAAGCCTCCAAACCCTACAAGATTGCTGTCCTCTTGGAGGAATCAGTATTTATGTTGAGATTTTAATGTACTTCCTCAGGAGGTTAAGGAGATGCTGATTATCACTGAAAATTTTAACAAACTTCTACAGATGTGCTGTTGAAAGTACCCTGACTGGTTGTATCATGGTCTGGTGAACGTAAGAAGTTACAGATAGTAGTGAAGTCTGTCAAATCAAATCAAGTTTAATTGACATTGAAACCACACATGGATACAGCCGAATAAGACAGTGTTCCTCTGGGTTCAAGGCGCAAAAACATACATGTGCATTCATAGCAGCAAGAAAGAAGGAAGAAAAGAACATAGTCACGTAAGAAAACAAATTTTTAGTCCAAGTCCCACAAATTGATGGTTCCCGGCAGTCCAGCCTATAATTCCACTGATCCACCACTAGAGGGCAGCACCAACAGGCGAGGCCATCCCCAACTGAGCCTGGATGCCACGCTACAACGCAAGCCCGAGGACTGAGGCTTAGTCCTAGCTACAACAGAGGCGACGTTGCTGCCTTGCTGCCTATTTCACCACCAAACAAGAGAAGCAGACCTGCAGCAATCAATGTCCAACGGGGTCTTGCAATCACAAAAGAAATGTCCGAGACAGTCACTCACAGTTTCACTGCATGCCTCCTTCACATCAACTCGAAGGCACCAACTCTGGTGCCTCCGAGAAGCGGGCGGCAGCACAGGATCCACCCAGGACAGCTCTTCCAAACCCGATCCAGCTTCTCCTGCAGCCCAGTGGCCTGGCGTAAATCCCCCAGCCTGATGGCCTGGCCAAATGGCCCGGCTTGAATCCCCCAGCCCGAAGACCTGACTAGAATCCCAGCCCAATGGCCCAGCTCAAATCCCCAGGCCTGAAGACCCAGTTTGACACCCCCAGCCTGAAGGCCCAGCTCAAATCCCCAGGCCTGAAGACCCAGTTTGACACCCCCAGCCTGAAGGCCCAGCTCAAATCCCCAGGCCTGAAGACCCAGTTTGACACCCCCAGCCTGAAGGCCCAGCTCAAATCCCCAGGCCTGAAGGCCCAATTTGACACCCCCAGCCTGAAGGCCCAGCTCTAATCTCCTGGCTCAATGACCCGGCTCCAAACACCAGGCCAATTGCCCAATTCGACCTCCCCAGCCCTACTTGCCTTCTTCTAACCACCAGCTGGCTCTTATGACATCCCGGCAGGCTACTTTGAATAATGAGCAGCTCACCGATGCAGCGGACCTGCTGTACAGGTAGTTAATGGAGTCAAGAATAGTCTTACTATGTTTAAGACCACACTTAACAAAGAAAATGCACCTTCGGTTGACCCCCAGTAGGCCGCCGTGTGTGTACGAGCCGCCATCTTACTGGATATCCAATACTTCATGGACACATCTCTCCCCATCATTGGTGGTATCTACAGGAGCTGCTGCCTCAAGATGGCAACATCCATCATCAAAGCTGTGCACCGTCTGAGCCACGCCATCCACCATTGGGCAGGAGGTAGAGAAGCCTGAAGTTCCACACCGCCAGGATGGAGATACTTCCTTTCAGGCATTCGGTTCTTGAACCAACCAGCAAAATGGTAATCACTAAAGTTTGATAACACTATGACAACTTTGATCACTTTACACTAAAATGGACTTGGTCTTCTTTGGTTCTAACTGTGTTTGTTCATGTAGAAATTGCATATAATTTATGTTCAGTATGCTTCCTCTTGCAAACGCTGTTTATATGAATCTGTGTCTGCAAAGTTATTGTATAAGTTAGTTTTCCATTGCACCTGTACATGCGTATACTTGTGCAAATGCCAATAAACTTGACTTTATCTTTAGCGTAGTATTCTAACTTCACAGGACTATCCACTCAATCAGTGCCCCTTATCATCTTGTACACCTCTATCAGGTCACCACTCATCCAGAGAGAAAAACCCCAGCTTTCTCAACCTTTTCTCATAGGACTTTCTGAGTTCCTGTTCATTTTAACACTCAAGCTTCAGTCGTTGCTCAAATAAGGATTCCATAGCTGGAGACTGACCTTTACAAATGATAGAGCACAGTCAGTGCTCATGCATCATTTAGGAACCATTTCCTTTAAATGTCATGCTTCTTTCATCATTTAGAAGACAGGCCTGAGTCTTCTGGAGTCACTGGTGGTGCAGGAAAGACATCACGTAAAATGCGCTAAGCGAAACAAAATGGTTTAATTGGCCGTCCGTTCAGAGGTGGTGAGGATCCAAGGCTTCGACAATAAGCCTGTGGCCGACAGAGTCAAATGCATAGGTCCAGTCAATAAGAACAAAAGCTTGTCTTCATGGTTCCCCTCATCCACCTTTTATAATTGCTTAAAATATCAATGTTCTCATTAGGGCCCGGGGTACCTGGGATGAATCCCTTCTGACGACAATTCAGGACAAGCGTGCCCACCAATGCTTGGCCAATATAACAGAAGTATTGAGCCATTGGTGGTAGTACGCCAGGCGCCCACAGATTTTAAATTTTCATTGACGTCAGACTTTGGAA
The DNA here is from genome assembly GCF_963921235.1 of Mobula hypostoma. NCBI lineage: Eukaryota > Metazoa > Chordata > Chondrichthyes > Myliobatiformes > Myliobatidae > Mobula > Mobula hypostoma. The sequence goes on along the minus strand of NC_086109.1, from coordinate 14,390,964 downwards.
TAAGGACCGAGAGTGGGTTGCATAGCACCTTCCTTGAGTCGAGCTGTAGGGCTTCTTTCCATGTTGTATTACTCTCTCACGCGACAACAGTGTAGGGTGCTCTCTACACTGACTGTAGTGTTAGGCAGACCCAAATCTACTGGCTTCTTAGTCCCATCCGTAACAGCTGGCAGAGCCATTGCCCATGATAGACTTAGCGCACTCTTTGCCAGGCTCGTATCCTCACACTTCCAGAGAGAGCAGTAGTAGTGTGCTCACTTGGGTCGAGTATGATCTTCTCCTAAGGGGTTCTCTAATGGTGCACCTTCAGGTAACTGTAAAGACTGATCCAGGATCCACATAAATGGAGAACACCAGTACGTGACTTTGCTTAACGTGGGGAGGCTGATGCACTGGTAAGCACCACATGATCCGTGACAATTCGAGACCAGGGTCCAGTGGTATGGAGTGCAAGATGACTGGGTACTCTTCACTGCTGCAGTCTTCCTCCACCTTCACAGCCGCTGTGATGCATCAACATCTTCTGCTAGCTCCACCACTGAGGGCTTGGTTGGATCATTCTTTGTCTGGAGCCTCTCCTTTGACCATACTACCATAGGTGACCCTACAGAAAAGGTTCAAAGACTTTTTTATTATCAAAGCATATATCCATATTCAACTCTGAAATTCGTCTTCTCCAGATAGCCATGAAACAAAGGAAGAACATGAAAGTGGTTCAGAGAGAAACATCAAACCCACCCCCCCAACAAAAAAAACCGGCATCCTGATCATCAATTCCCCCAAAGCCACCCTCCTGCCCCCGCACAAAACAGAACAGGAGCATCAACCCCCGAGAAGCAACCCTTCCCCCACACAAAACCGAGTGGAACATGAACAGAACTTCAAACCCCCAAACACCCTCCCCTCGCACAACAAAACAGTAAAGTATAAAGTAGAGTATAAAAACCATAAGTCTGTAAAAGTTCACAGTCTATAAACACAATAATTGAATCCATAAACGCAGAACCACGATACCATCCTCCGATATCACCAACATTCATTGAAAGAAGGGGACACCACACGAGGCTGAGAGGCCTACCTGCCTGCCTGCCACAGTGAGCCACACAGTGATAGGCTGCTCACAGACTCCTTCCCACCCGCCACAGTGAGCTACACAGTGATAGGCTGCTCACAGACTCCTTACCCGCCACAGTGAGCCACACAGTGATAGGCTGCTCACAGACTCAAAAGGTAGGAAATCGGCACTGAAACTCTCGCTCGCCTTCTGCGTGCACCTCGATGTCTCAATCTTCTTCGACACTTTAATTGGTGAATAATGGACGCTTTAAATGGCGAAACGGAGTCAGACGTGGGCTCGCATCCCATCTCGGAGTTTCTCCATGTCGAGGCCATCCAAGTACGTACTCGCTTCCCGGAATCTTCTCGGAGACAGCAAAGCACTGGATCACTCAAATGATCTCCAAACTGCAAATCACAGGTTCTAACAGTCCCAGAAACACATTTAAGATGAAAAGCAGATGTCAAAGAAGTAAAAAATATATTTTCATGAGCTATCTGGAAGATGTTGACTGAGGGAGGGCTGTATGCTGGCGCCATCTTGACGATCCAGAGAGCATCACTCTTAGGGTCTCAGGAACTCACAAGCCTCTCCACCACAGCAAGGTGATGATCCTCAGATATGGCTACACAGCAGAGGTGGAGCATTCTCTGGAGTCAGAGAAGCCCTGCCATGCTTTCCTCCCCTTTGACCTTACCGCCATGACTGACCCTACCAGGCGCTAAGTGCCAGATAGCTAAACTCCAGCCAGCATCACTCTGGACCTCAGGAACTAACAAGACTTTCCACCACGCCAAGCTCATGATCCTCGGAGAGCCTTGAGAGAGCACTGCATGACAGAGAGTGAGTCCTGCTTAGAAATAAGGAATTCAATCTACTGTTTAAAAAAAATAATTGTCCAGAAGATAAGAGCTTGTAGCAGCATGGAACCTACCACTTGTCAAAAAGATTGGACGTTTGTACCCTGTTAGCTCCTAATTACTGTGGACACTGAGATAAAGCTGGGCCAGGCAACTTACACTTACTTTCTGCCCAGTAACTGGGCTGTTTATCTCATTTACCATTGAAACATACAGTGAAGTGTGCCAGTTGTGTTAACAACCAACACAAAAGATGATGTTAGCACTTCCTGTTCTTTCCTGTTCAGCGGAACTGGATGGGTGGACAATGGTTGGCAGTGTTTCTGTGAATCTGTGGAATTCATTGCCACAGGCAGCTGTGGATGCTAAGTCATTGGGTATACTTAAAGCCAAGGTTGATTGGTTCTTGATTAGTAAGGGGGTCAAATGTTACAGGCAGAAGTCAGGAGACTGGGGTTGAGAGATAAATTGATAGAATGGTGGAGTAGACTCAATGGGCCAAATAACCATATATAAAGGCATCTGTTAGTCTTACGAGACCATGGATCTGCACCTGGAAAGTCTTCACTCTCCAGGGCACAGGCCTGGGCAAGGTTGTATGGAAGACCAGCAGTTGCCCATGCTGTAAGTCTCCCCTCTCCACGACACCAATGTTGTCCAAGGGAAGGACATTAGGACCCATACAGCTTGGTACAGGTGTCGTCGCAGAGCAATGTGTGATTAAGTGCCTTGCTCAAGGACACAACACGTTGCCTCAGCTGGGGCTCAAACTCACGACCTTCGGGTCACTAGTCCAATGCCTTAACCACTTGGCCACATGCCTGCACAACCATATAACCATATAACAATTACAGCACGGAGACAGGCCATCTCGGCCCTTCTGGTCCGTGCTGAACTCTTACTCTCTTACTCTGGCCCAGTACTGATCCTTTGTCATGTGGCCTTATGGTCTTTTGTCTCCACTGAGTCAATCTTGATGCAGGATCTCCACCCAAAACACTGACGCCCCCTCATGTTTGCTGCTCGACTACTGAGTTCCTCTGTCAGATTCCAGCAGCTGCAGTCTCTTGTGTGTCGCTGTTGAACTCTTGATTCAAGCTGCATTCACCATTCTACCATTGGCAAAGGGCTCCTGCTGCTGTTTGTTTCCACTTGCCTGAGGTGGTTTGAACAGGGCCTCAGAAGCGATCAGAGATAGTTGAGAGGGAGAGGTTGACAGTGTGAGGGAATAAATGAAACAAAAGAAGTTCAAAGTAAACTTATTATCAAAGTAGACATCTGTCACCATATACAGCTATGAGATTCATTTTCTTGTGGGCATACCGAATAGATCAAAAGAATAATAACCATAACAGAATCAATGAAAGGCCGCCCATCTTGGGCATTCAACTGGAGTGCAGAAGACATCAAACTGTGTAAAAACAAAGAGAAAGAAATAATAATAATAGTAAATAAGCAATAAATATTGAGAACATGAGATAAGGAGTCCATGGTTGTGGGACTGCTCAGTGATGGGGCAAGTGAAGATGAGTGAAGTTATCCCCTTTGGTTCAAGAGCCTGATGGTTGAGGGGTAATAACTCTTTCTAAACCTGCTGGTATGAGTACCGAGGCTCCTGTACCTTCTTCCTAATGGCAGCAGCTGAACGAGAACATGCCCTGGGTGCAACTGATAAACAAAGTTGGATTTTTATTTTATATAGAGATACAGCTCGGTAACAGGTTCTTCTAGCCCAACAAACCCGCACACTCAAAGTGACCAATTAACTGACTAACCCGTACATCTTTTGGAATGTGGGGGAAAACACCCACGGTCATGAGGAGAACATACAAACTTCTTACAGACAGCGCTAGAGTTGAACCCAGTTGCTGGTTCTGAAACAGCATCGCACTAATTTCTACAATACTGTACCATACCGTCTCACAGTGGCTAGCTAGTGGAGCCCATCCTCACAGCTTCATCAGTCCGGGTTCAGTCCTGACCTCTGGTGCTCTGTCTGTAAAGTTCACATGTTCTCTCTGTGATGGTGTGGGTTTCCCTTCAGTGCTCTGGTTTCTTCCCTCGTCCCTCAGACATGCAGATTGGAGATTTAATCCCCGTCCATGTATTGCCCCCAGTGTGTAGGTGAATTGGGGGTACTTTGGAGGAAGACTTGTACAGTGAACGGTGACCATTTGGCCCATTGAGTCTGCTCCACCATTCCATCATGGCTGACTTATTATCCCTCTCAATCCATTCTCCTGCCTTATCTCCATGTTACTAATCAAGAACCTATCAACCTCTGCATTTAATATCCCAATGACATGGCCTCCATAGCCATCTATGGCACTGAATTCCACAGATTCATCACCCCAAGGGAACAGGCATATGCCATAGAACAAAGGAACCTGGGAATTCAGATCCGTAATTCCTTGAAAGTGGAATCACAGTTAGATAGGGTTTTAAAGAGAGCTTTTAGCACATTGGCCTTCATAGATCAAGGCATGGAATGCAGTACCTGGGATATTATGTTGAAGTTATTCAAGTTGTTGGTGAGACCCAATTTTGGGTATTGTATGCCTGCCTACCTACCTACAAGAAAGACATCAATAACTTGAAAGAGTGCAGAGAATATTTACACAGCTGTTGCCAGGACTTGAATACCTGAGTTACGAGGATAGGTTGAATATGTTAGTATTTTTCCTCCTGGAGCACAGGAGAATGAAGGGAGGTCTAATAGACCAATTGATGAGGGGTATGGCGGGGGTGAATGCATTTTCCCACTCGGGGCAGGTGAGTCTAGAACTAGAGATTATAGGTTTAAGGTGAAAGGTGAAATATTTAAGGGGAATTTTGGGGGAAAGTGCTTTGCGCAGAGGGGGGTGCAAATGTGGAACGACCTGCCAGTGGAAACAGTAGACGTGGTTTCAGTTGTGATGTTGGGAGAACGGTATGGAGGGTAGATAGAACTAGGCAAAAAAAAAGACGGGCAGCCACTGACTAGATGGGCCAAAGGGCCTGTTCCTGTGCTGTACTGCTCTATAACCATAAATGATAGGAGAATAAAATCAGATGTGTAGGATTTTTGTAAGTGGGTGAATTAAGGTCAGCATAGGCATGGTGGGCTGAAGATTATTACTGTACTCTCTCTCTCTCTCTCCGATTCTACGTTAAATGTAGGACAGTGCACGTACTTTTAATCATTTCAAAGCGGGGAGAAGAGGCAGTGGGCATAGCTGGATACATCGGGTTAACAGGATCTCTGTAAGCGCCTTTCATGTTATTAATGGAGCACAGGCAGAGACCCCACTGCTCGACACTTTCATCGTCCTCATCCCATTCAGTTCTGAGACACGCACCATAAATCCATCAACTCTGAAAAGGCAGAAGTGGGGTTTTTACATAGATATTCTTCTTTTTTTCAAACTATGTTAATTAACGTATTGTTAATACGCTATTGTTAATTAAATAGCATATTGTTAATTAAAATATGTTAATTAACAGTACCTTTTTCCCAGGGCTGAAATGTCATACTTTGACGGTGAAAGGGGATTAAGTTGAAAGAGGAGGTGCAGGGCAAGTTTTCCTTTACGGAGAGTGGGGGATGCCTGGGATACACGGCCTGAGGTGGTGGTAAAGATAAATGCAATGGGGTGTTCACGAGGCTCTAACATCGGCACATGAATGTGCGTAAAAGGGAACGATATGGACATTGTCTTGGGCAATGACAATAAAGTTCTCTCCTATTCTACTGTGTGGGCAGAAGTGGGCACGATTGCCAATTTCATTAGTTCAACACAAATCTGTGAGCCAAGGGGCCTTTTCCTAGGCTGTACTGTTTTTTAAATTCTATCTTCTAGTATGTTTTTGATATTTAAACAGTTCTCCTTTCATATTTGCAAAATTTGCTTCATTTCCATTTCCATCTCCATCCCCGCCCCAGATGCTGTAGTGCCCCTGGGTCCTGGAAAGCCTCCTGAGAGCCAGTGGACACCATGTGTTCTCTCTCCAGGAGCACTGGGATATAGTGTGTCTTCGAAAGAGGGGCTGAACAAGTATATCCTCAGGACAGGGGCAGGCAGTTGGCTTGGGCGGAACACTCTGTGGACCGATGCCTGGGCCTATCAAAAGCCACTAGAGCCAGGCCCAGAAGCAGGCCTTCAAGGTACTTCTCAGCCGACTCGCCGCCCTTCTGCACTGTGTCTCCATAGATCGAGAGAGTGGGCCTGAAGGGCAGGCAGGACTTGAGGAGCAGCCCCCTTCAGACACACAAACAGGGGCTGCAAGCTCTCATCCTCGGTACCTACGTCAAAAGGAGACCTGTGAGAATGCAGAAATGGCAAGTGGTGTGGGAGTCCATGAACTAACTTAAAAAGCCCTTTGCACGGCATTTACCCTGCACAGTGGCCTCCACTCTAGTTTCGCCACGTGGAGGCGAAGAACTCCTCTGCAGTGAGACCTGCACCGGGGACCTCTCGCGTGTGGAATAGATTGTAATAGTGTGTCCCGCACAGCAGATGGGGGCCAATGAAGAGGGGAATGTGGAAATGTCCTTGAGCCTCGTGGGGCAGCATGGGGGGTGGGGGGGGGCAACCATGAGAGACAGCTCACATTGCGTGGGACTGGTTTAAGAGAAAATTTTCAGAGCCTGTGTCCAATCTGGCTGAGTGAGAGTAAGCCCGCCTAAAATTACCACTCTCCGTGCTCACTGTGACAGGAAGACTGAATACATTGACCAACAGCCCCAAAGGTGTCTAGCTTGTTCCACCGCTATCTGATCGTCCCTTTGCCTAGCCACTATGGCAGTGGAAGTATCTCCTCCTGGTGACGGTGGAGTGCTCAGAATGGAGGCCACCACGTCCCTGATTCTGAAAAGGTCCTGGTAAGAGATGGGGAACCTCGCAAAGTGACGTGACTGATTCTAGCCACTAGAAGTTGAGTGTTGTCCTGAAGGCCGTGTCCTTGGAAGAAGAGATACGTCACCAGAACATGCAACCTGGGAGAATGGTCGATATACAGGCATCCCTGCAGGATCTGAAGGCAAAGAGTCACTACTTGGGATCAACACACTTCAGAGACTGACCATGCTCCTCAATCTAGAGATTTAGAACCATCGTAGAGACCCTGCGCTTCTTCTTGCTTAAAAAGAACCCCATTGGCTTCTCCTAAATCTTGGAGGCAAAGGCAAGGGGGTTGGACCACAGTGAGCAATTTTACAGCCATAGAGTCATAGAAAATTACAGCTCAGAAACAGGTCCTTTGGCCATATAGTCCATGCCGAACCATTTAAACTGCCTACCCCCATCGGCCTGCATCGGGACCATAGCCCTCCAAACACCTCCCATCCATGTACCTATCCAAACTTCTAAATGTTGAATTCAGGCTCGTGCTGACAGCTCATTCCATACTCCCATGACCCTCTGAATGAAGCATTTTCCCCTCATGTTCCCCTTAAACTTTTCACCTTTCACCCTTAAACCAAGACCTCTAGTTGTAGTCCCACTCAACCTCAGTGGAAAGAAACTGCTTGCAGTTACCCTATCTATATCCCTCATAATTTTGTATACATCCATCAAATCTCCCCTCAATTTTCTACATTCCAAGGAATAAGGTCTTAATCTATTCAATCTTTCCTTATAACTCAGTTCCTCTAGTACCAGCAACATCTTCGTAACTTTTCTCTGTACTCTTTTAACCTTAATTACATATTTCCTGTAGGAAGGTCCTCAAAACTGCACACAATACTCCAAATTAGGCCTCAAGAACGTCTTACACAACTTCAATATAACGTCCCTTCTCCAGTACTCAGTACTTTCATTTATGAAGGCAAATGTGCCAAGAGCTTTCTTTACAACTCTAGCTGCCTGTGACACCACTTTCAGTGAATGATGGACCTGTATTCCCAGTTCCCTTTGTTCTATTGCACTCCTCAGTGCCCTACCATTCACGATGTGAGACCTATCCTGATTGGTCCTACCGAAGTCCCACACCTCGCATTTGTCTGTATTAAATTCCATCTGCCATCTTTCAGCCTTTTTTTCTAGCTGAGGCAGATCTCTCTGCAAGTCATGATAGTCTTCCTCCCTATCAATGACACCCCCAATCTTGGTGTCACCCACAAATTTGCTGATCCAATGTGCCACATTATCAAATTTTGTTCAATTTTAGTTCAGTTTAAAGTAGCCTCTTTCTTGGTTACAAACAAGAGAAAATCTGCAGATACTGAAAATCCAAGCGACACCAGGTCTCCGTCCAAAACTTCAACTGTACTCTTTCCCATAGATGCTGCCTGGCCTGCTGAGTTCCTCCAGCGTTTTGTGTGTGTTGCTCGTTATTAGTTGCCTTAATCTGACTTTCAGAAATACCATCTCTATCCTTCCTCAGGGTTTTTAAAAAATATTTACAGGAAATGGATGTTGCTGGTAATGGTGACATTTATTGCCTATCCCCCTTGCCACCAGAACAAAGATAGTTTAGAGATGGCCAGCTTGCTAAGCACGAAGCGTTGTGTTTTTGTATGTAGGCAAATTTGTATATAGGACTAAGCAGATGAGACTGCCAGATTTACATTAGTGAATCAGATTGATTCTTTTTTTGATAACTTAAGAGTTACAAGATTGCCTTTTCTGAATCTAGATTTTTGAACCATATTTTCAGATCTTATTTACGTAGTTAAATTTAAATTCTCCATTTACCATGACAGGATTTGAACTTATGGCCCTGGAACAATAGTTTAGAACTCTGGCTGCTAATCCCAAAATTTAATTTAAGGCCATCATATCCCTCTAGTCCCAGAGCATTACTTGAGAAAGAATAAGGGGATTATCCCAAGTCCTGCTTAGTATTTATCCATAAATCGATCATTCTAAAGTGATGTCTTCTGATTATTGTTATCTGTCAGAGCTTGTTGGGCATAATTGCCATTACAACATTGCCTTTGTCAAATTTCTTAATTGATGGTAAAGCACTTTGTAATCTTGGAAGGATATGAAAGTTTCAAATCCGTTGCTCTTTTTGGAATAATACAGTCCTAAATGTTTACTCTCCTCCCATCCGGTAGGTGTTACAGGAGCCTCCGCTCCCGCACCAGCAGGCACAGTAAGAGCTTCTTCCCTGAGGCTGTGACCCTGCTAACCTCACATCACAGCGCTAAGCAGTATTGCACCCATATTGTACTGTCTCAGTACTTTTATATTTGTGTGCTGTAGCACTTGCTTTTTATTCGCAGTTATTTTGTAAATAACACTATTCTTTGCATTTCTGGTCAGATGCTAACTGCATTTCATTGGCTTTGTATCTGTGCTCGACACAATGACAATAAAGTTGAATCTAATCTAATCAAAATGAAAACAAATCCTGCATGCATTTGTTACTTTCCCCAAATGTACAATGACTTCCATGTGATATTTGTTATTTTAGGACATCCCCTTTAATGTACCAATCTCTGTCTCCTACATCGACAATTCTAGCCAATCTGCGCTTGGTATTTCTGCGTCAGATGCAATCTTCACTGAAGGAAGTTTCTGAGGAACTTCTGAATTAGCTTGGTAGGTTCTGTCCATTTCCTTCACAAGGTAGAAGACTGTATTGGCCAGGACTTGAAGATCCCGAGTAAAAGTTAGTAAGTCACAAGGATGGAAGTACCTGACAATGAACATCTAAAACCAAACCTTCTAATTTAATGCGACAAGCTTCCTGATGTTTGTATGACCAAGTGTACCTAAAGCATTGGACCTGCGGGATTAAAGTATTATTTCCTCTCACCGTGTTGTACTATCAACAGTGACAAAACACAGTGTGTGCTTAGTCAGATTAATTCTCCAGGCTATTCCCATAGTGATTTCAAAACTAGTCCTAAATCTTGAAAAATTTATATCTACTCTTCGAATATTTATACTTAATCTTCTAGTACTCCAACTCATCTTTTAGCGATTGACAACATCTTTAATATACCACATGATTATAGGGATTACTAAGAGAGTTCAAAAGATCCTCCTGTTCTAGGTCTGTAAAACAGGAAACTTGAAAGCCAAATGCTGAATCTCTGAATGAAAATGATCATCTCTTTTGAAGCACTGAGCAATTGTAACTCTTTCATATCTTTGTAGCTTATCAGGTCTCTGCAATGAGGACCTTCCATCTGCTTCTGCTGATTCTCTTCTTTGATGGACAACTTGGGATTCCCTTGGACAGAGTGCAGGATGAGGACATGAGAATCCGTGGCCTACTGTCTGCAGGTACATCAGTTTTGGACGTGACTTTTGAGGTCGAGTACACTGTGCAGAAGTGAGGTGGACAGATTAACTTGATAGGCACAATTTTCACTGTAACAAGCACAAAATGTAGCCACCCAGCTCTGAGGAGGCATCGGTTTTGTATTAGGTGTCTGATGTTGGCCCCAAAGCAGTGGGCAGTTTGGAGTGGCAGATCACATCAACCAGGCAGATTGAGGTATTGATATTGGTTTATTATTGTCAAATGCACAAACGTACGTTGAAAAGTTTGTCTTGCATACTGTTCATACAGTCAAAAGATTACACAGTGCAATGGGGAAGAACAAGGCAAAACAATAATAATGCAGAGCAACACTTTCAGTACGCTGGATGAACTCAGTAAGTCAGGCAGCATCAGTTAGAAACAATGATTCAACGTTTCGGGCTGGAACCCTTCGTCAGGACTCTTTCATTTTTCAGTCCTGACGAAGAGGTCCGGCCCAAAACGTCGAATCATCGCTTCTAACTGATGCTGCCCAACCTACTGAGTTCATCCAGCGTACTGAAAGTGTTGCTTTGATCACAGCATCTGCAGATTATCTTGTGTTAATAATAGAGCAGAATTAAGTGCAAAAGCTACCGGAAAAGTGAAGTGCAGGAAAATAGTGAAGTGCAAAGTCATAATGAGGTAGATTGTGAGGTCAAGACTCTGTTGTTAGGACCTGGATGAACATTTCAGGCTGTGAACGTGAACCAAACCATGTGCATTAGATCTATGGAAACCAAGTCACTGCAAGCTTGATATTTGATGCTATAAATCAAGAATTCTCCTCTAGGCATCCAGCTGTAATCAGGAACACAATTACCACACCTTATCCCTGCAATCCTGATCTTCTTTAATTGGCTCTGACAACTGAGGGGGCCATATGTTGGTCACTATTCAACTCATTGGACTCAACAGTGTGCTCTGAGTAGTGCCCTGCAGTTGGATACCTCCTCATCAGTGGGCTCCTCAAAATCATGGCCACCTCTATATTGGAATGGGTCACCTGCCTTCTCTGGAAAGGATTGTGTACGTGTATAACACAACTGATGTGACAAGGGACTATGGCTTAAGTCACACCTCTGTACTGTTTGCCTATGACAGTGTAGTGATTATGTGTCAAACCTGTGCTGTCCTACCTCTGGTACTATGTGTTGGGGACACATTAAAAGAACATGCCTACATATATGAACTTAACATGTATACTTTCTCATTATTGTACACTGCAATAATGGTGAAAATCCAAATACCTTCGTAAAAGTATGCTGTGTTACGTGCTATTCTCTTTTCCAGAAATCTCCTTCACGCTCTCTTCATCAGTCTTTTCTCCCTTCTATACGTGTGTATCAGAGTTTAGAGAAGGTGGATGGTGTCTAAATGTTAACAGGTTTATGGGCACAGGGGAAGTGACTGCACAAATTTGGTAACAGACAGATAGCTGTGGTGTTAGCTCAGCCTCAACCCCAGGCCATGAATTAGATGGAACAGTATAGCAGAGTGCAGGCCCTTTGGCCCACAATGTTGTGCCAACATTTTAACCTACTCCAAGATCAATCTAACCCTTTCCTCCCGCATAACCCCTCCATTTTCTTTCACCCATGTGTCTTAGAGTCTCTTAAATGTCCCTACTTTATCTGACTCTGCCACCACACCCAGCAGTGCATTCCACGCACTTACCAGTCTCTGTAAAAAATACCTACAGTACCTGTGACATCCACCCTATTCTTTTCTCCAATCACCTTAAAATTATGCCCTCTCCTATTAGCCATTGCCATCCTGGGAAAAATGCGCTGGCTGTCCACTTGTTCTATGCCTCTTATCATCTTAAACACCTCTCATCCTCCTTTGCCCTAGTTTGTTCAGTCTTTCTTCATAAGACATATTCTCTAATCCAAGCAGTATCCTGATAAAGCAACACACATCAAAGTTGCTGGTGAACGCAGCAGGCCAGGCAGCATCTCTAGGAAGAGGTACAGTCGATGTACAGTTCACCAGCAACTTTGATGTGTGTTGCTTGAATTTCCAGCATCTGCAGAATTCCTCCTGTTTAAGTATCCTGATAAATCTCCTTTGCACCTTTCCTGAAACTTCTACATCCTTCCTATACTGAGGCAACCAGAACTGAACACAAGTTGTCCTTATGGTGGCTGACATGTATTGTCCTACCCAGCTGCTGTTGAGATAGGTCTTTCCCTTTCTAGATTGACTAGCCATTCCAGATGATTTAATATCATTTCCAGTATACAAGTATAAAGGAGAACAAAATAATCGTTAGTCCAGACATTTAAAGCAGGCTGTTGCAAACTGACCAGAACTGTTCTTTTATTAAAGATTGCATCCCACTGCAGATCTCAAAGGCAAGAGACAGGTAAAGAATGAATCTACTTGAAAAATTGAATTTTAATAACATGGTGGGAGGCGAGGGAGGAGATTGCTGTGCCTCCGACAATGAACTTTGCATCATCAATGGGGACAGGAGAGGTTCCGGAGGACTGGAGGGTTGCAGATGTTGTTCCCTTATTGAAGAAAGGGAGTAGAGATAGCCCAGGAAATTATAGACCAGTGAGTCTTACTTCAGTGATTGGTAAGTTGATGGAAAAGATCCTGAGAGGCAGGATTTATGAACATTTGGAGAGGCATAATATGATTAGGAATAGTCAGCATGGCTTTGTCAAAGGCAGGTCCTGCCTTACGAGCCTGATTGAATTTTTTGAGGATGTGACTAAACACACTGATGAAGGTAGAGCAGTAGATGTAGTGTATATGGATTTCAGCAAGGCATTTGATAAGGTACCCCATGTAAGGCTTATTGAGAAAATTAGGAGGCATGGGATCCAAGGGGACCTTGCTTTGTGGATCCAGAATTGACTTGCACACAGAAGGCAAAGAGTGGCTGTAGACGGGTCATATTCTGCATGGAGGTTGGTGATCAGTGGTGTGCCTCAGGGATCTGTCTGTTTGTGATTTTTATAAATGACCTGGATGAGGAAGTGGAGGGATGGGTTAGTAAATTTACTGATGACAAAAAGGTTGTGGATGTTGTGGATAGTGTGGAGGGCTGTCAGAGGTTACAGTGGGGCATCAATAGGATGCAAAACTGGGCTGAGAAGTGGCTGTTCAATCGAAATAAGTGTGAGGTGGTTCATTTTGGTAGGTCAAGTATGATGGCAGAATATAGTATTAATGGTAAGACTCTTGGCAGTGTGGAGGATCAGAGGGATCTTGGGGTCCGAGTCCATAGGACACTCAATGCTGCTGCGCAGGTTGACTCTGTGGTTAAGAAGGCATACGGTGCATTGGCCTTCATCAACTGTGGAATTGAGTTTAAGAGCTGAGAGGTAATGTTACAGCTATATAGGACCCTGGTCAGACCCCACTTAGAGTACTACGCTCATTTCTGATCACCTCACTACAGGAAGGATGTGGAAACTATAGAAAAGGTGCAGAGGAGACTTACAAGGATGTTGCCTAGATTGGGGAGCATGCCTTATGAGAATACGTTGAGTGAACTTGGCCTTTTCTCCTTGGAGCGACAGAGGATGACGGGTGACCTGTTAAGGTGTGTAAGATGATGACAGACATTGATCGTGTGGATAGTCAGAGGCTCTTTCACAGGGTTGAAATGGCTAACATGAGAGGACACAGTTTTAAGGTGCGTGGAAGAGAGTACAGAGAAGATGTCAAGGGTAAGTTTTTTATGCAGAGAGTGGAGAGTGTGTGAAATAAGCTGCCGGTGACGGTGGTGGAGGCAGATACAACAGGGTCTTCTAAGGGACTCCTGGATAGGTACATGGAGCTTAGAAAAATTGAGAGCTATGAGTGACCCTAGGTAATCTCTAAAGTAAGTACATGTTCAGCACAGCATTATGGGCCGGACAGCCTGTATTGTGTTGTAGGTTTTCTATGTTTCTATGTTTACTAATGGATGTTTGTAGGATTTAGTTTTGAATTTAGCTCACCAATGATCCTGAATTTTTGTTTATTATTAATTGCAGAAGAATCTGGATAGGCTGGGATTATTTCCCTGGAGTGAAGGAGGCTGATATATGACCAAATCAATTTATAAAATCATGAGGGGCATAGGTAAGGTGGATAGTCACAGACTCCTTCCAAAAACAGAGAAGTCTAAAACCAGAAGCTATGGGTTTAAGGTGAGTGGGAAAGGTTTAAAGGGGACCTGAGGGGCAACATTTTCTCACAGGTCATGAGTATATGGAATGAGCTGCCGGGGAGTGGTAGAGGCATGGTATAATGGGGTTGAGAGGGATAATAAATCAGCCATGATGGAATGGTGGAGCAGACTTAATGGGCTGAATGGCCTAATTTCCCCTATGCCTATGGTCTTATAATTAAAACATTAAGGGGACATTTAGACAGGTGCATGGATAGGAAAGGTTTTGAGGGATATGGGCCAAACACAGACAAATGGGACTAACTTGGAAAGGTGGCCTTGTCTCCATTGGCAAGTTCAGCTGAAGGGCCTAATTCTGTACTGTGTAACTCTAGAAACCTGTGGCTCTATTTTAACAGGGCTTTGTGAAGTAAGTACACACTTATAATTTCACACAGTAGGAACCCACAGTGAGATAAGACCCAGATAACTATGTGGCCGAGGCAGTGGTGTAGGTAGACCTTCCTAGCAGACATCTCCCTCCAGCCCATCCACGCTCACTGACCCTCTTCCTTATGAGTTAATGGATATAGATTGGCCAAGACACAGGTGAGAACGCCCTGGTTTGCTCAGCAAGTAGATGGATTGTGTTTAACCATCAAAGCGGCAGGGTTTGACTAGATTTAGAGACGCATTTAAACTAGCATCGAGGACATCTTCAAAGGGCGACGTTTTAAAAGGTGACATCTATCATTAAAGACCCACATCATCCAGGATGTGCTCTTTTCTTATTACTACTATCTGAGGGGAGGTACAGAGCCAAAAGACACACACTTAATGTTATAGGAACAGATTTCCCTCTGCCATCACACTTCCGAACAGGCAATAAACCAACCCAAGAATACTACCTCGTTACTTTTGCTCTACTTAATTAATTTAATTATATATATATTTCATATGGTAATTTAGAGTAGTTTTGTTTATGGCACTGTACTGCTGCTGCAAATCAACAAATTTCATGGACCTACTGTGGTAAACCATGTATATAGGTTGTAACTGGGTTACCTGCCTGGACAGGCCCCTCTGCTGACTGCCCCTGTGGCTCCTCCCACAGACCCCCGAATAAAGGTGATTGTGCCACTGCTCCTCTCTCAGTCTGGGACAGATACTCAGCATGGACGAGGACCCATTTTACTGTTAATAAAAGCCTTTCAGTATTTACTCTACTTCCAGTCTTTTGGAGTAATTGATAGTGCATCTCCTATAGTCCTAGCCACCTAAGACTTTTGCACAGTACTGTAGAAATGTTATGCATTACACTGCACTATTGTCACAAAAAAAATCTAATTTCGTGACATATGTGAGTGATGATATATCTGATTCTGATATGAGTCTCTATTGTGGACTGAGAGTGAGAAGGGGGGAGGGAGAGAGGAGGGAGCGGGAAACACCAGAGAGACATTCTGTAATGATCAATAAACTTGTTTGGAATCAAGTGACCTTGCCTGGTGTCCCAGGGCTGAGTGTGTCTCCCAGCCCTGGCGCTCCTTCTCTGTTATCTGTCCCACACCCCTCCCACGGCGCTCTGTCTTTGCTATTCTCAGCATCCTTTGCTCCTGCCGGATTTATAAACTTGCTGTCCGCTTATGCACTGGGACTGTGCTTGGAGTGGGTCTAAACCCAGAACCACCAGACTGGAAACCATTCAAATTGACCAGTGGCTTATATCTGGAGGAAGTGACTTTAAGATCCTCTCTGAATATTAAAACAACCTTCACAAGATCTACTCCATGTGTAAAAAGAGCATGAGTGTGTTATATAGGAGCACATTAAACTCTATTCCACTTAAGCAGAGGGCGGAAGAAGTTTGAGACATCTGAGTTAAGCTATGAACATCTCACACATACACACATCTGAGTTTAACTGTCTGATTGAAACTGATTTTAAGTTGTGGCTCCTTTCTTATATATTCACAGCTGGCATCTTCAAAGACTTGAACTCTGAGCCGTTTGTCGAGGAGCCCGGGTCTCCATGTCATAGTCAGTCTAGGAGTTTCAAATGGATGCAGATTCTCAAGAAACCTCTTTACCATCTCTTCAGAAAACACTCGGAGCTCAGTAGAGAGCCGTGTAAAATGTGGTTCGTTCCACATAAGCTGCCATTGCAGCTAGCGATGCTGGAGAAGAGAGAGAAGGATGTCTCCACGTACAACTGGAATTCCTTCGGATTAAGATATGGCAAGAGGGAAGTGGAGGGTGGGAAGAAATGAGGAGCCACCTGTCCAACATCTCTCCATTAATAGATCTCATTTTCACCTCCCTTGCTTAACAGATTCCAGCACTGGTAGCCCTTTGTGTTCTTGCTTATCACCCAACTAACCATCTTCACCCTCCCCTCCCCTCCTCCGAATTGAATCCGTCTGCATCCATCTATCGTCCACCTGTTTCCCAAATCCACTCCTCCCCTTCTCCCTTCCAGCTCAATCTGCCCATCACCCTCGATTTTTCCTCTGTCCTCCCATAACGTCTGGCTCTTGTCTCCCAACTCCTCTTTGTGTCTTCTCTCACCACTCTCAGTCCTGATGTAAGGATTAGTTGTTCCCATCCTCCCTCTTTCCCCCCACGGAGGCTGCTCGGCCTGTTGAGTCCCTCCAACACATTGTTTGTTGTAGCGGGAATTATTACCGTGGGGCAGTAATCTTTCTTATTAGATGTAGTTTAAATGGATCTTACCTGCATTGTTAACATTAGAAAGCACGCTCATTATTTCCTCTGTCTCTTACTAAATTTAACTTGAAATAAAATATTAAACAAAGCTTGGATCCTGAGCAATTTTGTCAAGGTCTCTTAACTTCTGCGCAACAGCGAAAAGGTACCCAAATTACTGTCCTCCATCAAAGAGCCAATAAAGTGAAAAAAATCGATTAAAGTAATAATCAAGCAAATTATTATACAGCATTACAGCACAGTATGGGCTGTTCAGCCCACAATGTTGTGCCAACCTTTTAACCTACTCTAAGATCAATCTAACCCTTCCCACCTGCACAGCCCTCCAGTTTTCTGTCATCTATGTGCCTACTTAACAGATTCTTAAATGTCACTAATGTATCTGCCTCTACCAGCATCCCTGGCAGTGCGTTCCGTGCACTCATCACTCTGTGTAAAGAACTTGCTTTCTTCCAATCATCCTAAAATTATACCCTCTTTTCTCATTTAATAAATTCAGCAGCTTTCATGATCTTTGGAAGTCCTCAGACTCTTTAATAGTCCAGTGGCTGCTTTAGTAGCCACTGCAACAGTTAATAATCTGGAGGTCAGTGTAATTCCCATTTATTGAGATTCAGATTCAGTTACTTGTCTTATGTACTTTGAAACATACATTGAAATGAGTTGTTTGCGTTAACAACCAACATGATCTAATGATGCAAACACGAGGCAATCTGCAGATGCTGGAATTTCAAGCAACACACATAAAAGTTGCTGGTGAACGCAGCAGGCCAGGCAGCATCTCTAGGAAGAGGTGCAGTCGACGTTTCAGGCCGAGACCCTTCGTCAGGACTAACTGAAGGAAGAGTTAGTAAGAGATTTGAAAGTGGGAGGGGGAGGGGGAGATCCAAAATGATAGGAGAAGACAGGAGGGGGAGGATGGAGCCAAGAGCTGGACAGGTGATTGGCAAAAGGGATATGAGAGGATCATGGGACAGGAGGCATAGGGAGAACGAAAAGGGAAGGGGTGAGGCCCAGAGGGTGGGCAAGGAGTATAGTGAGAGGGACAGAAGGAGAAAAAGGAGAGAGAGAAAAAGAAGATATGTACAGTATATATATATATATAAAAAAATATAAAATAAATAAATAAATAAATAACGGATGGGGTACGAGGGGGAGGAGGGGCATTAGTAGATCTAATGACACACTGGGGATATCCAGCAAATTTCATCACACATTCCGGTGCCAACACAGCATGTCCACGATGTTCAGCAGAACAACATGAGCAACAAAATGAAACAATAACACTGAAGCAAGCTTCCTTTTCTTCCTCCCACACACCCACCCCAGGATAGACCTCCTCCTGGCCTCCAACCTCTAGCCCTGGCCTGGACTCGCAGGCATTGACTTCACTACGGTACGAGGGGATTTAAATTAAAGCAGTGTAGTGGTTAGCACAACGCCTTACAGTGCTGGCAACCTGGGACTGCCTTTAAGGAATTTGTACGTTCTCCCCGTGACCATATGGGTTTCCTCCGGGTGCTCTGATTTCCTCCCACAGTCCAAAGACGTACTGGTTGGTGGGTTAATTGGTCATTGTAAATTGGTCCCATGAATGGCCAAGGATTAAATCCAGGTGTTGCTGGGTGGCACAGCTCGAAGGGCCGGAAGGTCCTCGATAACATTTACATCACAGAACAAAGATGCTTGGCCGATTATGCCCATTCCATCAAAATGGATCTTATTTGTATATGATTTTGCTTTTGATTTTTTTGTTGTTTTAAAATACCGATCAATACAAGATCATTTCTTTGTCAGAAACTGGACTAATTTCTTATTTCATGTGCGTTTATGCATATTAAATATCCCCAGGTCAGCTTCAGCTTTAATTAGTTGGAGAGTGAAAGCTGCCAGGACAAAGTTATGGCTTAATGCGGATAAGATTCCAGTGGGTGCAAAATCACATTGACTGTTGTTGGTACGAGGGTGTATTCATAACTTTCTGAGTTAATAGCCTCATTAAATGAACACATAGAATAATTCAGCAAAGAGCAATTGACATGTCCATGCTCTGATAGGGGAAAATGGCCTTTATTGATCTGCTATTATCTCACTTTGTTTGAAAAGCCCTCATAATAACAATAAATGAGAGAAAATATTATAACCAGAGTCTTAGGCAGAAAAGTGTACAAAAATAGGCATTTCTTAATCAGTCTCCAGTTGAACTCAATGCAAGGGAGCCCCAAGGGATAAGATTGGAGATACTGATGGCATTAAGACAGAAATAATTCAAGATTTTTTCTGGAGACACTTTACAACTCCAGCTTTTCCCTCATCTCTGCCCCTAAATAATTAATTTCTTGTTCATCTTCAGTCCTTCAGTTTCCTGTAGCTATTACTGGAAGCCCACTGGGCTTAATTGAAGTGCAGGGTGTAAATAGGCAATTTGATAAACAGCTGAGCAAACAGAAAACTCTTCTGTCTGAGGTGACCCACAGTTGTTCCCGAATAGCAGCTGCATGTTTTAAATTAACACTGCACACGCCATCAAGTGAAAAAAAGACCATGGAAGGAGACCGAATGGTTCGCGAGCTGCAGGTAACAGAAAAAGAAGCTGTACTGCTAATTCAGTGGGAACTCCAAGGTAGAGTACAAAGTAAATAGTAGGATACTTGGTAGTGTGCAGGAGCAGAAGGATCACGGGGTACATGTCCACAGATCCCTGAAAGTTGCCTCACAGGTAGATAGGGTAGTTAAGAAAGCTTATGGGGTGTTAGCCTTCATAAGTCGAAGGACAGAGTTTAAGAGTTGCGAGGTAATGATGCAGCTCTATAAAACTGTGGTTAGGCCACACTTGGAGTACTGCGTCCAGTTCTAGTTGCCTCACAATAGGAAGGATGTGGAAACATTGGAAAGGATACAGAGGAGATTTACCAGGATGTTGCTTGGTTTAGAGAGTATGCATTATGATCAGAGATTAAGGGAGCTAGGGCTTTACTCTTTGGAGAGAAGGAGGATGAGAGGAGACATGATAGAGGTATACAAGATATTAAGAGGAATAAATAGAGTGGACGGCCAGCACCTCTTCCCCAGGGCACCACTGCTCAGTGCAAGAGGACATGACTTAAAGGTAAGGGGTGGGAAGTTCAAGGGGGATATTAGAGGAAGGTTTTTTACTCAGAGAGTGGTTGGTGCATGGAATACACTGCCTGAGTCAGTGGTGGAGGCAGGTACACCAGAGAAATTTAAGAGACGACTAGACAGGTATATGGAGGAATTTAAGGTGGAGGGGTATATGGGAGGCAGGGTTTAAGGGTCGGCACAACATTGTGGGCCGAAGGGCCTGTACTGTGCTGTACTATTCTATGTTCTATGTTCTATTGGTGGTAGGTGGGAGGCCTGGCGTGTTCACTGGTTAAAAAATAACTTGAAATCAAGAATAAAAGGGAGATTGGAGCCGGCGAAAAGGAAGTAAAGTTCAAAGTAAATTTATTATCAAAGTACATATATGTCACTCTGAGATTCATTTTTTTGCAGGCATACTCAGTAAATCCAAAAACCAATGAAAGACCACACCCACGGGGGCAGACAACCAGTGTGCAAAAGACAGCAAACTGTGCAAATACAGGAGAAAAAATAATAATAAATAAATAAGCAAGAAGCATTGAGAACATGAGATGAAGAGGCCTTGATCCCCAGCGTGGTGTTAGTGAGTTCATAGGTTGTGGGAACAGTTCAGTGATGGAGTGAGTGAAGTTATCCCCTCTGGTTCAGCAGCCGGATGGTTGAGGGGCATCGACTGTTTCCGAACCTGGTGAAGTGAGTCCTGGGGCTCCTGCTCCTTCTTCCTGAAGGCAGCAGCGAGAAGAGAGCATGGCCTGGGTGGTCATTCACTTAAATTAACCATTGACAATATCTAAGTTCATGTCATTTAAGCCAGTGATAATCTGATTCTGATTCTAACCGATTAAGTTTGGGAGGGATTTCTTTACAACATAGGAAGCTCGCTTGGAATTTTCAGGATATGACTTGGCTCCTTGGATCTTGTGTCAAAGTCATGGTCACCTGACCCTCTACCACCTTTGCCAGACTAAATGTTCCTCCTTAGTTTGGCAAACTTGACATCAGGAACTGTGCACACCTGCACGTGTATTGATAATGACCTTGAACTAAAATATCATAGTACTAACTCAGGTGGCTCACTACCATGGGGAGAGGTTAAAGCAGAGTGTATTAATGGAGAATGTTGGAGGAACTCAGCAGGCCATGTAGAATCTACAGCAAGGAATAAAGAGTTGGCGTTTCAGGCTGAGACGCCTCATCGAGATTTCTAGCATCTGCAGAATCTCTTGTGAGAATTCATACATTAAAGGAAATCCTGCAGAGAAATAGGAGGATGAGACGGCAGAGTGAAGAACAGCTCAAGTGGCCTGGAAACACTTACACAGACCTCTTGGGTTCATGGTCTGTGTCTGTAATCACTACTCTCTGTGTGGGCTGGGGAGGTGGGAGTGGGTACATAGTGGAAGATAACCTTATGAAGGCCCTGGCCCAATACCCAATTTATACTCTGTAGCCACGTTATTAGGTCTCTAGAGTTTACAGAGAATGGTGCGAAGTAAGAAACATCCAGTGATCAGCAGTTCTGTGGGTGAAAACATCTTGTTAATGAGAGAGGACAGAGGAGAATAGCCAGATTGGTTTAAGCTCTCAGTAGCCACTTTATTAGCTACCTCTTACCTAATAAGTTGGCCACTGAATGTACATTTATCGTCTTCTGTTGGTTTAGCCCATCCGCTTCAAGGTTCCATGTGATCTGCAATTCAGAAATACTCTTCTGCATGCCACTGTTGTAATGCGTGGTTATCTGAGTCACTGTCACTTTCCTGTCAGCTGGATCCATTCTCCTCTGTCCTCTGTGCAAAAACCGAGGCCGTGTGTGGTAAACCATATATATATCTTGTAACTGGGTTACCTGTCTGGACACGCCCCTCTGCTGACTGCTCCTGTGGCTCCTCCCACAGAACCCTGAATAAAGGCGATTGCGCCATTGCTCCTCCCTCAGTCCACGGGCAGATACTCAGCATGGAGGTCACATTTTACTGCGAATAAAAGCCTTTCAGTATTTACCCTACTTCAGTCTTTTGGAGTAACTGAAGGTGTATCACCATGCAGCTACCCATCGTCAGTCTCACCAATGAACCAGTGAACCAGACTTGCAGTACTCTACATTACCAATGTCCAACAGGGTCTTGCGATCACACGAAGAACATCTAAGACAATCCTTTGCGCCGTTGGTCGGTTTGCACGTTGCCTCCGCACACAGCCTCTGATATTTTCCTCCTTGGATAGCTGTAGCAGGCTGCAACGTGGCACACAACAAGTCCAGCTCCAACGTTATCAAGCAGCTCACCAGCGGGGTAGAACTGCAGTACTCAATGCTCTTAATATCCAGAAGTGCCTGGCGATCATAAAAAAAGACAGAAAGGACGAAAAATTACAACTTTGTTTGAGACCAGAGAAGCCACTGTGACTGATAGTACCACCATCTTACCAGAATTTTTAATTGAAAAATCTATTCAATTAAACGGCGGGAGGAGAGAGAACAGCGCGTCGCGCACGCGCAGCCCTCCCATGAAAAATGATATCGTATCTGTTAAATAGGGGCCGTGGACAACTCTGATTTGATGGAGATGGACATGAAAGCACAGAGGAACATCTGGAAAAATTCCTGAAACGCTCATTCGCTGCTGTCGTTACTGTGTTGTCGGGAATCTTTCGGAGGGAAGGCCTCAAAATCCCCAGCTTTGCCTGCTTTTGGCGACTGAGAAGGAGGTCGAATTGTTTGGATAGAGATGGCACTCAGTACTCGGTGTCGGAGAGCTGATCAGAGCTCGAAGTTTTCGGGTGACTCAGAGTCGGACCGTGGTTGGGTATGGCAGGGAGAGTTTTTCTTCCTTCTCTCGTCTGCGTGAGATGTGGGACATTTGAGAGACTGAACTTTTACTGTGCTCGGACTTCTTCAGCAAGTTATTGTATTGTTGCACTGTTGTAACTATATGTTATAATTATGTGGTTTTGTTAGTTTTTTCAGTTTTGGTCTGTCCTGTGTTTTGTGATATCACACCGGAGAAAATATTGTATCACTTCTTAATGCATGCATTACTAAATGACAATAAAAGAGGACTGCGTGTCTTCATAATCTAAATCTAATTTGGTTGTGAATAAATCAATGCCAACTTCCTCTTGTGTCACCATAGTGATGTTATTCCTTAGACTGGCTATCATTCTCTAAATCTTTTCCCCATTTTGATTCTGACTTTTTGCATTCCTGACTTTCAAGTAGTGTTTTCCTACGTTTCCTCCAGTAATGGCCTTCCATACATGAAACCAAATGTCCCCACTTGAGTTAAGTTTTTGAGCCAAGTCTCCTGCATTCAATTAGTCCTTCTATTTTAAAGGGAAAAAAAACAACAAACTGCATGAGGAACCCAGTGGGTCAAGCAGCATTTGTGGAGGGAAATGAACCGTCAATGTGACCGTTTCCTTCCATTCTAAAGCCATTGATTTGAAGCCCCTCCATAGATTATTTTCTCCCCTCCCCAGCCTCACCCTATTCCTTTGACCTTCTCAAGCCTACGAGCCTTCAACATCTCTTTGCTATAACAGTACTAGCCTAGTGGGCTCTGCTGACTATAATCACTATCGCAATCATGTCTTCTACCGGTTATTCACTGAGTTCTGATATTCCATCCCTAAACCCCTCCAATATTCTTTCCTCCATTGAGATGCTCCCTAACAGCTACCTCTTTAATCAAGTCTTTGTCCATGTCCCATAACGTCTCTCTACAGCTTGGTGTCAGACTTCAGTTTGAGAATAGAATCATAGAGGCATACAACACTGAAATAGCAACACACATAAAAGTTGCTGGTGAAGGCAGCAGGCCAGGCAGCATCTCTAGGAAGAGGTACAGTCGATGTTTCGGGCCGAGACCCTTCGTCAGGAGTAACTGAAAGAAGAGCTAGTAAGAGATTTGAAAGTGGGAGGGGGAGGGGGAGATCCAAAATGATAGGAGAAGACAGGAGGGAGAGGGATAGAGCCAAGAGCTGGACAGTTGATTGGCAAAAGGGATATGCTATTCAACTGTCCCTCTCATATCCCTTTGTTGCCAATTTCACCCTTTCCTCCTCAATCTGCCTATCACCTTCTTTACCTGGATCCACCAATCTCTTGCTCTATCCCTTCCCCTCACCTTTTTATACTAGTATCTTCCTTCTACCTTTCAGTCCAGAGCCCAAAACATCAACTATCCATTTCCCTTCAAGAAAAGCTGCCTGGCCACTGAGTTTCTCCAGCAATTTAGAACATAGAAGATAGAATATAGAACTGTACAGTACAGAAACAGGCCCTTTGGCCCACAATATTCTGCTGAACCAATTTGTTTATTTCTTTGGCTCCAGATTCCAGTATCTGTTGTCTCTTGTGTCTCCCTCTGTTTCCTATTCTGGCTTTCCCTTAGTCACATCATTGATAGAAAGTTCCCTATTCTTAACTCTGACAAATTAAAGAAATTTCTCCCCAACTTGCAGAGTCATTAAAGTGGATGACATTGAAACCTGCCCATTGGCCTATTTCATCTGTACCAAACTTTAACCGCTCACTCCCACACACCCTAGCCCCAGATTCTACGTTACCCCACAGACGATGGTCAAGTTACAGTAGCCATTGATCTACCGACCTGCACATCTTTGGGACGCAGGAGGAAATCTGAGCATCCAGAGGAAAGCTGTATCGTCACGGGAAGACCATGCAAACTCCACACAGACAGAGGTTTGGATTGAACCTGAGTCTGTGGTGCAGTGAGCAGCAGTTCGACTAAATATGCCCTGTCTACAACCCTGGTAAGATGACTATTTATTGCCCTTTGATGCAATTGTCTAGCCAAGCAGTTAGATTAT
This sequence comes from Mobula hypostoma, assembly GCF_963921235.1. Classification (NCBI taxonomy): domain Eukaryota; kingdom Metazoa; phylum Chordata; class Chondrichthyes; order Myliobatiformes; family Myliobatidae; genus Mobula; species Mobula hypostoma. The sequence continues at coordinate 14,366,037 of NC_086109.1, read as the reverse complement.
CAATTCCTCCCTCATCCCCCCACAGATGCTGCATGATCCCTACAGTTGCAGTCTCTTGTGTCAACCGCATTGCATCCAAAGTCACAGATGGGCCTGACTAGGTGAGGAGAGCTGATTTCCTCTCCTGAATAGCATCAGTGAACCCAATGGAAGCTCCTCTGCTCCATCCGCCAAAAGCAGGACCTCCCAGTGGCCAAATGTTTTCATTCCAATTCCCATTCTCCTTCCGACATTTGGGTCCATTGTCTCCTCTTGTGGTAAGATGAGGCCACTCTCAGGATGGAGGAGCAACGCCTTGTATTCCAGCTGGGTAGCCTCCAACCTCATGGCATGAATATAGATTTCTCCTTCCGGTTAAAAAAAAATCCCTCCCCCCTTCCCTCTTCTTCTATTCCACACTCCGGCCTCTTATCTCTTCTCACCTGCCTATCACCTCCCCCGGATCCCGTTCTCCTTTGGTCCTCTCTCCTCTCCTATCAGATTCCTTCCTCTCCAGTCTTTCACCTTTCCCACTCACCTGGCTTCAACTATCATCTTCTAGCCATCCTCCTTCCCCTCCCCCCCCCCACCTTTTTACACTAGCATCTTCCCCCTTCCTTTTCAGTCCTGAAGAAGGGTCTCGGCCTGAAACGTCGACTCTTAGTTCATCTCCATGGGCTCTGCCTGAGCTGCTGAGTTCCTCCAGCATTTTGTGTGTGTTGCAATAAACATGTCCTGATAACATTTGGGATGTGATTTTTTTTTTCTTCAACTTTCAGAGTATTCCATTTACTAAGTGTAAATACTTCATTTGCCATGGCGATATTGGAACTTAGTCAATTCCGCCCCCCCCCCCGCACCCCGTCTCATATTGGCTAGGTACTGATAAGGTACGTTACAGTCTCAGGAGCTACCAGCTGTCCCTGATAATGTTTTGATAAGTGGTTATAATGAAAGAAAGTCCTTTTTTCCCTGAATGTTATTGGGCATGAAAGCCTGCATAGCTGGCTCTTTGGTCAAGTCTCAAGTCTCTTTGGTTTATCATCAGGATCGCAAGAACTAAGACCAACATTCAAAATACCTCTGTGGGAAACAAAACTACAGTATCCAAATATGATAAGTTATTACAGTAAAATGATATTATGTCTTGGCAGAGAAATGTAGGGTAAAAATTCTCAAACTCTTGGACTCAGTTTTTAAACATTATAGGATTATGGAATTTTTCAACTTCACAAAAAATCTCCTGCCAAATCTACTTGCTGTACTTGGTCTAATGTAAAGAGACCTTTCTTTTCCTTCCACTCCTTGCTCAGTACCATAGCTTCTCATCATTGCTGTTATCTAGTGATGATCTAAAGCAGCCTTTGGCGCTAAGGTTTGTATTGGGCTCACGTTTCTTCCCTCTCTTCAGTTTAATGAGGGCATTAGACCAAATGGTTCAAATAACAGAGGGGTGAAATTGCCAGCATGTTAATTATTGCATGAAATGTTATTTCAACTTCAACATAAAGTCATCTAATCAAATTATAAAGCTGATTTTTTTAAACTTCTTCTATGTCACAAATGTTTAATATTGAACCAACAATTAATGTCATCTTCACCAATCTGACAAGCATTTAGTGTTAAATAAAATGGCCTGTATGGTCTCTGCTCACAGTATCGAAATACTCCGAGCCTTTTTTTTTGCTATTAAATTGTTTCTGCAAGTGTTTTCTTTTTATTTAAAAAGTCTATCTAAATTTTTACATAACAATTTTTTAACGATTTTCAATTTTGAAGCATTACAATTGCTCATTTGGATAATTGAGCAGATGGAGCTATTTATTTGAAGTGTCATTCACTGTTTGCCAGGATATTCATTTATTTATTCATTTCTAATAGATTTACTGAAGAGGCTACTGTGATTTTAGGTTAGCGTGGTGATAATTATTCAATAATACATTCACAGGACATGTATTTACTTACTATCTGTTACACCGCCGGCATTTAGGGCAGCAATGAAGATCCTCCATCTCCAGCAGTATTCAGGGCTTGCCTCATTGTATAAAACCATAAGACCATAGGGTATAGGAGCAGAATTAGGCCATTTGGCCCATCGAGTCTGCTCCACTATTCAATCATGGCTGATCCTTTCTTTTACCCTCCTCAACCCCACTCTCCAGCCTTCTCCCTGTAACCACTGATGCCATGGCCGATCAAGGGCCTATCAATCTCTGCCCTAAATACATCCAACGACCTGGCCTCCACAGCTGCCTGTGGTAACAAATTCCACAAATTCACCACCCTCTGGCTGAAGAAGTTTCTCTGCATCTCTGATTTAAATGGATGCCCCTCTATCCTGAGGCTGTGCCCTCTGGTCCTAGACTGGCCCATCAGGGGAAACATCCTTTCCACATCTACTCTGTCTAGGCCTTTCAACATTCGAAAGGTTTCAATGAGATTCCCCCTCATCCTTCTAAATTCCAGTGAGCACAGGGCCAGAGCCATCAAATGTTCCTTATATGATAACACTTTCATTCCCGGAGTCATCCTTGTGAACCCTCTCCAAGCCAGCACATCTTTTCTGAGATAAGGAGCCCAAAACTGCTCACAATAGTCAAGGTGATGCCTCTCCAGTGGCTTATAAAGCCTCTGCATCACATGACTGTTCATATATTCTGGATCTTTTGAAATGAATGCTAACATTGCCTTTGCCTTCCTCACAACTGACTCAAACTGCAAATTGACCTTCAGGGTGTTCTGCACAAAGATTCTCAAGTTCCTTTGTATCTCAGATTTTTGGATTTTCTCCCTGTGTAGAAAATAGCCTTCACATTTATTTCCTTTATCCAATGGAGCTCCAGTGATTCAGAGTCAGAATCAGGTTTATTGCCAATGACATGACTTTATGTTGTGAAATTTATTGTTTTGTGGCAGCAGTACAGCTCAACACATAAATGTTAAAATAAGAAATAGAGATATAAAAATTAAGTAACTGACCCTGACTCTGGCTGAGCACCCAGCCCATAGTCATTGCCCAGACCTCAGCTTTGATCACATACACTCTTCCTGGGACATTTACAAGAGAGGATATCTCATAGCTTCGTGATCTATTGTTTGACCTTCAAACCACTGATGTTATAAGCAAAGTTGTGTTGACATAGGCCAGATAAAATTCAATCTGGTTACCTCTGTGGTTGGACGAAAGAGGAGAAACAAGATGTGGAATTATAAGAGGCTTACAGCCATTCAGCCCACTATGTTTCATGCTGAATTGTGGCTCATCTACCCTTATTCCACATTGTTGTTATTTTACCCTGTTTGGTTAGCGTAACGCTATTACAGGGCCAGCAATTGGAATTCAGTCCCACCACTCTCTGTAAGGAATTTATACATTCTCCCCTTGACTGTGTGGGTTTCCCCAGTTTCCTTCCAGATTCCAAAGACATACAGTATGGGTTAAGGTTGGCAAATTGTGGGCACGGGAAGTGTGGCGACACCTGCTGGCTGCCCCCAGTACATCCTCAGAATGTGTCGGTTGTTAACGCAAACAACACATTTCACTGTATGCTTAGATGTTTCAACATACACGCGAGAAATAAACCTAATCTTTAACCTTAACCTCAGTGCACTGTGGCAATGATCTGTTCTATACGAGCAGTATGCAAGATAATCTTTGATTGTACCCATGACAATAATAAACCAATTCCAACAGAGTTATTGGGTACAAATGTGAGCACAATGTTTTAGGGAAGAAAACATGAAGCCTTTGTGCACTGACAGATAACACAGTATCTATAAAAAGTATTCACCTTCTCCCCCCCGCCCCCCCCCAACACCCGGAAGATTTCATGTGTTATTGTTTTACCACATTGAATCACAGTGGATTTTATTTGTTTCATTTTGATACTGTGACAGAAAAATACGCTTTTGTGTCAAAGTGAAAACAGATCTCTACAAAGTGATCTAAATTAATTACAAATATAAAACACAAAGTAACAGATTGCATAAGTATTTACCGCCTTCAAGTCAGTATTTAACAGATGCACCTTTGGCAGCAATTACAGCCTTGAGTCTGTGTTGATAGGTCTATCAGCTTTGCACAGTTGAACACTGCAGTTTTCCCAATTCTTCTTTTCAAAACTGCTCAAACACTGTCAGATTGCACGAGGATCGTGAGTGAACAGCCCTTTTCAAGTCCAGCTACACCAATTCTCAATTTCATTGCGGTCTGGACTCTGACTTGGCCACTCCAGGACATTAACTTTGTTGTTAAGCCATTCTTATGTAATTTTGGCTTTATGCTTTGGGTCATTGTCTTGCTGGAAAACAAATCTTATCCCAAGTTCCAGTTCCCTTGCAGAATGCATCAGGTTTTTCTCCAGGATTTTATTATATTTTGCTGCATTCATTTTACCTTCTACCTTCACAAGCCTTTCAGGTCCTGCTGTAGTGACACAGCATGATGTAGCCCCCACCATGCTTCACAGTAGGGATGGTGTGTTCTTGATGACATGCGGTGTTTGGCTTACACCAAATGTAATGTTTAGTCTAGTAGCCAATTTTGGCTTCATCAGACCATAGAACCTTCTTCCAACTGACTTCAAAGTCTCCCAGATACCTTCTGGCCAACCGCAGCTGAGATTTCATGTGAGTTTTTTGCAACGGTGTCTTTCTCTTTGCCACTATCCTATAAGGCTGCGACTGGTGAAGCACCCAGGCAACAGCAGGTGTATGCGCAGTCACTCCCATCTCAGTCACTGAAGCTCGTAACTCCTCTAGGGTTGTCATAGGTCTCTTGGTGGCCTCTCTCACTAGTCCTCTTCTTGCATGGACATACAGTTTTTGGGAACAGCCAGCTTTCGGCAGATTTGCAGCTGTGCCATATTCTTTCCATTTCTTGATGATTGACCTAACTGTACTTCAATGGCTATCCAGTCACTTGAACATTTTTGTGGATCCATCTCCTGACTTATAATTTTTGATAACCTTTTTGTGGAGTTGCTTGGAATGTTCTTTTGTCTTCATGGTGTAGCTTTTACCAGGATACTGACTCACCAGCAGTTGGACCTTCCAGACACAGTCAATTGAAACACCTTGACTGTCTGCAGGTCTCCAAAAACAGATCTCCATTTAACTAATTACGTGCCTTCTAAAACCAATTGGCTGCACCAGTAATAATTTTGCGTCATATGAAAGGATGTGAATTCTTATGCAATCATTTATTTTCTGTTTTATATTTGTAATTAATTTAGGCCATTTTGTATAGATCTGTTTTCACTTTGACACGAAAGAGTTTTTTTCCCGTTGATCAGTGTCAAAAAAAGCCAAATTAAATCCACTGTGATCCAATGTTGTAAAATGATAAAACATGAAAACTTCCAAGGGGGAGTGAATACTTTTTATAGGCACTGTATTTTCCAGGAAAGAGGGATTACGTTTATGCATTTAGTTTGGGGAGGGCTAATGGAGAATTTAACAGAAATGTTCAAAGTCATGCAGGAAAGTATTTGACATCAACTAAAGGAAAATAGGTTTAAGGTAACTGAAAACAGCAAGAGAGGTAATCTTGAGAAAAGCATTTTGAAGCTTCAAATCAGGGTTCAGAACACCTTGCTTGACAAGACAGTGAATATATAGTACACTCAGTGGCCACTTTATTAGATGCACCTTGACACCTACTTGTTAATGCACATATCTAATCAGCCAATCATGTGGCAGCAACTCAATATATAAAAGCATGCAGACATGGTCAAGAGGTTCAGCTATTGCTCAAACCAAACATCAGAATGGGGAAGAAATATGATCTAAGTGACTTTGAGAGTGGAATATTATTGGTGCCAGATGGGGTAGTTTGAGTATCTCAGACATTGCTGATCTCCTGGGGTTTTTACACATAACGTTCTCTAGGGCAAGGGTTCCCAATCTTTTTTATGCCATGGAACTCCTGTTCTGGAGTTTACAGAGAATGATGAAAATAAAATCCAGTGAGCAGTGATCGAGGTAAGATGAGAATGGCCAGACTGGTTTGAGCTGACAGGAAGGTGACAGTGGAGTGCAGAGAGCAAGAGGTACCTAATAAAGTGGCACTGAGTCTAAATTTTAACAGCAGCTTTCAGAATGACTTGAGAGAAAATGTAGGTAAATGAGACAAGAGCTAAGAAAATAGAGCCAAGTACATTGCTGTTCAACATCTGGCGTACAGAATCAAGGGACTGAGGAGCCTTCTGTTTGTGAGGATCTGTTGCAGATTTATCACGAGAATGAATTATGCTTTTCCTTTCTTTCACATGCATCCATTGTGCATCCACAACCAGTTTCCTTCAGAATGACTGCACCAGCCTATCTGCCTTTGTTCCCAGCTACCGTAAGTACATGCTTGGAAAATTAGTCAAAATGCATGAACTATTACAGGGCTTCTGTGCCAAAATCTTCCTTTCCTTTTAAGGAAACCAGTTCTTCATCTGGTTCGGTATCCATGGGCTTTCATCATGTTTGTTGTGTAATGGTTCACGCATTTCATCACTGTAACTTTAAACTCCCTGTGCCCTGGTCATCTGAAAACGTGGGAAAATAAACGTTCCAGTGGGTATGAACATACCACTGTTGTGTTGGCAAAGAACGCAAATCTATTAAACCTTCTTCACTCTAGTCTCTGCCAAAATCCACTCTCTGGTCTCAGTGCAGTTCATGGGTCAATGAAAACAAATTCTGAGATGTTTCTCCAGACAGACACTGATGGGAGAAATGATGGGACGCAGGCAGATTGATGAGTGGGTTGTTCACAAGGAATTGGAATCAGAGTCATACACCCAGTGACAATTTTATCAGCTACATCCTGTACCTAATAAAGTGGCCAGTAAGTGTATGTTCGTGATCTTCTGCTGCTGCAGCCCATCCACTTCAAGGTTCGACATGTTCTGTAATCAGAGATGTTCTTCTGAACATCACTGTGGTAACGTGTAGTTCTTTGAGTTACTGTTGCCTTCCTGTCAGTTTGAACCAGTCTGGCCATTCTCCTCTGACCTCTCCCATTAACAAGGTGCTTTCCCCCACAGAACTGCCACTCACTGGATTTTTTCCATACCACTATCTGTAAGTCTTAGAGACTGCTGTGCATGAAAATCCCAGGAGATCAGCAGTTTCTGAGATACTCAAACCACCCCATCTGGCACCAACAATCATTCCACGGTCAAAGTCACTCAGGTCACATTTTTTCCCATTCTGATGTTTGGTCTGATCAGCAACTGAACCTCCTGACCATGTCTACATGCTTTCATGCATTGAGTTGCTGCCACATGATTGGCTGATTAGATATTTACATTAACGAGCAAGTCCATAAGTGTACCTAATAAAGTGGCCACTGAGTGTAGCATTATATGGCACAGAAACAGATCCTTCAGCCCAGCTTACCCACACCAATCAGACTCCTTACTTGAGCTAGTTCCATATGCATGTGTCTGACTCTTATACTGTAAACCTTTCCTATCCACGTACCTGTCTAAATAAATTTTAAATGTTGTCATTATACCTCCTCTACCACTCCCTCTGGCATTTCCATGTGCCTACCATTCTTGATCTGAGAAAGCTGTCCCTCAGGACCCCATTAGATATTTCCCCCCTCACATTAAGTTGAGTTTGAGACTCCCCTCATTCATTCATTATGCGCTGTGTCGTATGATGTGGGCTTCACCATGATTGTTTTTGGAAAATTTTTCTACAGAATTGCCTTCTTCAGGAAGGTGGCAGGGCGGACTCCACCACCCTGGGAAAAAGTGACCATTCATATTGTCTATGTCCTTTATCATTTTATGTAAGTTCACCTCTCATTCTCCCAGACTCCTGGGAAAACATCCCCAGCCTATCCATTCTCCCATTATAACCCAAGCCTTCCAGCCTCAGTAACATCCACCTTAATGTTGCCTATCCTATAACTAAGTGAACAGAAGTGTACACAATACGCCACGTGTGGGCTGCTTAACGTCTCGAACTCCTGGAGCAGATGCCCCAACTTCTGTGTTTGATGTCCTAACTGATGAAGGTAGGTATGCCAGATATTTTCTTCACCACGTTGTCTGTCTGTGTCACCAACTTCAGGGAACTACATGTCTGTTCCCCTGCGTCGCTCTCTGTTCAACAACACTCTCAAGGTCCCTGCCATTTGCCGTGGGATTCTTGGCAAGTTCAAGATTTTTTGTGATTCAACAGTACACATGTATACAGCTGAATGAAGCAACATTCCCTAGGACTAAGGTGCAAAACACAGCACATATATCATGTACAGCACAAAAAATAATTTAACAGAATAGTATTAACAGATTGAAAAAATCTGTAGATGTACAAGTTGACATGTACTGCATATACAACGTATAGTTAAATGTACAATGACAAACGTTATGGGTGCTGTCATAAATAATGTGTAGTAGCAGAGTGTTCAGAAGTCTCACAGCCTGAGGGGAACAATCCTTGTTCTTATACTGTGGTACCTTCTGTCTGACGTTAGGAGGTCAGAGAGATTGTGGGACAGAAGTCCTCGTTTAACTTCCAAAAGCACAACACCTTGCACACATCTGTGTTAGGTTCCATCTGCTATTTCTTGGTCCACTATCCCAAATGATCTTGAAACCACAGTAACTTTGGACAATCTTCTTCATCAATTTTTGCGTCAGCCGCCAAGTTACTAACCATATCAACTGAGTTCACATTATAAATTATCAATATAAGTGACAAACAACAGCATCTCTGTGGCACACCACTGGCCATAGGCTTCCAACCTGAAAAACTATTGTCCACTGTAACCCTCTAGCTTCACCCACTAAGAAAATTTTGTATTCAAACAGTGAACTCATGGTGGGTATGATATAACCTGCCTACCATTTGGGGCCTCACCAAAAGCCTTGCTGAAGTCCATTTAGACAATGTCTCCTACGCTGTCCTTGTCTGTCCTCTTGGTCACCTCTTCAATTATTTAAAAAACAATTGCAGATTTACCATTTAAAAGTGCACATGTTTGTGAAGGTGTTGCATTTAAGGATAGATTGCATAGACAAAGAGTAGGTTCACTTCAGTATAAAGGCTGAGGGGGCGATGTACTAAATATGTTGGAGGTGGAGGAGGAATTATGTGGGCACGTAGCCAAGTGTGTTAAGGCATTCGACTAGCGACCTGAAGGTCGTGAGTTCGAGCCCCAGCTGAGGCAGCATGTTATGTCCTTGAGCAAGGCACTTAACCACACTCTGCAACGACACTGGTGCCAAGCTGTATTGGCCCTTGCCCTTCCCTTGGACAACATCGGTGTCGTTGAGAGGGGAGACATGCAGCATGGGCAACTGCGGGTCTTCCATACAACCTTGCCCAGGCCTGCGCCCTGGAGAGTGAAGACTTTCTAGGTGCAGATCCGTGGTCTTGCAAGACTAACAGAGGAGGAATTTCTACTCGACAATCCCAGCAATCAAGTTCCATGTCCAATCTCTGGACAAGAATCACTTCCCATACCTGGGAGGGGTCTCTGGTGAGGGCAGACATTGATAGCATATGAGCTGTAAATAGAACTAACCTCCTGAGCCTTCTCTGCCTTTCAATAAGTGAGTGGCTGATCTGATTATCAATTCAACTCCACATCACCGTCTACTCTCAGTAACCTTTCATCCTTTGCTTATCAAGAGTGTATCGCTACCTTTAAAATGTTCAAAGACTCTTTTCCACCATCATTGAGGAAGAGAGTTCCAAAGGTTTATGGCCTAGATGTATTATGGCTGTGCGGCTAAGCACAGCTCCAGTCCTATTTTCAAGTCTGATGTCACCACAGTCGCAGGCTAAATCAAAGGTGGTGATGAATCAGCATGTAGGAGGGAGATTGAAAATCTGTCTGAGTGGTGCCACAACAACCTCTTACTCAATGTCAGCAAGACCAAGGAGCTGATTATTGACTTCAGGAGGAAGAAACTGGAGGTCCAGGAGCCAGTTCTCATTGGGTGACCAGATCTAAGAGGATCAACAACCTTAAATTCCGCAGTGTTATCATTTCAGAGGATCTGTCTTAGGCCCAACACATAAATGGTGCCGGTGATCACATGACTAATGGTGACTTCCCGCAGACACTTCACGAAACTACTCCTTATAGACAATAGACAATAGGTGCAGGAGTAGGCCATTCGGCCCTTCAAGCCAGCACCACCATTCACTGTGATCATCCACAATCAGTACCCAGTTCCTGCCTTATCCCCATAACCTTTGATTCCGCTATCTTTACGAGCTCTATCCATCTCTTTCTTGAAAGCATCCAGAGACTTGGGCTCCGCAGTCTTCTGGGGCAGAACATTCCATATATCCACCTCTCTCTGGGTTTCTTCTTTTAAATGTACTTCTGCTACTAATCTGTGCGCGCTTGGAACCTGCAATTTACATTTTGATAATGTGTTTTTCGGTGACTGAGCTATCAGGTGCTTTTGTTACCTTCAGGGGAATTCGGAGTGGTTGAGATTGAGGTTGAGAACGGAGTGCCTAATGATGGAGTGTGAACCCATGATTGACTCCATTTCTCGACTAACTCATTGACTAAAGCATCAAGTAAGGTTGAAATCAACGTGGATGAGAGCTCAAGGTGAGCAGGCATCAGAGCCATCTGAACCTTTGAAACTCTGTCTGCCTGTGTTTGACAGGTCTCCCTCTCCCTCTCGCTCACTGCTGCCGGAGGAAGGTGCAAGAGTCTTGGGGCTTGGGCAAGGTTTGATCGGCAATGTTTGTGGATGGGACTCATTTTTAAAGGACTCTGCAGTTCAAGCTATATGTGCTTCTAGTTTCTGGTTACTCATTTTCTGATTGCTATTTTACGCGATTTTAATCGGGCGAACTGACCCCGCAGCCTGCAGTCAACTAACAACACAGCACTAAGTTGAGCTGAACTGAACTAAACTGAGCATTCCTAGACTGTTTCAAGGACTCTGTGGTTTGATGTTTAATGTTCTGTGTGCTATTCGCTTGTTTCTTTGCCGTTGTGTGATTTGTTCTTTTTTTGCACATTGGGTGTTTGATATTTTCTTCGAATGGGTTCCATGGTGTGCTTTGTTTTGTGGCTGACAAATCTTAGGGTTGTGGGACATGTACACTTTGATAATAAATGTACCATGAATCTTTGAATCTTTTAAGTGCAAATATAGAGAAAGCACAGCAGCACCTTTACTTCCTTAACGAAGATTTAGCATGACATCTCCAAGTTTGCGGATGACACGAAGCTGGGCGGCAGTGTTAGCTGTGAGGAGGATGCTAAGAGGATGCAGGGTGACTTGGATAGGTTGGGTGAGTGGGCAAACTCATGGCAGATGCAATTTAATGATAAATGTGAAGTTATCCACTTTGGTGGCAAAAATAGGAAAACAGATTATTATCTGAATGGTGGCCGATTAGGAAAAGGGGAGGTGCAACGAGACCTGGGTGTCATTATACACCAGTCATTGAAAGTGGGCATGCAGGTACAGCAGGCGGTGAAAAAGGCGAATGGTATGCTGGCATTTATAGCGAGAGGATTCAAGTACAGGTGCAGAGAGGTACTACTGCAGTTGTACAAGGCCTTGGTGAGACCACACCTGGAGTATTGTGTGCAGTTTTGGTCCCCTAATCTGAGGAAAGACATCTTTGCCATAGAGGGAGTACAAAGAAGGTTCACCAGATTGATTCCTGGGATGGCAGGACTTTCATATGAAGAAAGACTGGATGAACTGGGCTTGTACTCATTGGAATTTAGAAGATTGAGGGGGGATCTGATTGAAACGTATAAGATCCTAAAGGGATTGGACAGGCTAGATGCAGGAAGATTGTTCCCGATGTTGGGGAAGTCCAGAACGAGGGGTCACAGTTTGAGGATAGAGGGGAAGCCTTTTAGGACCGAGATTAGGAAAAACTTCTTCATACAGGGAGTGGTGAATCTGTGGAATTCTCTGCCACAGGAAACTGTTGAGGCCAGTTCATTGGCTATGTTTAAGAGGGAGTTAGATATGGCCCTTGTGGCTACAGGGGTCAGGGGGTATGGAGGGAAGGCTGGGGCGGGGTTCTGAGTTGGATGATCAGCCATGATCATAATAAATGGCGGTGCAGGCTCGAAGGGCCGAATGGCCTACTCCTGCACCTATTTTCTATGTTTCTATGTTTCTATCTAAAACCTTGACAAGCTTCTGTAGATGGGTGGTGGGGAGAATATTGACTGGTTGCATCATAGCCTGGCATGGAAACACCAATACCCTTGAATGAAAAATCCTACACAAAGTACTGGATATGGCCCAGTCCATCATGGGTAAAGTCCTCCCCACTACTGAGCACATCCACACAGAGCACTGTCACAGGAAAGCAGCATCCGTTATCAGGGACCCCCGCCATCCAGGTCATGCTCTCTTCTCACTGGTGTCATCACGAAGGAGATAGAGGAGCCTCAAGAATCACATGACCAGGTTCAGGGACAGTTATTACCCTTCATCCATTAGGCTCTTGAACTAAAGAGGTTAACTTCACTTGCTCCATCATTGAAATGTTCCCACAACCTATGGGCTTACTTTCAATGACTTTTCACTTCGTGTTCTCGATAGTTATTTCTTACTTATTTATTACCATTTATTATCATTTCTTTCTCATAGAAATATTTCGAATGTTGAAAGGCATAGACAGAGTGAATGTGGCAAAGTTGTTTCCCATGATGGGGGAGTCTAGTACGAGAGGGCATGACTTAAGGATTGAAGGACGCCCATTCAGAACAGAGATGCAAAGAAATTTTTTTAGTCAGAGGGTGGTGAATCTATGGAATTTGTTGCCACGGGCGGCAGTGGAGGCCAAGTCATTGGGTGTACTTAAGGCAGAGATTGATAGGTATCTGAGTAGCCAGGGCATCAAAGGTTCTGGTGAGAAGGCGGGGGCGTGGGACTAAATGGGAGAATGGATCAGCTCATGATAAAATAGCAGAGCTGACTCGATGGGCCAAATGGCCATCTTCTCCTCCTTTGTCTTATGGTCTTATGGTCTTTCTTTTTGGATTAGCACAGTTTGTTGTCTTTTGCACCCTGTTTGAATGCTCAAGTTGGTGCAGACTTTCATTTGTTCTATCATGGATTTATTGAGCATGCTTGCAGGAAAACTAACCTCAGGGTTGTACATAGTCAAAGACATGCACTTTTATAATAAATTGACTTTGAGCTTTGAATCTGGATATGGAAGTGAGATGGATTGCAATCAGGGATGCCTTCTTGGGAATTGTCTTTACTAGCTGTAATAACGGCACCTAAAGCTCAACAATTTATCAACTTGGTGGTGTGACGTTGTTCAGTCCCTGTGGATATAAACAGTGATTGAATGTGGGTTTGTGGGAAATAGGTCAGATGGCATGAAAAGGAATGTACTCCATACCCTCTGTATCACTGAAAGCCAGCTCTCTGCGTAATAGGAGCTGATCCGGTCTCCAGATGTTTATAGATCACCTGGAGGAATTCCAACTTTCCTTTTTATTGGGATTTCACAGGACCCTGCGCACAGATGAACTGATGTAAAGACTGCATCGTGTTCCAGGAGTTGAGGGATTCGAGAGAAGAGTCTAGACCCTCCCAAACCTATCATGGAAAACCTTCTCATCCAGATATAAAATGAAGGCTGTAGATTCTGGAGATCACAGAATGTTGAAAATACCCAGAACATCAGACATGGAAACACGTCCACGTCCTCGTCAGAACTGGGAAAGTGTGAAAATAGTGTTAGTTAGTTAGTTAGTTTTTAATTATAGAGAGGATTGGCGGGGATTGATAGCTGTGACGAAGCATAAACACAAGAGATTCTGCAGATACAGGAAATCCAGAGCAACACACACAAAATGCTGGGAAAACTCAGCAGGTCAGGCAGCATCTATGGAGGGGAATAAACAATAAATGACATGGGTTGAGTACCTTCATCAGGACTGGAAAGAAAGGGTGCAGAAGCTGGAATAAAAAGGTGAGGGAGGGGAACGAGTACAATCTGGTAGGTGATGGGTGAGTGGCTGGGGGAGTGTGGGGAGTGCAGTCAGAAGTTGGGAGGTGGGAGGTTGAATAAATAGCAATCTAATCAGAGAGGACAGTGGACTATAGAAGAAAGAGAAGCAGAAGGGGCACCAGAGGGAGGTGATGGGGAGGTGAGGAGAAGCGGTGATAGGGGAACCAGAGTGGGAAACATAGAACATAGAATAGTACAGCACAGTACAGGCCCTTCGGCCCACAATGTTGTGCCGACCCTCAAACCCTGCCTCCCATATAACCCCCCCACCTTAAATTCCTCCATATACCTGTCTAGTAGTCTCTTAAACTTCACAAGTGTATCTACCTCCACCACGGACTCAGGCAGTGCATTCCACGCACCAACCACTCTCTGAGTAAAAAACCTTCCTCTAATATCCCCCTTGAACTTCCCACCCTTTACCTTAAAGCCATGTCCTCTTGTATTGAGCAGTGGTGCCCTGGGGAAGAGGCGCTGGCTATCCACTCTATCTATTCCTCTTATTATCTTGTACATCTCTATCATGTCTTCTCTCATCCTCCTTCTCTCCAAAGAGTAAAGCCCTAGCTCCCTTAATCTCTGATCATAATGCATACTTTCTAAACCAGGCAGCATCCTGGTAAATCTCCTCTGTACCCTTTCCAATGCTTCCACATCCTTCCTATAGTGAGGTGACCAGAATTGGACACAGTACTCCAAGTGTGGCCTAATCAGAGTTTTACAGAGCTGCATCATTACATCGCGACTCTTAAACTCTATCCCTCGACTTATGAAAGCTAACACCCCATAAGCTTTCTTAACTACGCTATCTACCTGTGAGGCAACTTTCAGGGATCTGTGGACATGCACCCCCAGATCCCTCTGCTCCTCCACACTATCAAGTATCCTGCCATTTACTTTGTACTCTACCTTGGAGTTTGTCCTTCCAAAGTGTACCACCACACATATCTCCGGGTTGAACTCCATCTGCCACTTCTCAGCCCACTTCTGCATCCTATCAATGTCTCTCTGCAATCTTTGACAATCCTCTACACTATCTACAACACCACCAACCTTTGTGTTGTCTGCAAACTTACCAACCCACCCTTCTACCCCCACATCCAGGTTGTTAATAAAAATCACAAAAAGTAGAGGTCCCAGAACCGATCCTTGTGGGACACCACTAGTCACAATCCTCCAATCTGAATGTACTCCCTCCACCACCGCCCTCTGCCTTCTGCAGGCAAGCCAATTCTGAATCCACCTGGCCAAACTTCCCTGGATCCCATGCCTTCTAACTTTCTGAATAAGCCTAATGTGTGGAACCTTGTCAAGTGCCTTACTAAAATCAATATAGATCACATCCACTGCACTACCCTCATCTATATGCCTGGTCACCTCCTCAAAGAACTCTATCAGGCTTGTTAGACACGATCTGTCCTTCACAAAGCCATGCTGACTGTCCCTGATCAGACCATGATTCTCTAAATACCTAGAGATCCTATCTCTAAGAATCTTTTCCAACAGCTTTCCCACCACAGACGTAAGGCTCACTGGTCTATAATTACCCGGACTATCCCTACTACCTTTTTTGAACAAGGGGACAACATTCGCCTCCCTCCAATCCTCCGGTACCATTCCTGTGGACAACGAGGACATAAAGATCCTAGCCAGAGGCTCAGCAATCTCTTCCCTCGCCTCGTGGAGCAGCCTGGGGAATATTCTGTCAGGCCCTGGGGACTTATCTGTCCTAATGTATTTTAACAACTTCAAAACCTCCTCTCCCTTAATATCAACATGCTCCAGAACATCAACCTCACTCATATTGTCCTCACCATCATCGTTCCCTCTTATTGGTGAATACCGAAGAGAAGTATTCATTGAGGACCTCACTCACTTCCACAGCCTCCAGGCACATCTTCCCACCTTTATCTCTAATCGGTCCTACCTTCACTCCTGTCATCCTATTTTTCTTCATATAATTGAAGAATTCCTTGGGGTTTTCCTTTACCCTACTTGCCAAGGCCTTCTCATGCCCCATTCTTGCTCTTCTCAGCCCCTTCTTAAGCTCCTTTCTTGCTTCCCTATATTCCTCAATAGACCCATCTGATCCTTGCTTCCTAAACCTCATGTATGCTGCCTTCTTCCACCTGACTAGATTTTCCACCTCACTTGTCACCCATGGTTCCTTCACCCTACCATTCTTTATCTTCCTCACCGGGACAAATTTATCCCTAACATCCTGCAAAAGATCTCTAAACATCGACCACATGTCCATAGTACATTTCTCTGCAAAAACATCATCCCAATTCACACCCGCAAGTTCTAGCCTTATAGCCTCATAATTTGCAGTTCCCCAATTAAAAATTTTCCTGTCCTCTCTGATTCTATCCTTTTCCATGATAATTATAAAGGCCAGGGAGCGGTGGTCACTGTCTCCCAGATGCTCACCCACTGTGAGATCTGTGACCTGACCCAGTTCATTACCTAGTACTAGATCTAGTATGGCATTCCCCCTGGTCGGCCTGTCCACATACTGTGACAGGAATCCGTCCTGGACACACTTAACAAACTCTGCCCCATCTAAACCCTTGGAACTAATCAGGTGCCAATCAATATTAGGGAAGTTAAAGTCACCCATGATAACAACCCTGTTATTTTTGCACCTTTCCAAAATCTGCCTCCCAATCTGCTCCTCTGTATCTCTGCTGCTACCAGGGGGCCTATAGAATACCCCCAGTAGAGTAACTGCTCCCTTCCTGTTCCTGACTTCCACCCATATTAACTCAAAAGAGGATCCTGCTACATTACCCACCCTTTCTGTAGCTGTAATAGTATCCGTGACCAGTAATGCCACCCCTCCTCCCCTTTTTCCTCCCTCTCTATCCCTTCTAAAGCACTGAAATACAGGAATATTGAGAATCCATTCCTGCCCTGGTGCCAGCCAAGTCTCTGTAATGGCCACTACATCATAATTCCATGTATGTATCCAAGCTCTCAGTTCATCACCTTTGTTCCTGATGCGTCTTGCATTGAGGTACACACACTTCAGCTCTTCTACCTTACTGTCTTTACACTGTTTATTCTGCTTCTCTTTCCTCAAAGCCTCTCTGTATGTTAGATCTGGCTTTACTCCATGCACTTCTTTCACTGCTCTATTGCTCTGGGTCACATCCCCCTCACAAATTAGTTTAAACCCTCCCGAACCATGCTAGCAAACCTACCTGCAAGGATATTGCTCCCCCTTGAGTTCAGGTGCAACCCATCCAATCTGTATAGGTCCCACCTTCCCCAGAAGAGATCCCAATGATCTAAAAATCTAAAACCCTGCTCCCTGCACCAACTCCTCAGCCACGCATTCAACTGCCATCTCCTCCAATTCTTACCGTCTCTGTCACGTAGCACTGGCAGCAATCCTGAGAACGCCACCCTTGAGGTCCTGTTCTTCAGCCTTCTGCCTAGTTCCCGAAACTCACACTTCAGGACCTCATCCCCCTTTCTGCCTATGTCGTTGGTCCCAACATGTCTCACGACTTCTGGTTGCTTTCCCTCTCGTACCAGGATGTCGTGCACCCAGTCAGAGACATCCCGGACCCTGGCACCCGGGAGGCAACAAACCATACGGGTGTCCTTCTCACGTCCACAAAATCTCCTGTCTGCTCCCCTGACTATAGAGTCTCCAATGACGACAGCTCTCCTCTTCTCCGTCCCACCCTTCTGCACCACAGGGTCAGACTCAGTGCCGGAGGCCCTGCCACCGTGGCTCACACCTGGTCGGTCGTCCCCGCCAACAGTATCCAGGACGGTAAACTTATTATTCAGGGGAATGGCTACAGGGGTGCCTGCACTACCTGTCTGTTCACCTTCGCTTTCCCCCCTCTGACTGTCACCCAACGACCTGCTCCGACAGTCTAGGTGTGACTACCTCCCTGTTGCTCTCATCTATGAGTACAGGATTTTCAATGCTTCCCACTGTTTCACTGTAGTTTTAAGATGATGCAGAAAATAACTCTTTGTATTGCAGAACTGTTAGTCCCAGGCCATACCAATGCTGAAGTGGGGTTCAGTTTCATCAGGTGATTCAAGAATTTTGTTCACGTCTGTCAAACTGAAACTTTGTATAGAGACTTAAGATTCATATTTCTTATTGGTGACAATGGTTTATGGGGAATACCCTGCTTAAATTCAGTTTTATAACTGTACATTTTTTTTGAAAGAAATGGAAAAAGGTAGAGGGGGAGGGGTAGAAATTACCAGAAGTTAGCGAAATCAATGTTCACGCCAGGACATAGATAGGACAAAGGGATCATTTCTGAAAAGGTGAAGCCAGGGTTGCCATGGTGAGAAGCTGCTGATAAAAGCTCTGTATTGATAGTTTTGAACATACCCAGCCAAATCTTTCTTACCCATGCACCCATCTAAATGTCTTTTTGGTGTTTTTGCGGTACCTGCCTCAGCCGGGAAGGTGACATCCATCATTAAGGGCACCCCCTGCCCCCAGCTGGCCCATGCCTTCTTCTCATTGCTGCCATTAACAGGAGACACAGGATAAACACAAGAAAATCTGCAGATGCTGGAAATCCAAACCAACACACACAACATGCTGGAGGAACTCAGCTGGTCAGGCAGGACCTATGGAGATGAATGAACAGCCAACACTTCAGGCTGGAAAGGAAAGGGGAAGATGCCAGAATAAGAAGGTGGGGGAGGGGAAAGAGGCTAGCTGAAAAGTGACAGGTAAAGCCAGGTGGGTAGGCCAGATAGAGGGCTGGAGAGGAAGGAATCTGTTAGGAGGGAAGAGTGGACTACAGGAGAAAAGGGAAGAGGAGGGAACCCGGGGCAAGTGATAGGCAGGTGAGAAGAGGTAAAAGGTCAGAGTGGGGAATAGATGAGGAGGGGAGTGGGGGGGAAATTTTTTGACTGGAAGGAGAAATCGATATTCATGCCATCAGGCTGGAGGCTACCCAGACGGATAGAAGGCACAGGAGCATGAAGACTCACACCTCAAGGTCCAACAACAGACACTGCCATCAGAACCCTGAATTGATCTGTAAAGTTCTAATTCAACGGCAGACTATATTTCCCTCACCTTACACTGATGTTATATTTGTTTTTGCATATTCGATTGTTTAGGTCATATATGATTTACATTAATACAAGTTTATATCATGATTGTGGTGTACTGTGCTGTTGCTGCAAAAAGCCAAATTTCATGTCATTGATAACCCTGGGTATGGATGACTATGGCAAGTAACTTAAGCCTGAATAATTATGTTTAAAGTGAAATATTAGGGTTATCACAAAACTCGGTAACTTATAAAAATTACTCAGTACTACTGTCGCATAACAACACATTTCATGACATATGCCAGTGACATTAAACCTGATTCTGATTCTGAAATGCATTTTCCTGCTTTTCCCAAGCTTAAGATCAGTAGAAGTATTTCAGAACAGATTTGTAATTCTGCCGATGCTTGTGTTATTTTAGTGAGACTTCATACCATTTGAGTTAAAAACCTAGACAGTATTTAACCTTAACATTGCAAAGATGATTTTAATTATCTGGGTGTACAACACATTCATCTTTGTGGCGGCCTGCAATATTTCTAATGTTCTACTAGTAACTGCAGTTCAGAAAACTACTTTGACTGTTGATGACTTTGGAACCTCTCAAGTCCCTCTTTCCCTGGCTCTCTCCTGCTTCCACTATTTTTTGAGAAGTGGGCTCCTGGCCAGTAACTCGCAAGGCATTCTTTGGCAAGGTAATAAGCGTGGAGCAGTAAAATTGGAAATAAGTCTGATCCTTGTATATTCACGTCCATCATTTTTGTTTTCCATACTGACAGTGAGAAGGGTCAGGAGAGCCAGCTGTGAGCTCATCTGGTTCTGGGGCTGACGTAAGGGGAACTATTCCCCCATCTGCTGGTTGTTGAAAGGCCTGCATCGTACGGCATCACCACCCTTTTTTCAATCCTGGCAAGATTCAGACTGAGATTCATTTATTTATTACATTCACACTGAAACGTTGCGAAATGCTTGTGTTAACAACCAACACAACCTAAGGATGCGCTGGGGGCAGCCCGCAAATGTTCTCATACATTCTGGCGCCAACTTATCATGCCTACCATGTTCAACAGAACAATGCAAGCAACAACAACAACAACAACAGAACAACAGCAACAAAACAACAGCAAAACAAGCCCCTTCCTCCCGCTCACCCACGCACACATACAAACAGTCACCTAGCACCAGGGCAGGCCGCCTCTGGGCCTTCAACCTTCAGTGGACTCGCAGACTATCAGACATGGGGCCTTTGGCTTCCCCAGTAGAATTACGACCCAGGGCTTTGGCCATTGGGCCTTGACTTCCAGGATTTGGATTGACCTTTGAGCTTCGATCTTTGGTAACGATCCCTGGACTCACTAATAACAGGACTCTGAACCCTAGGCCTCGAACTCTGGATCTGCTGACTCGGAAGAACTCACTGCCCTGTGCGGGGGTGGGGCGGGGGGAGTCCACCAACTCCTGATATTTACCTGTTTAAATAAAGTAGATCTGAGGCTTAGAAACATGGTTTTACCAAACATGGAAGTCCCAAATTAATGACAAGCTTAGAAGCCCAACAGTGAGGCTGCATCATTTAGTGGGCAATCTTCTCTCAGGTCCTCTAACAGTTCTAATTCTGCCTCAAAATCATTTTTTACTTCAATAATTTCCATGGCTCCAGTATGGAGATGAAGCAATTAGAGAGGCAAGCCTTATTAGTAATAAGACCATAAGATATTGGAGTAGAATTAGGTTATTTGGTCCATTGAGTCTAATCTGCCGTTCAATCATGCTTGATCAGTTTTTTAACCCCTTTCTCCCAGTTTCTCTCATAAACATTAACCCCCTTACCAAGCAAGAATCTTTCAATCTCTGAACCCATTGATTGGCCTCCACAAATGTCTGTGGCAATGAACTCCACACACTCACCACCCTTTAGTTAAAGAAGTTCCTCCTCATCTTAGTTTTAGAAGGATGTCCCTTTAATCTGAGGCTGTGCTGCCAGACCTTTATTTAACCTATTGCTGTTTCAATTTTTTAATGATGTTTAAGCCATGGAGTGATACCGCACAGAAACAGGTCCTTTGGCCCATCTCCTCCATGCTGACCAAGGCACCCACAAATGCTAGTTCCATTTGTCAGTGTGTCATATTATTTAATCTATCCTGGACCTAACATATCGATGCAGATACAAAGAAAGCACAACAGCAGCTATATTTCATTAGGAGTTTAAGGAGATTTGGCATGTCACCAAGACCTACAGATGTACAGTGGAGGGCATTCTAACTGGCTGCATCACCATCCTTATTTATTGGGCAGTAGGAATTTTTAGCAAGTGAACATTTATTGTCTGCCCCTTAATTTTCTAGAGAAGGTGCAGGTGAGGTGCCTCCCTGAACCACTGCAGTCCATCTGATGAAGTTGCTGTTGGGAAGAGAGTTCCAGACAGAGATCTGGTTGTGGATGACAATTGAAATCGGAGAGGAAGTTAAAGTTGAGTTTGCTGGCATATGTACAGGTGCAACGAAAAACTTACTTGCAGCAGCACCATATGCACATAGTATCATATAGGCAGCGTTCACAAAAAAAAATCTTTAATTAAATGCATACACAACTATGACAAGGAAGAACATAATTAGAACGAAGCTGAACAAGGTCCAATTGAGAACAAGTGACTAAAGTGGTCGTAGTCTTGCTAAACTGTGGTGGTTCAGATTTTGCGGATTGATTCACGAGCAGAATGGTTGAAGGGAAGCAACAGTTCTTGAACCTGGTGACATGGGACTTCTGGCTGCTATACCTCCTGCCCAATGGTAGCTGAAAAAAGATGGCATGGTCCAGATGGTAAGGATCATAAATGATGCCCCCAATGTCCAGGAACTTGTGATACATTAGAAAAATTTCAGAGGCTGTTAGATAGGCACATACATGAAAGAAAAATGGAAAATTATGGGCTATGTAAGAGGGAAGGGTTAGATTGATTGTGAAGGAGGTTAAAAGTTGGCACAACATTGTGAAGGGCCCGTACTGTGCTGTATTGTTCTAAGTTCTGAATATGTTCCTTTGACAGCTGTCCAGCAAGCACGGGCAGGAAGAAAGATGGATGTTGCCTTCTTAAACAACATCCATCTAGTGGTGGTATTCTATGTAGCTGCTAACCTCATCCTCCCTCACTCCTCCTTGTGCTTTTGCAAGGTGTTGCTGGAGAAGCCTCAGTGAGCAGTTACTATGTGTTTTATAGATCTTACATACTGCGACCACGATATCCTGGTGGAAACAGTTTGAAATTTTAAGGCATTGTTAGGTAGCTAGTTGATAAGCAAGGGGGTGTAATGTTACCACGGAGGGAAGAGAATGAGAAGTTGAGGTAACAAAACAGATCAGATTAAGTAGTAGAGCCAAGTGGAAGGCTTGAGTAAGACCTACCTCTTTCTTCAACTTGTATGTTCCTCTGAAAGAATTAATATTTTGGATGTCAGATGGGATGCTAAGCATGGAGTCACCTTTTCCTGGATGGGAATGTGTTTCCTGAGTGTTGTTGGAGCTACACACATGCAGAGAAGTGAAAAATATTCAACCACACTTCTGTGTTGTGTAGATAGTGGAACAAAAAGAGGTGGATACCCTACTTCTGTGTCCATGATTTAATATGGCTGGGCAAGCACAATTTCTAGAGAATGGCAATACTTTATACTTTATTGTCGCCAAACAATTGGTACTAGAACGTACAATCATCACAGCGATATTTGATTCTGCGCTTCACACTCCCTGGATTACAAATATTAAATATTAAAAATAGTTAAAATTAGTAAATATTAAAATTTAAATTATAAATCATAAATAGAAAATAGAAAAATGGGAAGTAAGGTAGTGCAAAAAAACCGAGAGGCAGGTCTGGCTATTTGGAGGGTGCGGCCCAGATCCAGGTCAGGATCCGTTCAGCAGTCTTATCACAGTTGGAAAGAAGCTGTTCCCAAATCTGGCCGTACGAGTCTTCAAGCTCCTGAACCTTTTCCCGGAGGGAAGAGGGATGAAAAGTCTGTTGGCTGGGTGGGTCGTGTCCTTGATTATCCTGGCAGCACTGCTCCGACAGCGTGCGGTGTAAAGTGAGTCCACGGACGGAAGATTGGTTTGTGTGATGTGCTGCGCCATGTTCACGATCTTCTGCAGCTTCTTTCGGTCTTGGACAGGACAACTTCCATACCAGGTTGTGATGCACCCTAGAAGAATGCTTTCTACGGTGCATCTATAAAAATTAGTGAGGGTTTTAGGGGACAGGCCAAATTTCTTTAGTTTTCTCAGGAAGTAAAGGCGCTGGTGGGCCTTCTTGGCAGTGAACTCTGCTTGGTTGGACCAAGTCAGGTCATTTGTGATATTGACCCCGAGGAACTTAAAGCTTTTGACCTTGGGTTGTTGAGAGAGGGGCACTCAATTATAGCAAAGCTATTATATAATCAAAGGTAGATGATCCGTCTCTCTCTTGTTGGAAGAAATCATTATTTGGCATACTCATAGTGGGAATGTTACATGCCTGAATGATGTCAAGCCTTTCTATGTACTTGGTCTACTGAAGAATTGCAAAAGGATTTGAAAATTATGTAGTCATCCATGAACTTCATAACCTTAAGATAGAAGAAGGAACTGAAGATAGTTGGACTTGAGAAGCTTCTACAGTACCATTCTTGGTTGTCATGATTAACCTACAACCATAAGACCATAAGACATAGGAGCAGATTTAGGCATTTGACCCATCACATCTGCTCCACCATTCGATCATAGCTGATTTATTTTCCCTCTTAACCTCATTCTCATGCCTTCTTCTCATAATCTTTGACACCCTTACTTATCAAGAACCTATCAACCTCTGCGTTAAATATACCCAAATGCTTGGCATCCATAGCTGTCCGTGGCAATGAATTCCACATATTCACAGCCCTTGGGCTAAAGAAATTCCTCCTCATATCTATTCTAAAATGACGTCCTTCTTTAGTGTAAGGCCCCATCGTTTGAGTGTTTTTCCCATTCACTTCAGTCTTACCAAGCTCCTTGATCTGAGGTTCGAGGTTCAACTTTTAAGCCATGCTTATTATCAAAGTATGTATGCATGCTTTGTAAGTATGACTCTGAGATTCGTCTTCTCCAGATAGACATGAAACAAATAAAACATCTAACACCCCCGCAGAGAAAAAAATCAAATCTTGCAAACGACAGTAAGAACATCCACACCTACTCACGCAAAAAATACAACAACTTGCACAAAAAGGCAACAAGTACGTCCAACTCCACCCATGCAAAAAAAAACAAAAAGACATGCAAACAGCAACAAGAACTAACAGGCAAAAACATAGAACATAAAAACATAAAACCAAAAGACTCCAACTTGAACTAAAGCCACAGCTTCAGTCAAATTCTGCCTTAAAGTTAAACACCTTTAGGTTTGGATCAAGGTTATTAAGACATCTGGAGTTGGGTGTTTCAGGGGAAAATGGGCAACAGTGAGCATCTTATTGAAGTGTAAATACTTCATAATTTTGCTGTCCACCCAACTTCCATCACTTGACTGAGAGTGGACATTTTGGTGTTAATTAGCAGATTGGATTTGTCCAACTTTATTTAGAACAGAAATTCTCAGGCAGTTTTCCACGATGTTGGGAAGAAACCAGATCTGTACTATCCTGGAACTGCTTGTTTAAAGGTATTTAGTTCTGCAGCATAAGTCTTCTCTGACCCTATTGCCTTTGCTGTGTTCGGTTTTGCCAGTATTACTTCAAGTTTAATAGTTTAAAATGCTTTTGAATTACAATGATAGTTCTGCTAAATGTCAGAGACACAGGAAACTGCAGGTGCTGTCATTTGGAGCAAAAAACAAATGCTGGAGGAACTTCATGGGTCAAGCACCATCTTGTGGAAGAAAATGGACACTCAACGTTTACGGTCAAGAACCTTCATCTGGACTGAAAGACAGAGGGGAGATGTTGTTGATCTGAAATGTCAGCTGTCCATTTCACTCCACAGATGCTGCCTGACCTGCTGAGTTCTCCCACACTCTGTTTTAGCTCTGTTAATGCCTCCCTCTCTATTATTTGTCCCTCAGACAGAATAACAACGGAATTGTTTGTCGATTACTACTTCACTCTTGTGACGGCTTGCTATGTGTAGTGTGAACTGTGCAAAGTGCTGCTGTGTTTCCTGAGATGATACCCACACTCCAAAGTATTTTGTTAATGAGGTGTTGTACCATGCCCTGCTGTGATGAGAGATGCATTCGGAGATCAACTCAACCCTTTCTTTACTCCCTTCCTGTTACCAGTTCCTGCTCTGTTACTGCTCCTTCACTGTGAATCCCTGATCCTAGTCACCAAGTGCAGCCCTCCCTTCTCCATTCTTGGCCCCTGATCCTCATCCTTCAACCTTTGACCCTGGAGCCTCTGCCCCCTCTCTGTAACTCCCTGTGTCGACGATTCCCCAGCCTCTTAGTAAAAACCTCCAAACCTGCCCTTCCAATTGTATTAATTTTCTAAATTTCAGTCCCTCATTGTAAACTCCACCTGTTTCTCACTCTGCTTTTCTTCTTCCCACCCATACGAGGGGTGATTGATAAGTTCATGGCCTAAGGTAGAAGGAGTCAATTTTAGAAAACCGAGCACATTTATTTTTCAACACAGTCCTCTCCTACATTTACACACTTCGTCCAGTGGTCGTGGAGCATACGGATCTTGGACCTCCAGACAGTGCCCACAGCAGGGGTGATTGATAAGTTCGTGGCCTAAGGTAGAAGATGAATTCTACAGCTCTCATTACATGCACGTTATGAATTATACAACTCTCGTTACATGCACATGCAGATCAACTCTTTGATTGATTATGCAGAAGGTTTCAGGTTAATAGCTCATCAGTTAATAACTCATCAGGGGTGATTGATAAGTTCGTGGCCTAAGGTAGAAGGAGATGAGTTATTTACTTCAAACTTTCTGCATAATCACTCAAAGAGTTGAACTGCATGTGCATGTAACGAGAGCTGTACATCTCCCAGTGGCCACACATTTTAATTCCATGTCCCATTCTCATTCTGATATGTCTATTCACGGCCTCCTCTACTGTAAAGATGAAGCCACACTCAAGTTGGAGGAACAACACTTTATATTCCGTCTGGGTAGCCTCCAACCTGATGGCATGAACATTGACTTCTCAAACTTACACTAATGCCCCACCTCCCTCTTGTACCCCATCTGTTATTTATTTATATACACACACATTCTTTTTCTCTCTCTCCTTTTTCTCCATCTGCCTCTCTCACTACACCCCTTGCCCATCCTCTGGGTTTTCCTCCCCTCTCCCTTTTCTTTCTCCCTAGGCCTCCTGTACCATGATCCTCTCATATCCCTTTTGCCAATTAACTGTCCAGCTCTTGGCTCCATCCCTCCCCCTCTTGTCTTCTCCTATCATTTTGGATCTCCCCCTCCCCCTCCCACTTTCAAATCTCTTACTAGCTCTTCTTTCAGTTAGTCCTGACGAAGGGTCTCGGCCCGAAACATCGACTGTACCTCTTCCTAGTGATGCTGCCTGGCCTGCTGTGTTCACCAGCAACTTTGATGTGTGTTGTTTGAACTTCCAGCATCTGCAGATTTCCTCGTGTTTGCTGTATAACTCAACTCCTTTTACCTTAGGCCACAAACTTATCAATCACCCTTGCTGTGGGCACTTTCTAGAGGTCCAAGATCCGTATGCTCCATGGCCGCTGGACTAAGTGTGTAAATGTAGGAGGGGACTGTGTTGAAAAATAAATGTGCTAGGTTTTCTAAAATTGACTCCTTCTACCTTAGGCCACGAACTTATCAATCGCCCCTCATAGAACATACAAGAGTACCGCACAGTTCAGGCGCTCCAGCCCAAATGTTATGTCAACCAAATAAGCCCTTCCCTCCCACAAAGCTCTCCTTTTTTTCTCATCCATGGGCCTATCTAAGTTCTACTGTATCTGCCTTCACCACCATCCCTGGCAGGGCATTCCCCACACTCACCACTCTCTGTGTAAAAGAAAATCTAACCCTGACATTCCTCCTCTACTTTCCTCCAATCACCTTAACATTATGACCCCTGATAGTAGCTATTTCCACCTTGGGGATAAAGTCTTTGGCTGTCCACATGATCTGTCCCTCTTATAATCTTTTACATCTTTATCCAATCATCCCTCGTTCTCCTTCACTCCAAAGAGAAAAGGCCTAGCTTGCTCAACCTGTCCTCAAAAGATTTGCTCTCTCATGCTGGCAGCATCCTGGTGAATCTCTTCTGCGCCCTCTCTAAAGCTTCCACATCCTTCCAGTAATGAGGTGATCAGGACTGAACGCAATACTCCAAAGTGTGGTGAACTTGCATGAAGTAAGCTGGTAAACCTAGTTTGGAAGTCCTGATGCAGGGTTTTGACCCAAAACACCGACTATTCCTTCCACCCTGCAGATGCTGCTCGACCCACTGAATTCCTCCAGGAGGCTGTTCTTGCTCCAGAATCCAGCACCCGCAGTCCGTTGTGTCTCTAATCTGGTAAGCTTTCTGTTTTTAACAATTCTCTTTAATGCGAGTCTATATCATTTTACAGCCCTACTGGATTTGTTGGAGAGTGTTTAAATTAGATGCAGTTTGAGTGGAATAAACAGGGAAAGGCTTTTGGGATCAGTCTCAGTAATATGGAACAGATATAATCAATCTCACATGACCACTTGGCCCTTTCCTTGTTCCCAGAAGGGCCCTAATCAACCTCGGTACATTAATTTTAAATAGATTCCCTCGTTAAAAAATTGTGACCCGATATTTAAAGGTAGCTTAAACTTCAGCAGATAACTTGCAATATTTAATGTCCTTTGCCATTCAGTTCAGTTGCTTTACACACAGTATTCATGACTGTCCTCTGAAGTCCAAATTGACAGGGGCAGGGCAGCAAGCAGCAGGGATGAGCGAGAGCCAATTGGAAGATGGATGGTGAAACTACAGGCATAGGCGAGGGATTATAAAAGTAGCCGGATACAGAAATTTTACCCAGAGGGAAGTTTGCAAAGTGGAACAAGGAGACGGCAGCTTGCAGTGTGAACTTTGCAATGAAGTCACTGTTGGTTCTCTGTGGCCTTTACATGTCGGTAACATTTGCGTTGATAAGGTAGGAGGCTGTGCCAATGACCATGACTGACAGTTCTAGCTTATCGGTGACATTAAATAAGACAGTCGAACACAGCAGTTAATATTGTTCCAGCTATTTAATAAGTCAGTATTTTGTTTATCACTGTGAATGTACTGAACAGATTCTGTGTGTATACAGAATCAGAAAACTTAAAGAAGGGATGTTTAGTGAAAACTTTCAAAAAGTTAATGAAGTTTCTGGGAACTGGTTGAAGGGTGAATAAGTCAGGGGAGTTAGGAATCCAAGTTCTCCTGCATCTCCTTCAGTCCAGGATTGGAGTTGATCCCTGGACATAGCCTGCTGCCTCTGTATATTCCACAATGGGCAGCCCATGCATCTATTGAGCTGATGTGTGCTGGGTTGGTGAGGATGCCAATTTCTGTCTTTGATGAGGGATTGATACTTTAATTAGTAACACCTCCTCACTAACTGGATGAGTGACCTCTCTCAGAACCACCGGACTCTTGTTTCCCACTCCCACCAACCTGTGGCTGAAAAAAATCATGAGACAGTCAAGACCTACACACACTCATTCGGATGCGTGGGAGAACTTGAAGTGGTTTTCTTTGCTGTTGGTTATTTTTGGAAGACTATGTAAAGCTGGGAGCTGTAAGCATTATTTTTGTTTATAACGGTTCTCTTCGCCATCCAGCTGATGATACTGCTCTTTATTGATCCATGCCATCCCTGGAGTCCTCTGTCAGACAAGGAGTGCATCAAGGCTAACGTTAATGATGTGTGAAGCCTCAGTGCCCTATCTTCAAGCATAAATGCTGTTTGACTGTACAGTCCTTCACAGTCAAAGCAATTCACAGCACTAGATCAATTTCTGAAAACGTAATCTGACAATTGCATCCTCAAACAGCAACGATAGTATGCAGCGATTTGTGTTTACGTATATACTTGGTGGCCAGTTTATTAGGTGCCTCTTCGACCTAATAAAGTGGCCACTGAGTGCATGTTCATCGTCTTCTGCTGCTGTAGCCCATCAATGTCAAGGTTCAGAGTGCTGTGCATTCAGAAATACTCTTCTGCACACGTAGTTATTTGAGTTCCTGTCAGCTTGAACCAGTCTGGCCACTCTCCTCTGACCCCTCTCATTAACAAGGCATTATTGCCCACAGAGCTGCCACTCACTGGATGTTTTCGTTTTGCACCATTCTCTGAAAACTCTGAGACACTCAAATCACCCCATCTGGCACCATCAATCATTCCATGGTCAAGGTCACTTAGATCACTATTCTTCCCCATTCTGATGTTTGTTCAGAACAACAACTGAACCTCCTGACCACCTCTGCATGCCTTTGTGCATTGAGTTGACTGGCTGATTAGATATTTGCAATAACAAGCCGGTGTACAGGTGTACCTAATAAAGTGGCCACTCAGGTTCATTGTCATAGGCCTACATACACCAGGTAATAATGCCATGAAGATTAGCTCTTGGAAGCTGCAGCACAATATACTACACACATGAAACATTAAAATAACGTAGATTGTACATAACTTACACGTGTGTAACAAAAACTATGAAATAAACATAACAACTCTAGGGGAGGCTGAGAGAGAGGGACAAAGAATTATTGCCCAAGGTAGTGTTACGGTTTCTCAAGTCATTTCAAGAACCTGATGGCAGCTGTGTTGAACCTTGAGGTGAGGATCTTCAGGCTCCTGTACCCCATGCCTGGCGGCAGCACTGAATAGACTGATAGGGTCCCTGATGATGAATGTCACCTTCCTGAGATACTGCATCTAGACAATGTCTTCGATGGTGGGGAGGGCGGTACCAATTTTGGATCTGTCTGAATCCACCAGTCTCTGTAGCCTCTTGCGGGGCTGTGCATTTCCATATGTGCCTTAGGGTGCCTTATAAGGGTGTGCCCAAAAATAAATATTTGCCAGCGGTCCCAGGAGATGTTGGGAACTGCACATTACCTTCCATCTGGGCACGTTTCATTTTTTCAGACTACTGAATGACCCAACTTTAAGGTAACCTGCTCTTTCTTTCTGAAAGCTGGTAGCCAATTATCAGCTTATAGAATGGGATTGAGAGGGAACTGGATCAGCCATGAGGAAATGCCGGGGCAGACACAATAGGCCGAATGGCCTAATTTTGCTCCTATCTCTATTTGAACACACAGGACCAAAGAGCAGTATGACTTTCTTGGTGCTGGTCTGTTCTAATGAAATTGACTGCCCTACAGCTGGTACCTTATGAGTGACAACCTCTAGAATAATCCGACTCTTTTTAATCCACAGATATTCATTAACCAGCTCATCATATTAGCATTTAAATTGATCTTGGTGTCTTTACAATCTGAATCGCATAGCTTAACGTATAACCCTTAGATGTTCATTAACTGCCAAAGCACATTTGCATTTAAATTGGCTTTGAATTAATGTAACTAACTTATAAATATATCCCTCAGGGTAATAGTATTTTGAAAATAATAAATGACTTTGCATTTTGCATTCGTTGTGGACAAGTAATATTGCTGACTAGTTATTACTCTCATCTAACTGGGCAATCCAACCCCTGATGCACTAATCTGTACCTCCCTGATGTACTGTACCTCCCTGATGTACTAACACACCCCATGTTATTCCTGGGCATTTCTGATCTTTGAACAATTCCTGTGAATGTTTTAAACCTTTTCAAATGCATTGCATGTTTTCTTCATGTTTATTTGGATACTCGGTCTGTAATTGGCGTCGTTGCTGTAATGCTATTCCATCTTCAGATCAATGAGCAACATTTGGGGATCAACCAAGTACAGCGTCCACACCAGGGTGAATCTGTTCCCCCAGAGCTGTGTTCCGTCCACTCTCTTGTACGGGTCAGAATGCTGGCACAAGACAGAGATCGACTTGGTCAAGCTGTCATCATTCCACACCATGAGCTTCTTGGCCGTATTTTCTGGCCAAGAAAGATCTCCAACCACACCCTACTCCTTCAGCGTCACCAAGCGGACACAGTCACAATTATCGTGAGGAAACATTGGAGATGGATTGGTTACGTGATGAGTAGAGAGCCCAACTCCATCATCGTTGGACCCCTGAAGGGCGGAGGAAACACGGGAGACTAAAGACAACTTGGCGCCGTGCGTAGAGGCAGAAATGAGGACCCTGAACCACACCTGGGGCACTATAGAGAAGATGGCTAAGGAGAGACAGAGATGGAGGACTTCCATTGTTGCCCTAAATACCAACAGTGTAACAGGCATTTGATGATGATGATATTTTAGTTCAGGGCATTTAGAGTTCCGGGTTCAATTCCTGTGCCAGCTGTAAGGAATTTGTATGTTCTCCCCATGACTTCTTGTGTTTCCTCCGGGCGCTCCAGTTTCCTCCCACAGTCCAAAGACGTACCGGTTAATAGGTTAATTGGTCATTGTTAATTGTCCTGTGATTAGGCTGGGTTAAATAGGTGGGGCGCTGCAGCTTGGTGGGCTGGTAGGGCCTGTTCTGTGCTGTATCTCTAAGTAAATAAAGTTAAGAACTAGTCTTAATAATAAAAGTAAGAAGAATCTCTGCTAATGTTTTAAAACACTTGCTGTGTTTAAAACACTTGCTAAATATTTTACATGCTTTCTTCATGTTTATTTGAGTAATTGTTCTATGAATCAGTTAAAAATGGAAGGATCACTTATCATTTTATCTATCTTGTTTCTTCGCTCCCAGTATCATTATTTTACAGTCAAGCCTCTGTGTAAATTGGAGTTACTTTCATATCCAGAGCAACACACAAAAAATGCTGGAGGAACTCAGCAGGTCAGGCAGCCTCTGTGGAGGGGAATGGACAGTCGACATTTTGGAGGGATTTTCTTAATCAGGACTGGAAAGGAAGTGGGGAGAAGCCAGAATAAGAAGGTGGGGGAGGGGAAGGCGTACAAGCTGGCAGGTGAGGTGAAGTCAGGTGAGAGGAAGGTAGGTGGGTACGGCTGGGGTTGGGGTTGACGTTCAAAGCTGGGAGGTAATAGGTGGAAAATAGCAGAAGAAGAAGGAATCTGATAGGAGAGTGGGCTATGGGGGAAACAGATTTAGGAGGGGCACAAGGGGAGGTGACAGGCAAGTGAGGAAAGGGGAGCTGGATGGGGAATGAAAAATGAGAGAAGGGAGCTGGAGGGAGAGGAATTACCAAAAGTTAGAGAAATCAGTGTTCATGCCACCAGGTCAAAGGCTACCCAGACGGAATAGGAGGTTTTGCTCCTCCACTCTGAGAGTGGTCTCAGCACGACAATTGGAAAGGCAATGGGGAGTGGAATTAAAATGGATGATCTCTGGGAAATTCTGCCTGTTGTGGACAGAGCAGTATGCTTTTGTGTTGTCTATCACAGGGCCTGGGTATGGAAATAAAGTGGTTATAGTACTGCAGTTATTGATCAGAGACATGAGATCAAATCCCACCAGGAAAGCTGAGAATTTAAATACAATTTTCAGGGGGAAAAAAGTCTAAAAATTAAGCAAGCTATATTGAATGTGAAAACTGCCGAATGTTATAAGAACTCTTAAGGTTAACTTTAATTGATGGTGTCCAATCCTGCCTATTTGTGACTCTGGACCCAGCAATGGAGAGAGGGGGAAGACAATCTCATGATGGGTTTAAGCATTGTTGGCAGTCCTGCCAGGATTGTGGATTAGTGAGGAATTTGGCAGCTGGGTAACATGGAGGACAGTGTCCAGGATTTCAGCAAAGACACCTTTCCACCTGGTGAATGTACAACTGGAGAGAGTGGTGGATACAGGGTCACTGACAGCATTTAAGAGGTGTGTAGACAATTACTTGAATCACCCAGGCAGAGAAGGCTGTGGGCCAAGTGCTGTGAAATGGGATTAAAGTGGATGGGTACCCACCGGTCAGCACGGGGGTAATGGGACAAATCCCCCGTTCCTATACTGCATGGCTCCATAACACCTGGCACCTGAGTGTAAGAAAAGGTCAAACAGTCCTGTGCAAAAGTCTTAGGCACCTATATATAGCAAGTGTGCCCGAGACGTTTGCACAGTACTGTATTAGTCAACGGGAGCGGAGAGCGAGTTTGTAAATCTGGCAGGAGCAAAGGATGTTGGGAATGGCGAGGGTGGAGCGCCGTGGGAGGGGTGTGGGACAGGTGGCAGGGAAGAAATGCCAGGAATGGGGGTGGCACGGGTGCAGACACACCCAGCCCTGAGACACCAGACAGGGTCATTTAATTCTAAACAATTGGCTTATTAATCATTACAGAATGTCTCTGTGGTGCTTCCTGCTCCCTCCCCTCTCCCTTCCCCTTTCCCCAACCATGATTCCCCTCTCCCTGCCCCCTTCCCACTCTCAGTCCACAATGGAGACCCATATCAGAATCAGATTTATCATCACTCACATATGTAATGAAATTTGTTTTTTTTTGTGGCAGCAGTAGAGAAAAATAAATAAAACTAATCCAGTACTGTGCAAAAGTCTTAGGCGTTTAGGGCAGCGATGAAGGTATGCCATCTCTGGCCGTGTTCAAGGCTTCCATCGTTGTGCCAATTGCTTCCTCTTTGTTTTCGCTACTGTCAGTCATGCAAAGTCCCAAGTGAAGACTCAGAAATACCGTCACACTCAGAGGTAGAAGGATTCTTCATTGCTGTTTGGGTAAAAGTTTTGTTTTACTAGTCAGGGTTGTTAGCCCTGAGCTGAACCCCCAAACCTGGAGGACCGGTGACCACTCAGTCTGGCCTCCATGACCTGTCTGGCATGGGTGACCCTACCAAGAGCCAAAGCATAAAACCCTGACTCCAGTCAACATAGCTGTCCAGGTCACTGAGGTACACAAGCCTCCAAGCCCTACAACAAGGGTGGGGCCCTCTTGGAGGATATATCAAATATATTATTTATATATTTCCATATGATATGAAAGTAGGCCATTTGACCCTTCAAGTCATGTTGGCTCACGTCACAATCAATTCTCACATCCATGTAGTCAGTTTCCCCCATATTCCCATTTACTCTACCCCTACCCACACTGAGAGGTGATTTACAGATGCCAATTAACCTGCCAGCTTACCCATTTTGGCATGTATAAGGAAATGCGAGCCCATTGGTCGCAGGGAGAACATGCGAACTCCACATGGACAGTGCTGGAGGTCATACTGTGTGTAGTCGCTGGAGATGGGAGGCAAGCACTTTAATTTTTAGAGGTGACAACGTTTCACCCATCAGATTGTCCATGGAGGACATCCATCTAGAGCAGGGGTTCCCAACCTTTTTATGCCACGGACCAATATCATTAAGCTGTGGGAACCCCTGATCTATGGGAAATTGGAACTGCCAGCGTAAGGTGCAGACTTTGTTGGTCGAGCCATTTGGAGTAGGTTGTGGAACTGTTAACCTTGCTGTAAATGGGGCTCTTTGAACTCTGTATTCCACAGGAATTACAAAAGGGATGAGAAGAACATGCCATATTGTGGATTCCTCATAAAACTTGTGCGTGTCCATTAATCTACTGCCTGTACCCTTGCACACAACAAGACCCCTTCACCTTCCGCAGTGGTGAATCAGAATCCGGTTTATTATCACTGACAGAAATCAAGAAATTTGCTGTTTTGTGGCAGCAACACAGTGCACGACATTAAATTATTACATGTTACAATGATAAATAAAGAGTGTGGAAGACAAATAATGAGGTCATGTTCACAGACCATTCAGAAATCTGATGGCAGAGGGGAGGAAGCTGTTCTTAAAATGTTGAGTGTGGGTCTTCAGGCTCCTGTCCCTCCTCCCTGATGGAGGTAAGGCAAATGAGGCTTGTCCCAGATGGCGAGAGTCTTTAATGATGGAGGTAAGGCAAACGGGACTTGGCCCAGATGGTGAGGGTCTTTAATGGATGCCAGTTTCTTGAGGCTCTGCCCTTTGAAGATATCCTCATACTCACTGAACTCAGCTGGTTCGTGGACCAAAGTTTCATATTGTTAAAATCATCAATTTCACTTTGAACTCCCTCCATTACTGCACAAAACAAATAAACTTAAATCTTCACCTATAAACTTCTCCCATCACCTTCTACATTGTACTCCTTCCTCTGCCCCATCTTCTTATTCTGTCTTCTTCCCCTTTCCTTTCCAGTCCTGATGAAGGCTCTTGGCCCGAAATGTCAACTCTTTATTCCTTTCCGTAGACCCTGCCTGACCTGCTGAGCTCCTCCACCATTTTGTGCCTGTTAGACTTGAACCTTGAAATTGGGTTGCTGCATCCACCAGCTCTGAGATCTCCCTGCTCCTCTAATTGTGTCTTTGTCAGCATCCCTGTTTCCTTTCATTCATCCTGCACCGGGATCTTCAGCTGTCAGCGTCCTTAAAGTGTGAAAATCCCTCCTTAAACCCTGAAGCCTCTCCAACACTAAGACCTTTTTTGAGTCACTCCCTAACAACCCTGTTGACCAAGCATTTTGCTGGTCCTGTCACACAGTTTCCGTTATACTCTGATAACAAAATATTAAAGCGATCAGCTTAACTTGTCACCTGTGCATCGAAACATATGATGAAAAGTGCCACTTGCGCCAATGACCTGCACAGTCCGAGGATGCGCTGGCGGCAGCCCGCAAGTGTCACAGTGCTTCTGACAACAACATAGAATGCCCACAACCTACTAACCCGAAACTTAACTTGTACCTCTTTAGAATACGGGAGGAAACCAGGGCTCCCAGTGGAAACTAGCAGTGGAGAACGTAGAAACTCCATAAAGACATCAGCAGCAACTGAATCCCGATTTCTGGCACTGTAAAGCATTGCGATAACCGTAACATTACTGAGTCGCCTGGTATAAAGAGCCCTGTAGTGGTTCGCTACATTAAAAATGTGACATAAATACAAGGTGCTGCAGCAGTCAGACTGTTTCCCTTGACTGCAGGTTTATCTTGCTGTTCATTCCTCTGAAGCCTACTTCTTCCCACAGGATTCCTCTCCATAAAATGCCATCTATCCGCCAATCACTGCGCCAGCTGGGACTGAAACCATCTGCCATCTTGAGGGAAGCCAATAAGACCTTTGAACGTATTCAGAATGGCACAGCGCCAACGATCCTCACCAACTATATGGATGTAAGTACAGTCCTGCTTAAACCCTGTCCCTAAGATCTTGTTGATTTACCTGCTCCATCACTGTCAAGGCCATCATTTCATAATGGTGAAGGTCCTGATGAAGAGTCTCAGCCCAAAATGTCGACGGTTTATTCCTCTCCACAGATAATGCCTGACCTACTGAGTTCCTCCAGCATTTTGTGTGTGTTCCTCAGCATTTATTGCCCACCGTCAACTGCCCATGAACCTTAGATTGTCTGTGATTGTCTGTGCATGTGTATGTGTGTGTATACTGAAGATCCAATTGTGGAGTTATTATTGACAATAACTGAGGTCTTTTGGTCCCTTGCTAGCTCCTAGTAGAGTATTTTCATCAGTACCATCTCATGCTCCTTCTCCATAATCTTCTAAACTAGGGGTTCCTTGGTTAATAAGAGCATATGAACATAGGAAATGGGAGCAGGAGTAGGACATCTGGCCCGTTGAACCTACTCCACCATTCAACAAAATCATGGCTGATCTAACCATGGACTCATCTCCACCTACCTGCCGTTTCCCCATAACCCTTAATTTCCGTACAATGCAAAAAATCCATCTAACCTTGTCTTAGATATATTTACTGAGGTATCCTCCACTACTACATTGGGCAGAGAATTCCACAGATTCACCACTCTCTGGGAAAAGCAATTCCTCCTCATCTCCACCCTAAATCTAGCCACCTCCCCCCACTGAATCTTGAGGCAATGTCCCCTCGTTCTAGTCTCAGCTACATGGAAACATCTTTCCAGCCTCTATCTTATCTATCTTTTCATATTTTTATATGTTTCTATGAGGTCTCCATAATGGTAGGGGTTCATGCCATTAAAAAGAGGTTGAAAAGCCCTGCTCTAAAGTATTGTCTCTCAAGGGTTCATCCAATTCCCATTTATTGACCACTGATTGCAAATTACAATTATTCTCTGATTAAACACTGCTTCTTCTTCATCCCCTCCGACCTTCAACTGTTGGAGGCAGAACGCTCTGTTCTCAGTAAGGGCCTCACCTTTGTCCCCCTTCGCCCACACCTCAGTGAGTTCCGTGTTCGCCATGATGCGGAACTTTTCTTCCGCCGTCTCCGTCTCCGAGCCTACTTCTTCGGCAAGGACTCTTCCACCCCCACCGATGACCCCTTATCCTGTCTTCAACCCTCCTCTTCTTCATGGACACCCCGCTCTGGTCTTCTGCCTGCTCTGGATCTCTTTATTGCCAACTGCCGACGGGACATCAACCGTCTCGACTTCACCGCACCTTGTTCCCATTCCAACCTCACTCCTTCGGAACGCTCTGCTCTCCACTCCCTCCGCACTAATCCTAACCTTATTATTAAACCCGCTGATAAAGGGAGTGCTGTTGTAGTCTGGCGTACTGACCTCTACCTTGCCGAGGCACAGCGACAACTCGCGGATACCTCCTCTTATTTACCCCTCGATCGTGACCCCACTAAGGAGCACCAGGCCATTGTCTCCCACACTTTCACCGACTTTATCCGCTCAGGGGATCTCCCATCCACTGCTACCAACCTTATAGTTCCCACACCCCGCACTTCCCGTTTCTACCTCCTACCCAAGATCCACAAACCTGCCTGTCCTGGCCAACCTATTGTCTCAGCTTGCTCCTGCCCCACCGAACTTGTTTCTGCATACCTCGACACTGTTTTATCACCCTTGTTCAATCCCTTCCGACCTATGTTCGTGACACTTCTCACGCTCTTAAACTTTTCGATGATTTTAAGTTCCCTGGCCCCCACCGCTTTATTTTCACCGTGGATGTCCAGTCCCTATATACTTCCATCCCCCATCAGGAAGGTCTCAAAGCTCTACGCTTCTTTTTGGATTCCAGACCTAATCAGTTCCCCTCTACCACCACTCCGCTCCGTCTAGCGGAATTAGTCCTTACTCTTAATAATTTCTCCTTTTGCTCCTCCCATTTCCTCCAAACTAAAGGTGTAGCTATGGGCACCTGTACGGGTCCTAGCTATGCCTGCCTTTTTGTTGGGTTTGTGGAACAATCTATGTTCCGTGCCTATTCTGGTATCTGTCCCCCACTTTTCCTTCGCTACATCGACGACTGCATTGGCACTGCTTCCTGCACGCATGCAGAACTCGTTGACTTTATTAGCTTTGCCTCCAACTTTCACCCTGCCCTCAAGTTTACCTGGTCCATTTCCGACACCTCCCTCCCCTTTCTAGATCTTTCTGTCTCTGTCTCTGGAGACAGCTTATCCACTGATGTCTACTATAAGCCTACTGACTCTCACAGCTATCTGGACTATTCCTCTTCTCACCCTGTCTCTTGCAAAAACGCCATCCCCTTCTCGCAATTCCTCCGTCTCCGCCGCATCTGCTCTCAGGATGAGACTTTTCATTCTAGGACGAGGGAGATGTCTTCATTTTTTAAAGAAAGGGGCTTCCCTTCCTCCACTATCAACTCTGCTCTTAAACGCATCTCCCCCATTTCACGTACATCTGCTCTCACTCCATCCTCCCACCACCCCACTAGGAATAGGGTTCCCCTGGTCCTCACCTACCACCCCACCAGCCTCCGGGTCCAACATATTATTCTCCGTAACTTCCGCCACCTCCAACGGGATCCCACCACTAAGCACATCTTTCCCTCCCCCCCTCTCTCTGCATTCCACAGGGATCGCTCCCTACACAACTCCCTTATCCATTCGTCCCCCCCATCCCTCCCCACTGATCTCCCTCCTGGCACTTATCCGTGCAAGCGGAACAAGTGCTACACATGCCCTTACACTTCCTCCCTTACCACCATTCAGGGCCCCAAACAGTCCTTCCAGGTGAGGCATCACTTCACCTGTGAGTCGACTGGGGTGATATACTGCGTCCGGTGCTCCCGATGTGGCCTTTTATATATTGGCGAGACCCGACGCAGACTGGGAGACCGCTTTGCTGAACATCTACGCTCTGTCCGCCAGAGAAAGCAGGATCTCCCAGTGGCCACACATTTTAATTCCACATCCCATTCCCATTCTGACATGTCTATCCACGGCCTCCTCTGCTGTAAAGATGAAGCCACACTCAGGTTGGAGGAACAACACCTTATATTCCGTCTGGGTAGCCTCCAACCTGATGGCATGAACATTGACTTCTCTAACTTCCGCTAGGCCCCACCTCCCCCTCGTACCCCATCTGTTACTCATTTTTATACACACATTCTTTCTCTCACTCTCCTTTTTCTCCCTCTGTCCCTCTGAATATACCTCTTGCCCATCCTCTGGGTCACACCCCCCCCCCTTGTCCTTCTTCCCGGACCTCCTGTCCCATGATCCTCTCGTATCCCTTTTGCCTATCACCTGTCCAGCTCTCGGCTCTATCCCTCCCCCTCCTGTCTTCTCCTATCATTTTGCATCTCCCCCTCCCCCTCCAGCTTTCAAATCCCTTACTCACTCTTCCTTCAGTTAGTCCTGACGAAGGGTCTCGGCCTGAAACGTCGACTGCGCCTCTTCCTATAGATGCTGCTTGGCCTGCTGCGTTCACCAGCAACTTTGATGTATGTTGTTTCTTCTTCACCACTACCCCAACCCCATAAAGAGCCCATTATTTTATAAGATCCTTTAACTGACAGGGCTCCTGATCACTCAATCTACCTCATCATAGTCCTTGGACTTTATTGTCTACCTGCACTTCACTTTCCCTGCAACTGTAACATGATATGCTACAATTTTGTTGTTGGTTTTCCTTTCATACTACCTTGATGTATTTGTGTGTGGAATGATCTCTCTGGATGACATGCAGGCTTTTCACTATGTCTCTCTACGTGGGCGACATGGTAGTGTAATATTATTACAGCACCAGAGAGTAGGGTTCAATTCCACCTGTCAGTAAGATTAGATTAGATTAGATTAGATTCAACTTTATTGTCATTGTGCCAAGTACAGATACAAAGCCAATGAAATGCTGTTAGCATCTGACCAGAAAGGCAAAGAATAGTGTTATTTACAAAATAGCCGTGAATAAAAAGTGCTACAGCATACAAATATAAAAGCACCGAGACAGTACAATATGGGTGCAATACTGCTTAGCGCTGTGATGTGAGGTTCAGCAGGGTCACAGCCTCAGGGAAGAAGCTCTTCCTGTGCCTGCTGGTGTGGGAGCGGAGGCTCCTGTAGTGCCTACCGGATGGGAGGAGAGTAAAAAGCCCATGGTTAGGGTGAGATGCATCCTTGATAATGCTTTTCGCCCTGCCCAGGCAGCGTTTGTGGTGGATGTTCTCAATGGTGGGAAATTGGGTGCTGATAATCCGCTGGGCAGTTTTCACCACATGCTGGAGTGCTTTGCGATCCGATACGGGACAATTACCATACCACACTGAGATGCAGTTGGTGAGTATGCTCTCAATGGTACAGCAGTAAAAGTCCGTCAGTATCCTGGGACAGAGGTAAGCTTTCTTGATGCTCCACAGGAAATAAAGGTGCTGTTGTGCCCTTTCGATCAGGATGGAGGAGTTCAGGGACCAGGTGAGATCCTCGGAAATAGGGACACCAAGGAATTTGAAGCTTGATACACGCTCCACTACAGCTCCGTTGATGTAGATGGGCACGTGAGTGTGGCTCCTAGCATGCCTGAAGTCTACAATGATCTCCTTGGTCTTCTGGGTATTAAGGGCCAGATTGCTGTCAACACACCACGCGACTAGGTGCTGGACCTTGTCCCTGTAGGCCGTCTCGTCATCCCTGATCAGGCCATAAACCATGGTGTCGTCTGTGAACTTAATTATGGAGTTAGAACCATGTACAGGAACGCAGTCATAGGTGAAAAGGGAGTACAGAAGAGGGCTCAGCACACAGCCTTGAGGCACGCCGGTGTTCAGGGTGAGAGTGGAGGAGGAGAGGTTGTCTAACTTAACTGATTGGGGTCTGTTAGTCAGAAAGTCCAAAGTCCAATTGCAGAGGGATGAGCTGATACCAGGCTGGCGAAGTTTGGCGATCAGTTTGGAGGGGATCACAGTATTGAATGCTGAACTAAAGTCATCGAACAGCATTTTGACGTGAGAGTTGGGGCTGTCCAGGTGGGTCAGGGCAGAGTGAAGTGCTGTGGAGATGGCATCCTCTGTTGACCTGTTGGTGCGGTAGGCAAATTGATGGGGGTCCAGGGTAGAGGGCAGACAGGATTTCAGATGTGATAGAACCAGTCTCTCAAAGCACTTTGCAATGATGGGAGTGAGTGCAACTGGACGGAAGTCATTCAGGCCCGTGGCAGTGCAACGCTTCGGCACTGGCATAGTGGTAGCGATCTTGAAGCTTGTGGGGACAACTGCCTGGGCCAGGGACAGATTAAAAATGTCAGTGAAGACCCCAGCCAACTGCCCTGCCCAGACTCTGACGAAGGTGGTTGTATATTCTGCCTGTGAGGGCAGTGTTTCCTCAAGGTGCTCCAGTCTCCTCCCATGTCCCAAATACCTACTGGTTAGTAGGTTAATTGGTGACATGGGTGTAATTGAGTACCATGGGCTCATTGGGCTGAAGAGCCTGTTACTGTGCTGTATCTCTGTGAAAATGTAACTGAACCCTGGTTCTTAAGTGATCTGGTAACGGGAAAAGCCCCTTTCACATGTTGGAATCGGTTGTTTTTTATGCTTTTAATAAAGCATTGGTTGAACTAATGATTTTTAGCAATTGTTTTATTACATATTCTTTGCCTACATTTTTCACAGTACATGGTGTTTGTCTCCACCTACTGGTGGCAAAGCAGTATAACCGCTACAGAATGGTTTACAATATCACCTTTTCATTTTTCAGTGGCTAAGTGTTAGCACATTGCACACTTGCTGTGACTGTGCGTCTTTTAACTGGCTCTTTGCTTATCTCAGGAATGCGGCCCTATCTCAGTATAGAAGTGTCAATCTCTGCAAAAACTGCCATCTAGTCTTTGTCTTTGCCTTAGATCTTTTCTTTTGTTTCATATCCTCTGTATCTGTTCTTTGTTTAAGCATTAAAATAAGCCATCGTGACGCAAGAATTTTTCTCTCATTCTTGGACTCCTAAAAGAACCTGTGGATCGGAAAATCAATAGATCCCACTCGCATTTACACGAGATGGAGTGTGACTTGGAGGGGTAGTTATATCTAGTGCTATTTCGTTGTACGATATTTTTCATTGTTGGGAGATGCTGTCAGAGTAGCCTGAGAGAGTAATTACGAAGTATTTTGTAGATGCTACGCACTGCCAGCAGTGGAGAGAATGATTTCTTTAGGCTGGTGGGTGGGGTTGGCTATTTTGTCCCGGCTTGCATCAAGCTTCATGAGTGTTGTTGGAGCTGGCTGCGTCCGGGCAAGGAGAGAGTACTTCATCTCACTCTGGAGTTGAGACAGAAATGGTTACTCTTTGGGGATGGATTGTTACAGAATGCCAACCTCCTTGGTTTTAGGCCGGGGTGTTTACGTTCTGTGGTGTGGTGAGGGGCAGTTTTTATTTGTTTACAGTGTGAAGGTTGTTGAGGTTGCATGTCAAGGAAGGAAGCGCTCCTTCCTGCCTTACGGAAAAAGCAGAATAAACATGTTAGCTACACACTCTCGTAGACCGGTGGCCAATGGGTGTTGATGGGAGAGAGAATGTAGATAGTGGTTCATAAACATGAGTAAGTCCAGAGGTGCTGTAAATCCAAAGCACACACACAAAATGCTGGAGAACTCATTGTCTGGTATCTACTTCCACGTCTCATCCCAAATGATTCTTGGCTCTTCATAGTCATACAATCATAGAAAAATAACATGGAGAAAGATCGTGCTATGCAGCCCAAGGACCAAAAGGCCTCTTTCAGTGCCAATAATAACTCCACAGTTGGATCGTCACTACATACCGAGAGACAATTCAAGGTTAATGGGCAGTTAATGCTGTGGAACATAGACACAAAGTGCTGGAGAAACTCAGCAAGTCAGGCAGTATTTATAGAGAGGAATAGATTTTTCATCCCCTCCACATTGTCATCTTGCACTACCACTCGTCTACATTCTGGGCGGTTTACAGTAACCAAATAATCCAGCATACACTGTCTTTGGAATGTGGGAGGAAACCAGGGCACCCAGAGAAAACCCACGAGGTCACAGGTCAATGTGCAAACATATCTCTGACCACGCCTAAGGTCAGAGTCAAACCCAAGTCTCAGGCACCGTGAGGTAACTGCACCGCGATATCATCTGGCTTATGCTTGAATCATAGGTCACTCTGCACCACCCTCTACCCCCTGGCTTTGGTCTTGCCTTGCCTCCTCTCCTTGTTACTGTTTGCTCTGTCTTCAAAGTAAGGGCCCTCCCACAGCCTGAACACTTAGCATCTGTTAGTGGCCTGAAACTACACCATCCTCCCTCAAAACTTCGCCAAAATCTGAACCCCCTCCCAAAATAACAGCAGCAGTAAACACAAAAGCTGAAAATTCTGACACAAGAGACTGCAGGTGCTGGAACCTAGAACAACAAACCATTCTGATGCAAGGTTTACACCGCAGCTTCTCAACGTCCTAAAGAGGCTAAAGAAATTTGACACGTGCCCTTTGGCTGTCACCAATTTTTATCCATGCATCATGGAAAGCATCCTATCCAGATGCATCATGAGTCGGTATGGCAACTGCTCTGCCCCAGCCCTCAAGAAACTACAGAGATTTGCGGACATAACTCATCATGGACTCTGTCTATACTTCTCGCTACCTCAACAAAGCTTTCGACCTAATCAAAGACTCCTCCCACCCCGAACATTCCCGTTTCTCTCCAGATCGTCTTCTTTTGCACATTGGTTGTTTGTCAGTCTTTGTTTAGGGGTATTTTTGCCATTGATCCAAATCGTCTTTGATCTCCTGTGAATGCCCGAAAGACAATGGATCTCAGGGTAGTATTTGGTGACACATACGTACTTTGATAATAAATTTACTTCAAGGTAGTTTCTTCCTGTTTAATCTTCTCTATAGATTCTGCCTAAACTGCTGAGTTCCTCCAGCATTTTATATCTGTTACTCTGAATTT
The DNA here is from genome assembly GCF_963921235.1 of Mobula hypostoma. NCBI lineage: Eukaryota > Metazoa > Chordata > Chondrichthyes > Myliobatiformes > Myliobatidae > Mobula > Mobula hypostoma. Next base: position 14,321,832 of record NC_086109.1, on the reverse strand, counting down.
CCAGCATCTGCAGAATCTCTTCTGTTTAGACTTTAATTTGAACTTTGGCTTTGACAGATTATACATAAATGGCAGACTTTTGTTATTGTGTCTCGTGTTTCTCAGACCCAGTACTTTGGGGAGATCAGCATCGGGACCCCACCACAGACTTTCAAAGTCATCTTCGACACAGGATCGGCCAACCTCTGGATACCTTCCTCAAACTGCTCACCCCTCTTCGCGGCCTGTTGTAAGTGCATTGCAAAGGGCAAACGCCATGACATCACTGCGGTTCAGTAAAAGGGACCAAAGTCAGCCAAGTCAAGGGAAGGGTAAAGAGGATGACTAAAGAGATTTAAAAATTAACTTTATTTGTTACATGTATATTGAAACATCAAAACATGCAGGAAAATCAGTAGGGATTGTGCCCACAAGTGTTGCCACACTTCCAACACCAGCAAAGCATAACCACAACTCAGTAACCCTAACCCATAAGATCATAAGATTATCGGAGCAGAATTAGGCCATTCGGCCCATTGAGTCTCCTCTGCCATTTTGTCATGACTGATCCAATTTTCCTCTCAGCCCCAATCTCCTGCCTTCTCCCTGTATCCCTTCATGCCCCGACCAATCAAGAATCTATCAACCTCAGCCTTAAATATACTTAAAGACCTGGCCTCCGCAGCTGCCTGTGGCAAAGAATTCCACAGATTCACCACTCTCTGGCTAAAGAAATTCCTCCTCATCTCTGCTCTAAAAGAATGCTGCTTTATTCTGAGGCTGTGTCCTCCGGTCTTAGACTCTCCCACCATGGGAAACATCCTCTCAACATTCCCTCTATCAAGGGCTTTCTCCATTACACATTGGAATCCAGCACCAGCCTGATTTTCCCAATGTACCTGCATATTGAAGTCCCCCAGGACTATCATTACATTGCTGTTTTGGTATGCATTTTCATTCTCCCGTTGTAATTTGTAGACCACATCCTTATGTTGGGGGTCTGTTTACATGCCCATCAGGGTCTTTTTATCCTTTCAGTTCCTTTGTTTTATCCACAATGGTTCAACACCTTCTGACCCTCTGTCTCCTCTTTCTAATGATCTGATTTCATTTTTTACCAATAGAGCAATGATGCTCCCTCTGCCTTCCTGCCCATCCTTTCAATACGATGTGTATCCTTGGACATTAAGCTCCCAGCTATAATCTTTCAGCCTGATTCAGTGATGCCTACAACATCATTCCTGCCAATCTGCAACTGTGCTGCAAATTCATCTACCTTATTCGATATACTGTTCACATTCAGATACAACACATTCAGTCTTGTATTCACCCTTTTCATTATTGTCCTCCTTTTACTTTGTAACTCATCCTTTTGACTGCAATTTTGCCCTATCAGCAGCCTCTCCTCACTACGCACTGCCTCTGTAAGTAAACTAGTTACATTATCTTTCGCCCTATTATCCAACTTTCCTAAGATATTTATTCCATTGAAATGTAGGCAGCTCAGGACAATAGCTGCACCATGCTCAACCTTTTGATTCCTAACTTTGTCTGAGGTCCTACCAGCATCTGCCCCCACAACCTCTCCACGAACTGTTCTAGCACTCTGGTTCCCATCCTCCTGCAATTCCAGTTTAAACCCCACAACGCAGCATTAACAAACCTTCCCGCTGGGATATTAGACTCCCTCCAGTTTAGGCGCAAAACGTACCTTCTGTACAGGTCCCAATTTCCCTGGAAAAGAGCCCGATGATCCAAAAATCTTATGCCCTTCCTCCTACACCAACTCCTTAGCCACATATTAAACTGTATAATCTTCCTAGTTCTGGCCTCAGTAGCACATGGCAAGGCTGGCAATCCTGAGATCACAACCCTGGAGGTCCTGCCCTTTAACTTAGCACCTAACTCCCTGAACTTGCAATGCAGAACCTAGTCACTCATCCTACCCAGATCATTGATACCTACGTGGACCACGACTTCTGGCTCTTCACCTCCCACTTAAGAATGCTGAGAACTCGATCTGAGATATCCCGGACTCCTGCACCCAAGAGGCAACAGACCATCCAGGAGTCTCGTTCTTGCCCACAGAACCTCCTGTCTATTCTCCTAACTAAAGAATCCCCTATTATCACAGCGTGCCTCTTTTCCCCTCTTCTCTTCTGAGTCACAGAGGAAGACTCAGTGCCAGAGACCCGACCACTGTGACTCTTCTCTGTTAGGTCATACCCCCCCCAAACGGTTTCCAAACTGATATACCTGTTGTCGAGGGGGATGGCCACAGGGGTACTCTGCACAGGTGTGTAATCCCTTTGCCCTTCCTATCACCCAGTTTCCTGTGTCCTGCACCTTGGGTGTAACTACATACCTCTCTATATATCCTCCCAAATGACCCGGAGTTCATCCAGTTCCAGCTCCAGCTCCTTAATGCAGAGTGTTAGAAGCTGGATGCACTACTCACAGTTGTAGTCGTCAGGGACACTGGAGGTCTCCCTGCCTTCCCACATCCTACAAGAGAAGCATTCCACTATCCTGCCTGGCATCTCCACTGTCCTGGCTAAGTAGATATAAAGATGAGAAGAAGACAAACGAGCTTGTCTTTTCTTTGCTTTCTGTGACTGAAGCCTCGAAGAGCTAAAGCCTCAAGATCACCTCTCTGACTCTATCCAATCAGACAACAGCCACTGTGCTTTTCCTCCCCTTCCTTTAATTTTCTCTTACTAATCAGTCAATCCCAGATGCCGATGGGTCACTGGTCAAAGCTCTGTTACGCTGCCATGATCTGCTGTCGCCTTTTATCCTCGGTCAGCGGACCTGATTGAAGTCCCCTCCTCTCCAAACTTCCAAAGTCTGGATTGGCCACTGGTCAAAGCTCAAACCTGTACATCTTTGCAACGTGGGAGGAAACCAGAGCACCCAGAGGAAATCTACGCGTTCACAGGGAGAACGTACAAACTCTCAACAGACAACGGTGGGAATTCAACTCCAATCGGTGATAGCTGGCAGCTTAAAGCTAATGTGCTGCTATATTACCATACACCCCCACAATTAGCTTACAATTAATTGTCTTTTAATTTCCTTAGCTCTGTTATGTCTTGTGAAACACCTGAATCTGACTGAACCAATCCACCCCAGCAATAACGGAGCAGGAAAGAAATCAGTCTTAGCAAGATAGATTCAGAGCTTGACGACTCATTGCAAGCAGCTCCCCGCAAAGCCACTCATTATTTCTACTTTAATCACTCAATCTAACTTTTAAATCTAAATTCTCTGTCTCGAAGGGTAGCATAGTAGAAAAGCGGTTTGCCTAACACTAGTACAGTGAGGGGGATCCAGGTTCAACTCTGTTGCTGCTTGTAAGGAGTTTGTACGTTCTCCCCGTAATTGTGTGGGTTTCCTCTGAGTGCACCAGTTTCCTCCCACATTCCAAAGATCTACAGGTTAGTATGTTAATTGGTCACTTGGCGGGTGCGGCCGATAGACCCTGTTACCGTGCTGTATCTCCAAATAAAAAGACTGCAGTTCACTGTGTAATGATCTGATCCGTACAAACAGCACGCAAAACAAGCTTTTCACTGTATCTCACTCACAGTAATAAACCAATTCCAATTCCAACATCAAGGACAAAGTGCAATACATTTAAAGTAAAACAATTCTAAAATTAGATGAAACAGAAAAAAATGTAAAACAACAAAATATGATGCTCAGAAAAAAAAATACAAAATTAAAACTAGTGCAAGAAATAGGGGGAAAAAGACATGAACTAGTGGAATGATTTAGCCTTAGTGGATAAGAGGCAATTAACAGCAGCATAGATACTGTATAGTTAAATGTCTTTTTTTGTGTGCTAATAAAAATGTCCGCAAAATATTTCATAAATTCATTTTACTTTAAGAATGTGACTTTCAAAAGTGCAGATACTGTGCACAGGTTTTTGGATCAATGGTAATTGTTTGCTAGTATGTTATAGAAAACCTTAGTGGGTATGGTGACTGAGATGGGAAGGATGGGGGACAACCTCAGTTTAATAATGAAATGGGTCTTTGAATGGATGGGTATCGTTTATTGTTGAACTTTACTAAGGAAGTCAAAACCTGACACATTTGCTTCAGCTTTTTTTTAATAACTGAAAATAACTTCTTTTGCTAAACACAATTGTTATCACAAATCACTAAAGTGAACTAGAATGCTAAAAAAAAATCAAAAATGTTCAGGTAATCTCAGCAGGTCAGGTGGCATCTATGGAGGGGAATAAACAGGCAATGTTTTGAAGGGTCATGGCTCAAAATGTCATCTGTTTATTCATTTTCATAGATTCTAACTGGCCTGATGAGTTCCTTCAGCATTTTGTATGTGTTACTCTGGATTTCCAGCGTCTCAAGTAATCTGACTTTCTAAAGGATTATCACATCTTATCCACTAGATGGTGATATAGACCAATCACAAACCAGAGAAAATCTGCAGATGCAGGAAATCCAAGCAACACACACCAAATGTTCATTAAAGTTTAACAATCCTCTGCCAGGGAACCACTGTCATAATTCTGCAGAACCTCCGCTATCTCCAACGGGATCCCACCACCAAACACATCTTTCCCTCCCCCCCCCCAACACTTTCTGCTTTCCGCAGGGATCGCTCCCTACGTGACTCTCTTGTCCATTCATCTCTCCCCACTCAACCCCCTCCTGGCACTTATCCTTGCAAGCAGGCCAAGTACTCCACCTGCCCCTAAGCCTCCTCCCTCACCAACATTCAGGGCCCCAAATAGTCCCTCCAGGTGAGGCAACACTTCACCTGTGAATCTTTTGGGGTCATGTACTGTCTCTGGTGCTCCTGGTGTGGCCTCCTGTATATCAGTGAGACCCGACATAGATTGGGAGACTGCTTCACCGAGCACCTAGGTGTGTGATCTCCCAGTCGCCTTTCATTTTAATTCCACCTCCCATTTTGACACGTCAGTCCATGGTCTCCTCTGCTGTCACTATGAGGCCACAATCAGGTTGGAGGAACAACACCTCATATTCCATCTGGGTAGCCTCCAACCTGGTGACATGAACATCGATTTCTCAAACTTCCAGTAATGCCCCCACCCCTTCACCACTCCCCATCCCCTTTTCCCTCTCTCACTTTATCTCCTTGCCTGTCCGTCACCTCCCTCTGGTGCTCCTCCCCTTTTTCTTTCCTCCATGGCCTTCTGTCCTCTCCGATCAGATTCCCCCTTCTCCAGCCCCATATCTCTTTCACCAATCAACTTCCCAGCTCTTTACTTTATCCCTTCCCCTCCCGGTTTCATCTATCACTTTGAGTTTCCCTCTCCTCTCCCCAACCTTTTATATCTACTCCTCATCTTCTTTTCTCCAGTCCTGCCGAAGGGTCTCGGTCTGAAGCATCAACTGTACTTTTTTCCATAGATGCTGAGTTTCTCCAGCATTTTGTGTGAGTTGTTACAGACCAATAGTGGGTTCACATGAAGCTAGCATATAAATTTTCCTTGGTTCTGTTCAAGAGCTTTGTTTCTATTTTTATGAATATTTTTGAAGTACTTTTGGGTGTTGTAAAAGAGAAATGTCAAGAGATGCATCCATTGCTTTTTTTCTATAAAACAGAATAACATTTAAATCTTCACTAATAATAAAATTGTGTGCAAACTCAATACGTTTAAAATTTGCCAGTTTCTCTCTTCCACTTCTGCTGAAAGGTTCCAGACCCGAAATGTCGACTGTTTCAGTTTTCACAGACGCTGCCTGATCTGCTGACTGTTTGAAACTTTTCCTGTTTTGGTTTCAGATATACATCATTTGGAATTTTTTGATGCTCATTGAAGTTTAACAATTCTTTGCCAGGGAGCCTCTGTCACTGCCCAGCATATTGCACACACTTGTGATTTGCTTGTGTTCTGAAAGTCACGTGCAGCATTCTCAAAGCAAAATGAACAGCAAATTCTTAACATTGAAGATTTATCTCTGGCAGAGGGTTTTATTGATTGGGATAAGCAGCATTTTCTTTATTGAGATATTTTTGGATCGATTCATTTTTATTGTTTTTATTGGTTACAACAAAGAAAAAGGCAAACTCCTGATTGCAATACATTTTAAATTAGAACAAAGAGAAAATAATTAAATTGCTTGAAAGTAACCAGCTTGCACCTTGTTCGTTCCTTTGTAGTTTCCCATAACAGATATGACTCATCTAGATCAACAACATACGAAGCCAATGGAAAAGTATTTGCTATTCATTATGGGTCTGGTAATGTCAAAGGAGTCCTCAGTCAAGATATTGTAATGGTGAGAAACATTCATCTTTAAAAGTAAAGGTTAAATTTATCATTAACAAATGCTCTTAATTCAGGATTGCTCACTGTGTGGCCAGGGACCACTGAGGTAGAGGGTTATAGAGAACACGGCCCAGAAACAGGCCCTTCGGCCCATCTAGTCCATGTTGACCTAATCTTCTGCCTAATCCCATCCACCCGCACTTGGACCATGTTTCTCCAAACCCCTCTCATTTATGTAACTATTCAAATTTCTCTTAAATATTACAATTGAACCTGCATCTACAGGTTCTACTGGCAGCTTGTTCCACACTTGCACCACTGTCTGAGGGAAGGTGTTGGTCAGTAGGATCTGTCCTTCAGTGAAAAGAACTGCCCTATTAATGTGCAAAGGGATCTGAATTGTAATATTGAACATGAGCAGAACAATAATTTATAGTGAGGATCTTGAGTTATAGGGAAAGGTTGGCATATTTTTCCCTGGAGCATAGGAGAATGAGAGAAGATTTGATAGATGTATACAAATTTGTGAGGAGTATAGATGGGGTCAATGCAAGCAGGCTTTTTCTATTGAACTTGAGTAAGACTGCAACTAGAGGTCATGGATTAAGGGTGAAAGCTGAAATATTTAAGGGGAAGCTGAGGGGAATTTCTTCACTCAGAGAGTGGTGCGAGTGTGGGACGAGTTGCCGGTGGAAGTGATGGATTCAGTTTCAAATGCAACATCCAAGAGAGGTTTGGATAAGTGTATGGAGAGCTACGGTCCACATGTGGGTCAATGGGACTTGGCAGAATAACAGTCTGGCATGGACTTGATGGGCCGAAGGGCTTGTTTCTTCTGTGCTGTAGTGTTCTATGACCCTATGAAGTCTCCTTGTCACTCTATTTCCTGATAACCAGAATAATTGTCCATCTTTACTTGTGTGTAGTTTGTCATTAATTCGATTGTGTTTCTTTGTATCTACTGTGAATGACTGCAAGAAAATGAATCCCAGGGTAGTACCCTATATGGTGGCACATAGGTACTTTAAGAATAAACTTACTTTGAACTTTGATCATTTTGACACATTAACACAAAGAATAGGCTGGAAAGAGTGAAAAGAATATTTAAGTTGGACAGGGTACACAGAATATTTACGAGAATGCCTCCAGGACTTGAGGGCTGGAGTTACTGGGGGAGGCTGCGGAGACTTGGACATCAGTTTAGGAGACCCAAGGGTGGACTTACAGGAGCTTTGACACGATAAATACACTGTCTTTTTCCCTGGGAAAAGGAGTCAAAAAGTAAAGGCTATAGAACTCTGAGCGGAGAGGAGCAAATTTAAAAGGGACTTGAGGGGTAATTCCTTTGTAGGGAGTGTGGTGTGTATATGGAATGAGGACGTGGTTGATGGGAGTACAACAGCATTTAAAAGATAATCGGATATGAAACTTTTAGAGGGATGTGAGCCAAACGCAGGCAAAATGGACCAGACTAGATGTGCAGCTTTGACCAGTCCATGGCTCCATTGTCCACAACAGGATTTGAGGAGCTTTGAACAGCTTGGGACAGGAGGGATATTAATGCAGACATTGGAGACAAAACAGTTTCCTCATCCAGAACCCACCAGTGTTCATGTATCTCTGCTCCTGTCCCTACTCTAGCCTCTGGGGCTTGGCTGAAGTACCACCAACCCTTGCTCAAAAAATTACAACGTAGAAGCAAAAGGCGTAGGCTTCTCTGCTCTTTGATCCTATTCCATCGGTTAAATGATAATTTGCCGTCTTCATCAATAACTTCCTGCCCAGTCACCATATCCTTGATTCAAAAGTTCAAACTACAAAGTAATTATCAGAGTACATATGTGGGCATACTCAATAAGTTCAATAGCCATAATAGAGTCAATGAAAGACCACACCCAGTAGGGCAGACAACAAGCTGTGCAGATACAAAATAATAATAATAATAATAATAATAATAAATAAATAAGCAATAAATGTTGAGAACCTGAGATGAAGAGTCCTTGAAAGTGAATCCACAAGTTGTGGGAACACTTCGGTGACGGGACAAATGAGTTGAGTGAAGTTATCCCCCTTGGTTCAAGAGGCTGATGGTTGAGGGGTAATAATGGTTCCTGAACCTGGTGGTGTGAGTCCTGAGGCTCCCGTACCTCCTTCCTGAAAAGAACATGTCCTGGGAGATGGGGATCCCTGATGATGGATGCAGCTTTCCTGCAACACCGCTCCATATGGATGTGCTCAATGGCGGGGAGGACTTTACTCGTGATGGACAGGGCTGTATCCACTAATTTTTCTAGGATTTTCTCTTCAAGGGCAAATCCTCAGTGGACACAAAACAACCTAACCTCCATCTTACAAAAGCAGAAAACAGAGTCATTTAAAGACTGAGGTTAAGGCATCTCCTACAGGAAATACTAAGCAGGTTGGCTGGCCCTTGTGTAGAGAGAGAAATATAACAAGCATTTCAGATGAATGACCTACAGTACATTGATTTTCTGTTTAGATTTTGATTTTCAATCTGACTCCACCCCCACAGAAACTGAGGTAGAAAATTCCTGAGATCTACTGTTCCATAAGACCATCAGTTATGCTCCACCATTTCATTATGGCTGAACTATTTTCCCTCTCAGCCCCAGTCTCCTCCCTTCTCCCCATATCCCTTCATGCCCTGACAAAATAAGGATCCCTGAGGGATGAACTTTCTTCCCAGCTCCATTTCGTGCTGAGATTATGATTAGAATCTCCAGCCAGTGTAAGTGGGAACTGTGTACTACACATGGAAACATATATGGGTTAACATATGAGGAGATTTTAATGGCTCTTGGCCTGTACTCGCTGGAGTTTAGAAGAATGGGCGGGGGGAGATCTCATTGAAACCTATTGAACATTGAAAAGTCTGGATGGAGTGGGACATTGGAAGGATGTTTCCTATAGTGGGGGAGTTTAAGACCAGAGGGAACAGCCTCAAAATTGAATGCTGTCCATTTAAAACAGAGATGGACAAAATTTCTTTAGCCAGAAAGTGGTGAATCCGTGCAATTCATCGTCACAGTTGGCTGTGCAGGCCAAGTATTTGGGTATATTTAAGGTGCATGTTGATAGGTTCTTGATTAATCAGGGTGGCAGAGGTTATGGGGAGAAGCCAGGGGAGTGTGGTTGAGAGGGACAACAAATCAGCCATGATGAAATGGCGGGGGAAATACTGTGGGCCATACGGCCTAATTCTGCTCCTATACCTTATATAAGGCATCCGTTAGTCTTGCGAGACCATGGATCTGCACCTGGAAAGTCTTCACTCTCCAGGGCGCAGGCCTGGGCAAGGTTGTATGGAAGACCAGCAGTTGCCCATGCTGCAAGTCTCCCCTCTCCACGACACCAATGTTGTCCAAGGGAAAGGCATTAGGACCCATACAGCTTGGCACCACAGAGCAATGTGTCATCGCAGAGCAATGTGTGATTAAGTACCTTGCTCAAGGACACAACACATTCCCTTGGCTGGGGCTCGAACTCATGGCCTTCAGGTCGCTAGTCCAATGCCTTAACCACTTGGCCACGTGCCCACCTATGCCTTATAGTCTTATGAAATTATATAGAAACTATATACTAGAGCAGCAGTTAGTGTGATGTTATGACAGTGTCAGTGACCTGGGTTCAATTCCCACCACTGTCTGTAAGGACTTCATACGTTCTCCCCATTACCACCTGGGTATCTTCCAGTTGTTCTGGTTTCCTCACAGATTCCAAAGACGTAGAATTATTAGGTTAATTGGTCACATGGCTGTAACTGGGTGGTGTGAACTTGTTGGTCCAGAAGGGCCTGGTACCATGCTGTATCTCTAAATAAATAAAACACCCACCTACAATTTGCCTACCGGCACAACAGGTCCACAGCAGGTGCCATCTTATTAGCTCTTCATTCAAGGCTGGAACACTTGGAGAGCAAAGGTGCATATATCAATTGCTCTTTATCGACTACGGCTCAGCATTCAATTCTATCATCCCCTCAAAACAAATCAATAAGCTTCAAGACCTTGGCCTCAATACCTTCATATGCAATTGGATCCTTGATTTCCTCACTTGTAGATCTGAATCAGTTCAGATTAGCAACAACATCTCCTCTACGGTCTCCATCAGCATAGGTGCACCACAAGGCTGTGTGCTTAGCCCCCTGCTCTACTCACTTTGTATTAATGATTGTGTGGCTAAACATAGCTCCAATGCCATATTCAAGTTTGCTGATGACAACCACTTTTGCTGGCTGAATGAAAGGTGGTGATGAAGTAGCATACAGGAGGGAGATTGAAATCTGTCTGACTGCTACCACACAATAGCCTCTCAATCAATGTCAGCAAGACTAAGGAGCTGATTATTGACTTCAAGAGGAAGAAACTGGAGGTCAATGAGCTTGCCCTCACTGGAGTACCAGAGGTGAAGATGGTCAGCAACTTTCAATTCCTCATCTCAGAGGACCTGTCCTGGGCCCAACACGTAAGTGCAATTACAAAGAAAACATGGCTGTGTCTTCACTTCCTTAGGAGTTTGCAAACATACAACATGACATCGAAAACTTTGACAAACTTCCACAGATGTGTTGTGGACAGTATATTGACTGGCTGCATCTCAGCCTACTATGGAAACACCGATGCTCTTGAACAGAAAATCCTACAAAAAGTAATGGATACAGCCTAGTCCATCATGGGTACAGCCCTCTTCAACGTCAAGCACATCTACATGGAGCATTGTCACAGGAAATTAGAAATCCTCACCATCCATGTCATGCTCTCTTCTCACTGCTGCCATCAGGAAGAAGGTACAGGAGCCTCAGGACTCACACCACCAGTTTTAGGAACAGTTACTACCCGTCAGCCATCAGGATCTTCATTCAACTTTACTAGCCCCATCACAACCTATTGTTGGATCTCTGATCCTTAGGATTCTTCCAGGAGTCAAAAGTGGTGAGCAGTCTTAATGATGAAAAATAATTTAGAGTAGAAACAAACATACAAATATTTAGCAAACTAAATGAAGAACTGAGAAACTATGCCAAGAGGGGAATGACAAAGGAATAAAGATGGCGCTTCTGAAAAATCTGAAACTTTTATAGATAAGACAAAGGAAATTCCTTAGTTAGTGATAAATTAGTTAATAGGCTACATAATTAAAACAATTACATTATATAGGTAATGTGCTAATACTTAGCCAATGAAAAACGAGAAAAATGAGAAATAAAATTGAGAAAGCTAAATCGTTAGTTTAGCTACTATACTGCTTTCTGCCAGTGAGTGCAAAAACTACACGAGTTTGTTAAAAAATACAAATCCTATAAGAAGGTATTATAGGGTTTCCAACACTATGGACTCATTTTTAAGGATTCTTCATCTTCATCTCTTGTTCTCGGTATCTATCTATCTATCTGACTGTTTGTTTGTTTATTTATTATTTATTTTGTATTTGCGCAGTTTGTTGTCTTTTGCACGCTGGTTGTCCTCCTTGTTGGGTGCTGCCTTTCATCATTGTATTATGGTTATTGGATTTATTAAATATGCCCACAAGAAAATGAATCTCAGGATTGAATGTGGTAACATATATGTACTTTGATAATAAACTTACTTTGAACTTTGAATCCCTTTAATAATCATAGCTGTTTCAATAAGGTCACCTCTCATTCTTCTAAACCCTGCCATCCAGGCCATGCCAGGTTCTCAGGGTTCTCACAGTTACCTTTGGGCAGGAGTTACAGAAACTCAAAGTCCCACTCCACCAGGCTGAAGACCAGCTAACTGCCTTCTTGAACCAACTGGCACCACCCTAATCACTGCAGTTTAACCGCTCTATGACCACTTTGATCACTTTGTACTATTACGTATTTTTTTGTTCTAATTGTGTTCTTTCTTGTACAAAATGTGTGCATTTATGTTTAATTTATGCTTTTCTTGTGAACGCAGCTAATCTGATGCCATTTACCTGTGATGCTGTTGCAGGGAAGCTTTTCACTGTGCCTGTGTGTGCATTCACTTGGGCATCTGCCAAAAAAACCCGACTTGGCCTTTGACCTCAAAAGATCGCTTTCTTTTGTTTGGTAGGTGGCCAATATCCCAGTTATCCAGCTTTTTGCCGAGGCCACCTCGTTGCCTGCGATACCTTTCATCTTCGCCAAGTTTGATGGTGTCCTGGGGCTGGGATTCAGGACCATTGCCATCGATGACATCAAACCAGTGTTTGAAAGAATCCTGGACCAACATGTCCTCAGTGAAGACGTCTTCTCTGTTTATTACAACAGGTGGGACCACCCACTTCCTGATCAGCTTAACAGGGAGGTGGGGACGAATAACAGGATCTGGTGTGGTGTGTAATGTGAAGAAGGGAGACGTTGAGAGAAATTTCATAGCGGGAGGATAAAGTGACATCATTTTGAGATATGGCAAGTTGCAGTAAGTCTTGGCAGGATAGTGTCTTGGTAGGTGGGGTCTTCTATTCTTTGGCAACAGGGTCTTAACTGAGTAGATTTTTAGGGGAAGGATAACGTGTCAGGGCATTTGGGGTTAAAGAGATCAGGAAATGAAGGGTAGCGTTCAGGGGTATCTTTGGGGAAAGTTCAATGTTACAGTATGTATATCTAATAGGAGAGGTCCTTTCTCCTCTCCTATCAGATTCCTTCTTTTTCAACCCTTTACCTCTTCTAGCTATGATCTTCCAGCTTGAACCTTTCCACACCTCCCCATCCACACACCTTCCCCTTCACCTGGTCTCACCTATCACATTCCAGCTCATGATTCTTCCCCTCCCCCCACCTTCTTATTTTGGCTTCTTCCCCCTTCATTTTCAGTCCTGGCAAAGGGTCTCAGCCCAAAACTTCAACTGTTTATTCCCCTCCATAGATGCCACCTGACCTACCAAGTTCCTCCAGCATTTTATGTGTGTGTATTGTCCAAGATTCGAAGCATCTGCAGAATCTCTTGTGTTTTTGACATGGTCTGTCTGGGTGGTTTGCAAAACAAAAACTTTTCACTGTGGCTGGGTACATGTGACGATACCACAGCAAACCCATCTCCAATACCAACCTGTTGTATGAAAGGGAAGTGAAAATGCAATGTTAAACAAACAGCTGAGCTCATGGAGAAATAGGCAATCTGCAAATGAGTGATCCGGGATGATGGGCACAATCGATTTCCCAGGATTGGGAAATCAACGAATTAGACACCATAGTTTAGGGTGAGAGGGGACAGATTTAATTGGAACCTGAGGGACAACGCTTTCATCCAGAGAGTGGTCTGAACATAAAACGAGCTGCCAGAGGAAATGGTTGAAGCAGGAACATTAACCACCTGTAAGCAGTTGGAGGAATACACTACTGCCATCTTACAGCTGTAAGATCGTGGCTCAAACCCCGCCACTGCGGTTGAGGAGTTTATACATTCTCCCCATGACCATGTGGGTTTCCTCCGGGGGCTCCAGTGCCTTCCCACATTCCAAAGATGTACGTTTCGGATTAATGAGTCATGGGCACGCTGTGTTGGTGCTGCAAGGGAGACGATGTTGCCCAGAACAATCCTCGCTGATTTGATTTGACGGAAACAGTGCATATCGCTGAATGTTTCAATGTGACTAATTAAACTAATCTTTAAACATTATGATCTTTAAAAGGCACTTGGACAGATACACAGATAGGAAAGGTGTAGAGGGAAATGGGCCAAACGTAGGCAAGCGGGACTAGTTTAGATGGGCATCTTGGTTGGCATGGACCAAATGGGCGGAAGAGTCCAGTTCTGTGATGTAAGACTCCATAAGTTTATACTGGAATTATGGTAAAAATAGGATTAAGAAAAAGGGGAGGGGATATCACTGAAATGGAGCAATGAGGAGATGGAATTGAGAGATAATGTGAAAGATGAGTGGGGGAGGAGCTTGTCACAAGCATTAGGGTAACGGAGGGGTTCATTGTAACAGGATGAGGCTTGATGAGCGGTCTCTGCCCGAAACATTGATCCCCTATTCCTTTCCACAGATGCAGCCTGGCCTGCTGAGCTCCCCCGGCATTTTGTGGTGTGTTGCTCTGGACTTCCAGCATCTCTTTGTGTTTGGGACAGTGTAGAGAGGAGGCAGGTTGATAGACCAACGTGAGCATTGGACGGCACGTCCGGGAGGCTAGCGTGTGAGATGCAAAGGCATGCAAGCTGAGGGTGAAGTCATGCAAGAAGCAGAAGCAAGGAATGAGCTTCATTGCTTTTAGATCAGAGATGCGCTTATTCAACCATAAATCGATTAGTGTGAGTTTCAGTGCTGTGAACAAGAAGATTCCCATGTTGAAACTAATAAAAAGCAATTCTCTATTTTCCCTACCTGTTGCCCAGCATCAGTAACCAAATCTCCGTGATCACTACTATGATTATGAGGACACGCAGTCCTCTTTTATTGTCATTTAGTAATGCATGCATTAAGAAATGATACATTATTTCCTCCAGTGTGATATCACAAAACACAGGACAGACCAAGACTGAAAAAACTGACAAAACCACATAATTATAACATATGGTTACAAACAGTGTAACAATACCATAACTTGATGAAGAAGTCCGTGAACACAGTAAAGTTCAAAGTTTCTCAAATGTCCCACATCTCATGCAGATGGGAGAGGAAAGAAAAACTCTCCCTGCCATGCTGACCACAATCCGACTCTGAGTCATCTGAAAACTTCGAGCTCTGATCAGCTCTCCGACACCGAGTACTGAGCACCATCTCTGTCCGAACGATTCAACCTCCTTCTCGGTCGCCAAAAGCAGGCAAGGCCGGGGGTTTAGAGGCCTACCTCCAAAAGATTCATGACCACACAGTAACGACAGCAGCGAATGGGCGTTTCAGAAATTTCTCCAGATGTTCCTCTGTGCTTTCGCGTCTGTCTCCATCAAATCAGAATTGTCCACGGCCCCTATTTAACAGATACAATATCATTTTCACCGGAGAGCTGCCATCTTCTCCTCCCGCCGAACACATAAAAGTCCATTGTTTACTGTTATAATTATAAAAAGAGATAATAGAAAAATTAGGATGCTTGAATGATTTTTAATTTTTATCACCCAAGAATGAGTTTTTCATTGATTCTATTGTATTTTCTTACTCGACTGTGAAAGACCACAAGAAAATGAATCTTAGGGTTGCATATGGTGAGGTATATTTACTTTGATATTAAATTTACTTTGAAGTTTGAACCTGGTCGGTACCCATTCAGCATTTGAAGTCAGCAGCCATGAGGGCGGTGTCCATTATCGTCTTTGGGAAAGGGGTGACTGGAGGTCATATAAGACTGAAAGAGTACAGAGAAATCTTACGAGGATCTTGTCCGAATTTGAGGACCTGAATTATCAGGAAAGTTTGAATAGGTGAGGGCTTTATTCTCTGGAGAATGAGCAGAGATTTGATAGACGCATACTAAAATTAAGGGGCATACATAAGATAAATGCAAGGAGGATTTTTCCACTGAGGTTGTGTAAGATTAGAACTGAAGGTTGTAGGTTAAGGGTGAGAGGTGAAATATTTAAAGGGAACCCGAAAGGAAACTTATTTACTCAGAGGGTTGTGTTGGTGTGCCAGTGGAAGCGGGGGAATACGAGTTCAATTGCAACGTTTAAGAGAAGTTTGGTTAAGTACATAAACACAAGAGATCCTGCAGATGCTGAAATTCCAGAGCATCACTCACACAAAATGCTGAGAATTCAACAGGTCAGGCAGCATCTATGGAGAGGAATAAACAATCATCGTTTTGGGCCAGAACCCTTCATCAGGACCCCAGTGTAAAGTAAATGGATGGGAGGGGTATGGAGGGCGACTCTCCAAGTGTGAGTTCTTTGTATGAGACAGAATAACAGTCTAGCATGGACTAGATGGGCCAAAGGGCTGGTTTCTGTACTCTATCATTCTATGACTGTGCTAAAACCTTTAGGGTTATGTCTAAGAGTTACACCTGTATTACCTAAATCAGATATTATTCTGTGTATTTTGGTCAACTTAATGGCTCGCCCTGGACAGTCACAGAATGATTGACCAGATGCCATCCTAAGTGAAGAGGTTGATTTTGTGGGATACGTTGATACAGATGTTAAGAGGCATAGATCGGCTGGGTAACCAGAGACTTTTTCCCAGAGCAGAATTGACTAGTGAAGGAGGCATCATCTTAAGGTGGCTGAAGAAAGCACTGGAGGGATAGCGGAGGCAAGTTTTTTTACACAGAGACTGGTAGGTGCGTGGAACTTATGTGAGGGCTGGTGGTAGAGGCAGATACATTAGGGGTATTTTAGAAACTCTTAAGTAGGCACTTAGATAACCGAAAAATGGAGGGCCATATCGGAGGGAAGGGTTAGATTAATCTGTGGGCCGAAAGGTCTGTTGTGTGATGTATGTTCTATGTTCTAAGATTTCCTTCACCCCTCTCCACCTTTTCCTTGGTTCCTTCTTTCCTGTTACCTCGCGGGTTTTTATTAACTTTGTCTGTGCTCTTGATTCACGCAGAGATTCCCACGAGACTCCAGGCGGCGAGGTTATCCTGGGGGGCACTGACCCTTCCTATTACACTGGAGAGTTCCACTATCAGGAGCTGATCAAGGCAGGTCACTGGCAAATCAGGATTAAAGGGTGAGCCACACACCAGGAGTCTGTACTCACATCTTTCTGTGTAGTTAACAATCAAACGACGCAATTTCTCAAAGGAAAGAAGGTTTATATTTACAAGTCTCTAACTTTGACTTTTAACTTTGTAACTCTTTTGTTTAACCGACCGCGTAACTTAGTCAGAATGGATCATGTGCCTCAGACGGCATTGGTTATTTTCATTTAGAGATGCAGCACGATAATAGGCCCTTCCAGCCCAGACAGCCTGCATCACCCAGTTACGCCCATAGGACCAATTAGCCCACTAACCAGAATGTCTTTGGAATGTGGGAGGAAAATGGAGCACCCAGAGGAAACCCACTCAGACACGGGTAGAATGTACTAACTCCTTACAGACAGCGTCAGAAGTTGAATCTGGGTCCCTGGCATGTAATAGCATTATGCTAACCCGCTACACTACAGTGACATTCCAATTATGCTAAAATTATGTTTTTCTCTAGTTATAAAGGCATTTATGGAGGAAGGAAATAACTGTAGACGATATGCCTTTCCCTTTTTAAACCTGTATAATATAATAAAATCCTTGAAGCTCTCACCCATTCAATCCATTGAACCAATTGATAATCCTTCATCAGATAATGGCTTTTGTCCTTACAGTCTCTGTAAGTGTCTCCCTGCTTCAGACCTTAGTGAGCCTTTCCAGCAATACGGAACAGATCTGTAGATCTTTTATAGCATAGACCCATCAATAAAGTCTCTTACCAGAGCAAACCAGTCATCCTCATCCACCCCATTCTCAATACGTAGCCCTGATAATTATTTTACCCCTGGAGTCTACCCCATGCCCTCTTGAAAACCATCGCTGACTGTGCTGTCACTGTGAGTACTAGATCACAGGTACTTCCTGCGCTAATAACACACACAAAAAGATTCTGTAGATGCTGGAAGCCTTGAGTCCTGACGAAGGCTGTTGGCCCGAGACGTTGACTGTTTATTCCTCTCCTGCTGCTGAGTTCCCCTGGCATTTTGTGTGTGTTGTTTCCTGCATGACAAAGCTTTTCTTCACATCCCGCTTTTCGAACTGGAATCAGGTTTATTATCACTGACATATGTGATGCACTATCAATTACTCCAAAAGACTGGAAGTAGAGTAAATACTGAAAGGCTTTTATTAACAGTAAATGGACCAACGTCCATGCTGAGTATCTGCCCCGGACTGAGGGAGGAGCAGTGGCACGATCGCCTTTATTTGGGGGTCTGTGGGAGGAGCCACAGGGGCAGTCAGCAGAGGGGTGTGTCCAGACAGGTAACCCAGTTACAACCTATATATATATGGTTTACCACAATATTTCATGAAGTTTGTTGTTTTGCAGCAGCAGTACAGTGCAATACTTAAAAAAATACTATGTTACAATAAGAAATATTTAAAAAATAATTAAGTAGTGCAAAAAGGGAGCACGATGGTGAGGTAATGTTCGTGGCTTCATGGACTGTTCAGAAATCTGATGGCAGAGAGGAAGAGGCTGTTCATAAAACAGTCAGTGTGTGTCTTCAGGCTCCTGTACCTCCTCCCTGATGGTAGCAATGAGAAGAGGGCATGTCCTGGCTGGTGAGGGTCGTTAATAATAGATGCCACCTTTTTGAGACATAGATACAATAGATAGCCAGAATCTCTTTTTCCCAGGTTTGAAATCTCATAGTTTAAAGGGCATAACTTTAGGTGAGAAGAGTAAATTACAAAGGAGTTGTGCAGGATAAGTTTTTTAACGCAAAGAATGGTAGATGGCATTGTCAGAATAGTGGTGGAAGCAGATATGATACTAGCATTCAAGGGGAGGGCCATGGTAGCATAGCAGTCAGTATTACGCTTTACGGCACCAGTAATCGTAAGATCAGGGTTCTATTCTTGCCACTCTCTGTATGGTGGGTTTTGGCATGAGCCCCCAAGTCCTCAATACCTTCTACAAGGGCATCATTGACAGCATCCTGACTGGCTGTATCACCACCTGGTACTGGAACTGCACCAACCTTAATCGCTGGGCGCTGCAGAGAGTGGTACGGACAGCCCAGCACATCTGGGATGTGAACTTCCCTCCATCGAGGACATTCACCGCAGCAGGTGCAGAAAGGAGGGCTGGAAGATCATCAGGGACACCAGTCACCCCAAACATAGACTGTTTCAGCTGCTTCCGTCTGGCAAACGGTACTACCGCGTTAAAGCCAGGTCCCCCAGGCTACGGGACAGCTTCTTTCTACAAGCCTTTAAACTTGTAAGTTCACATGTCTGTAGATTGCAACGGAGTCATGACACAAAAATTTTTAGTCCCCCACATTGTGGGACAGATGTAAGATCTAAATAAATTCAAATTCAAACTCAAATGCAAATACAAATTTTTACGGGTGCTCTGGTTTTGCCCCACATTCCAAAAACGTTTGGGCTGCCACTGGAAGTGTGTTCTGCCCCCAGCATATCCTCAGACTGTGTTGGTTGTCAATGCAAATGATGGACTTCATTGAATTGTATGTTTTGATGTTTTGATGCACGTGTAACAAGTAAAACTGATCATTAGATAGGCACATGAATATACAGGGAGCGGAGGGATGTGGACCATGCACAGACTGAAGGGATTGTTTCTGCAACTTCTGCCCGATGAAGGCATCAACTTAATGTCCAAATCTTCTCACCTACTTGGAGAGCAGAGATGGGCATATGTCCCACTATTCATCCAGATCGACTTTGCAGATTTGAAAGAATCCATGTGGAATCTGCAATCTGGAGTTCAAGTATGATCTTTCCCACTAATTTTCAAACTGTAGCTGGCAAAGCTAACATATACAGGACTGTGCAAAAGTCTTAGGGACGTATGTCTAGCTAGGGTTCCTAAGACTTTTGCACTGTGCTGTAGTAGTTTTATATATTGCACTGTACTGCTGCCGGAAAGAAAAAACAATTTCCATAACATATGTGAGTGATGATAAACCTGGTTCCGATATGGGTCTCTATTGTGGACTGAGAGTGGGAAGAGGACAAGGAGAGGGGAGTCATGTGTGGGAAAAGGGGGAGGGAGTGGGAAGCAGCAAAGAGTATTCTGTGATGATCAATAAACCCATTGTTTGGAATCAGACCTTGCCTGGTGTCTCTGGGCTGGGTGTGTCTGTACCCCGTACAACCCCCCCACTCCGCTCCTGGCACTCCTCCTCTGCCACCTGTCCCTTGCCCCTCCCCTGGCGCTCCACCCTCACCATTCCCACCACATTGTTGCCCGCTTCTATGTTTGCATGATTTGTGTTTTTTTTCCCTTTCTCTGCACAATGGGAGTGGGTCTTTAATGTTTTTAAATTGTGTTTGTTCGGGTTTCTTGCTTTGAGGCTGCCTGTAAGCAGGCAAATCTGAATGTTGTATAATTTATACATACTTCAATAATAATGTACTGTGAATCTTGAATCTTTTCTCCTGCCCGATTTACATACTCACTCTCCACTCCATGTTGGCGAATACAGGACTGTGCAAAAGTCTTAGGCACCCTAGCCCTATATATATATGTATATACCTAAGACCTTTGCGCAATACTGTATTATTTATCTTAACACTCATGAACTAAAATGCAGGCTGGGCCTTTTCAGTGGCCACCAGAAGGTACATCCACATGGCTGCATCGGTTAGGAATCACGTAAAGACGAGCAAGTAAGGATAGGAGATCATCATCATCATTAGGTGCCATGCCCAGTTTGAGCTTTGACTGCCATGGCCCACACACTCCTGTTTCGGGTCAAGTGGATCAATTCATTGGTATACATTTCCAGTTCTCTGGCTGCTGTCTCCATCATCATTTGTCTTTGTCTTCCTCTTGCTTTCTTCCCGTCAATCTTTCCCATAATTACCATGCATTCTAACTCCTCTTTCCTCATCACATGTCCAATGAAGTTACGTTGCCTTTTCATGATCTCATACATTATTTCTCTTTTTGTATTTGCTCTGTTCATGACATCCTCTTTAGATATACATTTCGTCCATGATATTCTTTGCATCCTCCTCAAAAACCACATCTCTGCTGCTACAATTCATTTCCTCATGTTACTAGGTATTGTCCAACATTCTGAGCCATATAATATAACTGGATAAACGTAACATTTCAGTACTCTGAGGCGGGTTGTCATGCCTAGTTTAGTATTGGTCAGTATACTCTTCATTCTCGTAAAGGTGTCTTTTGCCATCCCTATTCTTCTTTTGATGTCCAAGTCGCACCTGCCACCTGATGTCACCCAGCTTCCTAAGTAGCAAAAGTTCTGTACTTGTTTTATGTCTTCCCCATTTATTCTCAGCCTGCAGATAGGATTCTCCTTCTTTTCAGATATCACCAGACATTGTCTTTTTCCACTTGATAGATAGACCCATTTTTGCACTTTCTTCAACAATTATATCAATTAAGTTTTGTAGTTCTTCTTCTGTACTTGCAATTAACACAGTGTCATCTGCATATCTGAAATTATTGATATTTTCACTGCCAACTTTGGTTCCCAAGATTTCTCTTATTTTTTGTACTATTGTTTCACTGTACACATTAAATAAATCAGGGGAGAAAACACACCCTTGTCTAATGCTTCTCTTGATTTTCATAAACTGACTCACTTCTCCATCTATTCTTACAGCGGTAGTTTGTTCCCAGTACAGGTTTCTGATTAGGCAGAGGTCTTTCAAATCTAGATCTAGAGTTTTCTGTAATATTTCAAATAACTTATTGTGCTTCACTTTATCAAATACTTTTGTGTAGTCAATAAAACAAACGAATCTTTTTGCATTTGAATAGCTTATTCTGATAGCATCCTTAACATCAATATTGTGTTTCTTGTACCTTTGTCTTTCACAAAACCACATTGTTCTTTATCTATTTCAGCTTGTATCTTCAGCTCTTGTCATCAAAATTCTTAGAAGTATCTTGGTGATATGACTCATTAAACTTATGGCCCTATGTAATTCACATTCTATTGCTCCAGCTTTCTTAGGAAGAGTGAATAATGCTGATTTTTTCATCTCTTCTGGTATTATTCCAGTCTCATAAATGTCTTTGATTAAATCAGTAAGTTTTTCAATTCCAGAATCTTCATGGGCGATAATTTGTTCTATTACTAATTCATCAGGACCTGCTGCCTTTCCTTTCTTCATCTTATTTATTGCATTACAAACTTCAGATTTTAAAATACTTGGACCTTCAATGTTTTTCTTAATTTCTGGTTTTTCACCTCAATCGTCTTCAAACAATTCCTGAATATACTCAGTCCATCTATTCATAATCTCATCTTTTTCCATGATAATGGTACCATCCTTTGTTTTCAAACATCCACCTGAAGAACAGAGGAGCTTTTTACCAGTGATATTCTGGTTCTGTTGATGAAACCTTTTTGGATCAGTAATAGGGATTCTTTCTATTTGCTCACATTCCTGGTTTAACCATTCTTCTTTGGCTTTTTGACATGAGCTTTTAACTTTCTTATCTAAGGACTTCTATTCTATAGGATTTGCTTTCTTCTATCTCCTTTCTTCCATTAGATTTTTGATTTCATCTGTCATCCATTTATTCTTTGTGATTTTTTCTTTTTTAGGAATCACTGACTTTGCTGATTCTATCAAGGCATCCTTTAGAGAGTTAAATTTCATTTCTACATGATTGCTATCATCTTCCACAGATTCTATTTCTAGACTTTGAAATCTATTCCTTACTTCAATTGTAAATTTTTGTCCGAAGTTTTCTTTTTTAATTAATTGCAAGTAATCAAGGGATTGTTCAGGTTTTTGCTTCTGTAGTTTTTTAAGTTTTATTTCTACATGACATATACTGGGTTATGGTCACTATTACAGTCTGCACCTGGATATGTTTTGCATTGAGTCACTGAATTTCTAAATCTTTGGTTTATAGTAATAAAGTCAATTTGATTTCTAGTGTTATCACCTGGACTTTTCCAGGTCCACAAGCGTCTTGGATGGGTTTTAAAGTAGGTATTCATAATGACCTGATTATTCATCTTGCACCATTCTACCCATTTCTCACCCCTTTCATTTCTTTACCCTAGTCCAAATTTTCCTACGGTATTTCCATCAGCATCTTGTCCTACTTTAGCATTTAGATCTCCCATGACAATAACAATATCTTGAGATTTGCATCCATTCTTTGCTTGTTCAAGCTCTTCATAGAATTTATCTCTATCTTCATTTGTTCCATCTGTTGTTGGTGCATATACCTGTATAATTGCTAAATCAAATGGTTGTCCTCTGAATTTACCATGGAGCACTCTTTCTGATATTGCCCAATGTCCTAAAACACTTTTTGCCATGTTTTCATCCGTAAGAATTCCTACTCCATTAGTAAGGGATGTTCCACAAGAATAAACTAGTGTTTTAGTTCTAATCTGACATGTTCCAGCACCTGTCCAACAAACTTCGCTGATTCCCATGATGTTAATCTTTAAGGATAGGAGATAAATTTCCTAAAGTATGTGAGCAAACTGACAGGTTTTTATGACAATGCAGTGGATTTGTCGTTGCCATATTTTAAAATTGGAACTAGTAAGTTCACATATTTCACTGGACATGGCGAGATTTGAACTCATTGCTCTCAGTCATTTGTCCAGGATGGCTAAACCAATAGCTAACTAGAACACAATATATGACAGGGTTGAGTAGTACACTGAATGTGGATAATTGCATTGAACAGAGAGAATGGCATTGCAGTGTTGGTCATTCTTAGCTTGATTGCCGCTACCTCCCCCCTCCCCCACTAATTACTTATATGTACAGCACATAGCAACTATCTCATTTACCTTGTCAGCCAAATCCAACAAGCATAGTGTTAACCACATTAAATCTTTCAACCCTCTCTTTGCTCTTGTTAGTAATTATAGGGACATTGTAGTGAAGAAATGTTTTCAGACTGCACATTCAAAGATTCGAAGTACATTCAAAGCATGTATGCAGTATACAACCCTGAGAGTCATCTTTCTGCAGGCAAAAACAAAACAAAGAAACACCATTGAACCCGTTCAAAGAAAACATCGAACACACTACGTGTTTAAAAAAAGAACAAATCGTGCAAAAGGCAAAAAAAAATAAGCAAACACACAGAATATTAAACATCAAACTGCAGAATCCTTGAAACAGGAATGTTCAATTTAGCGCTGCTGTACATTGACTGCAGGCCGTGGAACCATCCTGCCCCAGTCAAAATCTCACAAAATAGCAATAAAAGAGGGAGTAACCAGAAGCACAAATAAATGAATGGCAGAGTCCTCCATAAACCACCGATCCACCTTCTGAATTCCTTAATTGCTGACAGTATTAAAAGTATGTGGACTTTCACTGTATCATCTTTAGTAGACGGGAAGTTGCACGGCATCCATCTCTGTTTTCCTTTTGTCCTCCAGAATTTCCATCGATGGGGAGCTAACACTGTGCAGTGAAGGGTGTGTGGCCGTTGTCGACACTGGTTCCTCCTACATCACTGGGCCGGCAGCTTCTGTCTCAACCCTAATCAATGCCATTGGGGCCACGTCATTGGCAGAGGGAGAGGTAAGGATTGCATTGGTCATTGTTAGTTTGTGAGCTGCTTTCTGTATCTTTGCTTCAGAAGACATTGGATTTGAATCCCAGTCCGGACATGAGTGATTAATACTGGGGAGTATACATGTAATGGTAAGCACAAATTGAGCAGCTATTGGAGGACTGGCTCTTTGAGGCTTTCGGGGGAGAGGGAAACCAAGTGAGACCCTTAATCTTTAAACTACTCAAATGGATTAATTGTTTAGTGAGCTTGTAGTTGAGACTTAAACAAGGTTACTGACAACATAAAGATTAAACTTAAGGATAAAAAATTAGCTTTTATTTGTCACATCAAAGTTCACAGTTCAAAGTAAATTACCAAAGTACATACATGTCACCATATACAACCCACAGATACATTTTCTTGCAGGCATACCATATAAATCCAATAACCATAATAGAATCAGTGAAAGACTGCACCAACAGGGCAGACAGCCAAGGTGCAGAAAACAACAAACTATGCAAATACAAAAGAAAGAAAAATAACAATATTAAAAAATAAATAAGCAATAAATATCGAGAACATGAGATGAAGAGTCTTTGAAAGCGAGTCCATAGGAGAAACATGCAGTAAAAGGCATCATTTGCGTCAAAGACGAACACCATCCAACTATATTCTGGGGGCAGCCCACAAATGTTGGTATGTTTCCAATGGCAACAGAGCATGAATACAACTTACTAACCATAACTCTTACATTTATGGAGTGTGAGAGGAAAACTTGAACACCTGGAGGAAACCTATGTGGCTATGGTTGAGAACAAAGAAACTCCTCAAAGACAGCGTTGGGGAATTGAATCCCAGTCACTGATTGCTGGTGGTGTAACACCATTACACTAACTGCTATGTTACCGTGCCAACCTTTTATTTAATAGGAATAATATAAAAAGACACCAATTACAGCTAATTAAATCAAGTAGGGTAGGATCAGGTGATGTGCTGAAGTTATATGATGTGGGAGCTGGTGGACCCTATTGTGGTCCCTGGTGACCACTTCTGCAGCAAGTGATGTAAGGCACTGGATGTGCTTTATTGTATCTCAATGTTGCTGCTTCATCCAGTTCAGTTCTAGCCTTCAGGCCTTTGAGTTTGCCAATCCCTTTCTCAAACTTCTTCTCATTAGCATTAATCAGCTGTTCCAGTCTCTGGTTAGTGCTACCACTGGGCTGCCATTGCCTGGTGATGCCACACTGAGAGCTTAGACTGAGCACTAGTCTAGTTGGATTTTTCTCAACCATTCACATCTGAAAAGTGCTGGACCTCCACTTTTCAATACATAAAACTCTAAACGTTGTGTTTGGTCTCCATACATCACTTTTACTTGCAGTTTGCCTTTGGGGGACACATTTTCACCTGTGTAAGTCCTTAGCATCACTGAAGTCTCTAATGGCATCTCAGAAAACAGTCATCCTCTGAAATTATAGACAAAGTTGACCCTGCTTCCAGTTCCATTTTCAGTTTGGCACCAAAGACATCTATTGTGATCCATATGATTTTGTGATCTGCTTTAGTAATACTATGCAATTCTAGACATAACAGCTCACCTTTGCCAGACTCTATATTGTCTGATTCTGTTTCACATTCAGTCACTTTATGCTTTTGCTTAGTTTTGTGTTTGAGACTTTCCACTCGGCTGTTATTTTTGTCTGCCTTACACACTCTCTCTATGTAACCTTGTCTGTGACACTTTCTGCAGATATTTCTTTGAGCCAATAGTCATTTGCATCATGGGAGGATTTGCCACATTGACAACGTCTTTGGCTTTTTGCGCCATTCAGGGACATTTTGTGCATTTCACATTCTAACCTCCTTTTCTGTAATTCTGCTGCATCCTTTGCTGCAGTCTCTAACGATATTGAAATAGTCAATGCCCGTTCTAGTGTTAGGTCTCTTTCAGACAGTTACCTCTTTTGAGTGCTTTGACCAAGCATGCCACATACCAGCCTGTCCCTTAATGCTTCAGTAAGTCCATCTCTAAAGTCACAGTGCTGGAAAAGTTTGCACAGTTCTGCAATGTATTCAGAAAGGCTTTTATCTTTTGACTAGTTCCTTTTGTAAAATCTAAATCTCTCAGCTATTGCCAGCAGTTTAGGGCTCAAGTGATTTTGTAAAACTTTAACAATTTCATTAGATGTCTTGCTTGCTGTCTTTTCAGGGGTTACTAGGTTGCGTAACAGACTGGACACCCTTGCACCCAATAAGCTAAGGAATGTAGGGGCTTTCTTTTGCTCCTCCATGTTGTTTGTGTTACAATATTCTTCAGCTTTCTAGAGATACGACTCCCAGCCTTCAATATCGCTATCAAATTCGTCAACTTTCCCAACTGAAACCATCGCCGCATTTCTTCGCTTTAAATTCAGCGTGTCTTTCACTGTTATTCATGGGTCCCCCAGCTTTCTTGTGCTGTTTAACTCTTACTGTTTCGTCCCGTAGCTGTCGGTGCAGTTCAATATATTTTCTGACATTCAGGTTTGCACTCATCGCCAACTTGTTGTGTCCGTGCACACCTACTTATATATTAAATAAAGGCACGCATGCAAGAGATGGCTTTAACTGGTGTATTCCCATTGCAGTGAGAGAGAGAGAGAATACACATGTGTAGACAACAGCACATACACAGACACAGATCGACACCTAGTGCTAAAGGGGGTCATTGCTCTAAAATAAATAGATCCATATATTACAGAATCCATTAACGTTATTTCATTATTCTGTTTTTATGCACTACGTTTATTCTGGAAATGATAGTAATTTTATATTTTTGTACTGTACTGCTGCCACAAAAAAATCATATAAGATGGTAATAATAAACCCAAAGCAAGACAGACAAAATGCTGGAGGAACTCAGCAGGCCAGGCCAGATCTATGGAAAAGAGTAAACAGTCGACATTCCGGGTGGAAAGCCTTCTTCTCGGCCCAAAATGTCAATTGTTTCCTCTTTTCTGTAGATGCCACCTGACCTGCTGAGCTCCTCTAGCACTTTGTGAGCATGGCTTTGGATTTCCAGCATCTGCAGATTTCTAATGTTTGAGATAATAAGCCCAATGCTGATTCTGAATCTGTGGTTTGAACACTGTGGCACATCTGGGAGGGGGAGGGTTACCCGGAGACTGTGTATCTGGCAGCAGGCACAGCCATTAGATTAGCTGCCTCAAATTCAGTCTGCGTTCAGGACAAGAGGGTATGAGTGTGAGTAAGGAGAGGAGGGGGATCCAAGAGATAGTACTGGAGGAGCCTCAGCCTTCGAACTCTTCCAACAGATCTGAGATTCTTGCCCCCTGTGTGGGTGAGAGTGGGGGCTATAGGAAGGATGAGCAACCAGACTGTGGTACAATGAAACCATTCACGACGGGGGAGAGACAAGGGAAATGTAATTGTAATTAGGGATAGTATAGAAAGGGGAATAGACACATTTCTCTACCACAAATATCAAGAGTCCCAAAGGTTGTGTTGTCTGTCAGGTGCTTGGGTTCGGGACATCTCATCTGAACTGCAGAGGAATTAGAAGTGGGAGGGGTAAGATGCAATAACTTTGATCCAAGTGGGTACCAACAACGTAGGTAGAAAAGGAAAGAAGTTCTGCTGAGGGAAATTGAGCAGCTAGGGACTAAATTAAAACACAGAAACAAAAAGGTAATAGTCTCCGGTTTGTAACCTGAGCCACAAGCAAACTGGCACAGGGTCGATACGCCTAGGGAGTTAAATGTGTGGCGGAAAGCATGGTTTGGGAGAAGTGGGTTTGTATCTTTGGGTCATTGGCACCAGTATTAGGGAAGGATGGAACTGTTCCAATGGGGCGGTCTTCATCTGAACTACACTGGAACCAGTGGCAAATCGTGTAACTAGGGTAGTGGATAAGGCTTTAAACTAAATGGTAGAGGGTGGCGCAAAGGGACTTAGGAGTCTTAGTGCAGGATTCCTGAAAGGATAAAGCAGGTTGCATCGGTAGTAAGGAAGGCAATGCAATGTTAGCATTCATTTCAAGAGGACTAGAATATAAAAGAAAGGATGCTTTTATCTAAAAGCTGAGGCTTTATACAGCATTGGTCAAACCGCACTTGGAGTACTGTGAGCAGTTTTGGGCATCTTATCTAGGAAAGAATACTTTGTACGTTAAATGATGTACAAGTATAGTTACTGTTATAGTAATCACAAAATAATCTGCAGGTGCTGGGATCAAAGCAACACTCACAACACGCTGGAGGATGCTGCCTGACCTGCTGAGTTCCTCCAGTGTGTTGTGAGTGGTGCTAATATTTTTATAAGATGTTTGAGATTGAAAAGAAGGCCTTCATTTATTTATGTATTTAGAGATATAGCATGGGACAGGCCCTCCTGCCCAACAAGTCCACACCACCCAAATACACCCATGTGACCAATTAATCTACGAACCCGTCCATTTTTGGAATGTGGGAGGAAACTGGAGCACCTGGAGGAAACCCATGTCGCCACGGGGAGAGCGTACAGACTCCTTACAGACAGCGGCGGAATTGAACCCAAGCACTAGGCTAACCACTACGCTACTGCGCTGCCTCACATTTATTGTTACATTCCCCAACCCCTACTTGGGCTTTAATATCTTGCTGAGCCATTTCAGGTGTAGTTAAGATACGCCGAAATTACAATGATAGATGTGACATCATGAGTAAGCTTATCCAGATTGGGTTAGGGTGAGCAGACTCCTTTCCTGAGGGACATCAGTAAACCAGGGCTTTTTGTTATGATGATCCAGAAGTTTCACATTCACCATTTCAGACTCTAGTGTTTCAAGTAAAATGCTACGTCTTCTTATGGTGGTTGTCCATCATGTCTGACGAGAGTTTTTAAAATGGAAAAGCCATTGTGCTGGAGCCGTTCCACTCTCTCAACATCAGAAGTCTGGGTCCAGCGATATTAATAAGCGTCATGGACTCGGATCCTCGGTTGCAGTGGTTCACCGTGATGCACTCTGTTCCTTGTCATACCCTTCGCTCTCCGTGCAGCCTTGCAGATCTGCCTTCACGGCCATTGGATCTCACCCGCCTAGACCGCCGGAGCTGAGTTAAACTAGGACAGGCATGCCCCTATCTCACATGGGTATGAGGCCGCCGGCTGCCCTCCTATACTACAGGAAAAATTACAGTTCTAAATGCATTTAATTGGGCATGAATCATCTTGGGATGTCTTGAGTCAGGAATAGGTGTTCCATCTCAGTTTAATCATGACTGCAATAGCATTAAGGAAACCTTGCGTTAGAAAGCAACTTGCAGAGTAGGTGATGTTCATGGGTGTAAGCTTAAATATATCTACCTAAGCAGAAAAGTGCTTATTTCAACCAAGATAGACGAAGGCTCTTTTGTTTTCATCTTGTCAATAAATATGCAAAAAATAGTTAACATTTGCAAACATTAGCTATCCTAAACAGATGTATGAGATCATATGCTCAGCGACTGTGTCTGTGACAGATTATTAGTTATGTATCAGAAATGTGGTTCCTTTCATCTGGATTCCTAATTTGGCATGTTTGAATGTATCTGACAATGAAGTTTTGTATTTTACAGAGAATCAAGACCAATGAGTATATTTTTGTAGTAATCATGCATGAAATCACTCAATTTGTCTACTTATTTCTTTGTTTAGGTCACGGTTAGGAGGGGGAAGGGGAAGAGTCAGGTAATAGGGAGTACCCCGGTGGCTGTGTCCCTTAACAATAGGTACTCCTGTTTGAGTACTGTTGTGGGGGACAGCTTACCTGGGGGAAGCGACAGTGGCCGTGCCTCCGGCACAGAGTCTGGCCCTGTAGCTCAGAAGGGTAGGGCAAGGAAGAGGAGGGCAGTTGTGATACGGGACTCAATAGTAAGGGGGTCAGATAGGTGATTCTGTGGACGCAGTCCAGAGACCCGGATGGTAGTTTGCCTCCCTGGTGCCAGGGTCCGGGATATTTCTGATCGTGTCCAAGATATCCTGAAGTGGGAGGGTGAGGAGCCAGAGGTCGTGGTACATATTGGTACCAATGACATAGGTAGGAAAAGGGATGAGGTCCTGAAAGGAGAATATAGGGAGCTAGGAAGGGAGTTGAGAAAAAGGACCGCAAAGGTAGTAATCTCGGGATTACTGCCTGTGCCACGCGACAGTGAGAGTAGGAATGCGATGAGGTGGAGGATAAATGCGTGGCTGAGAGATTGGAGCAGGGGGCAGGGATTCAAGTTTTTGGATCATTGGGACCTCTTTTGGCGCAGGTGTGACCTGTACAAAAAGGACGGGTTACACTTGAATCCTAGGGGAACCAATATCCTGGCAGGGAGATTAGCGAGGGCTACTGAGGTGACTTTAAACTAGAATGGTTGGGGGGTGGGAATCAAATTAAAGAGGCTAGGCGTGAGGAGGTTAGTTCACAACAGGGGGATGGGAACCAGTGCAGAGAGACAGAGGGGTGTAAAGTGAGGGTAGAAGCAAAAAGTAGTAAGGAGAAAAGTAAAAGTGGCAGGCCGACAAATCCAGGGCAAGCATTAAAAAGGGCCACTTTTCAACATAATTGTATAAGGGCTAAGAGAGTTGTAAAAGAGTGCCTGAAGGCTTTGTGTGTCAATGCAAGGAGCATTCGTAATAAGGTGGATGAATTGAAAGTGCAGATTGTTATTAATGATTATGATATAGTTGGGATCACAGAGACATGGCTCCAGGGTGACCAAGGATGGGAGCTCAACGTTCAGGGATATTCAATATTCAGGAGGGATAGACATGAAGGAAGGGGAGGTGGGGTGGCATTGCTGGTTAAAGAAGAGATTAACGCAATAGGAAGGAAGGACATAAGCCGGGAAGATGTGGAATCGATATGGGTAGAGCTGCGTAACACTAAGGGGCAGAAGACGCTGGTGGGAGTTGTGTACAGGCCACCTAACTGTAGTAGTGAGGTCAGAGATGGTATTAAAATGGAAATTAGAAATGTGTGCAATAAAGGAACAGCAGTTATAATGGGTGACTTCAATCTACATGTAGATTGGGTGAACCAAATTGGTAAAGGTGCTGAGGAAGAGGATTTCTTGGAATGTATGAGGGATGGTTTTTTGAACCAACATGTCGAGGAACCAACTAGCGAGCAGGCTATTCTGGACTGGGTTTTGAGCAATGAGGAAGGGTTAATTAGCAATCTTGTCGTGAGAGGCCCCTTGGGTAAGAGTGACCATAATATGGTGGAATTCTTCATTAAGATGGAGAGTGACATAGTTAATTCAGAAACAAAGGTTCTGAACTTAAAGAGGGGTAACTTTGAAGGTATGAGACGTGAATTAGCTAAGATAGACTGGCAAATGACACTTAAAGGATTGACGGTGGATATGCAATGGCAAGCATTTAAAGGTTGCATGGATGAACTACAACAATTGTTCATCCCAGTTTGGCAAAAGAATAAATCAAGGAAGGTAGTGCACCCGTGGCTGACAAGGGAAATTAGGGATAGTATCAATTCCAAAGAAGAAGCATACAAATTAGCCAGAGAAAGTGGCTCACCTGAGGACTGGGAGAAATTCAGAGTTCAGCAGAGGAGGACAAAGGGCTTAATTAGGAAGGGGAAGAAGATTATGAGAGAAAACTGGCATGGAACATAAAAACTGACTGTAAAAGCTTTTATAGATATGTAAAAAGGAAAAGACTGGTAAAGACAAATGTAAGTCCCCTACAGACAGAAACAGGTGAATTGATTATGGGGAGCAAGGACATGGCAGACCTATTGAATAATTACTTTGGTTCTGTCTTCACTAAGGAGGACATAAATAATCTTCCAGAAATAGTAAGGGACAGAGGGTCCAGTGAGATGGAGGAACTGAGCGAAATACATGTTAGTAGGGAAGTGGTGTTAGGTAAATTGAAGGGATTGAAGGCAGATAAATCCCCAGGGCCAGATGGTCTGCATCCTAGAGTGCTTAAGGAAGTAGCCCAAGAAATAGTGGATGCATTAGTGATAATTTTTCAAAACTCGTTACATTCTGGACAAGTTCCTGAGGATTGGAGGGTGGCTAATGTAACCACGCTTTTTAAAAAAGGAGGGAGAGAGAAACCGGGGAATTATAGACCGGTTAGCCTAACGTCGGTGGTGGGGAAACTGCTGGAGTCAGTTATCAAAGATGTGGTAACAGTACATTTGGAAAGTGGTGAAATCATTGGACAAAGTCAGCATGGATTTGTGAAAGGAAAATCATGTCTGACGAATCTCATAGAATTTTTTGAGGATGTAATTAGTAGAGTGGATAGGGGAGAACCAGTGGATGTTGTATATTTGGATTTTCAAAAGGCTTTTGACAAGGTCCCACATAGGAGATTAGTGTGCAAACTTAAAGCACGCGGTATTGGGGGTAAGGTATTGATGTGGATGGAGAACTGGTTAGCAGACAGGAAGCAAAGAGTGGGAATAAACGGGACCTTTTCAGAATGGCAGGCGGTGACTAGTGGGGTACCGCAAGGCTCAGTGCTGGGACCCCAGTTGTTTACAATATATATTAATGACTTGGATGAGGGAATTAAATGCAGCATCTCCAAGTTTGCGGATGACACGAAGCTGGGTGGCAGTGTTAACTGTGAGGAGGATGCTAAGAGGATGCAGAGTGACTTGGATAGGTTGAGTGAGTGTTCAAATTCATGGCAGATGCAATTTAATGTGGATAAATGTGAAGTTATCCACTTTGGTGGCAAAAATAGAAAAACAGATTATTATCTGAATGGTGGCCGATTAGGAAAGGGGGAGGTGCAATGAGACCTGGGTGTCATTATACACCAGTCATTGAAAGTGGGCATGCAGGTACAGCAGGCGGTGAAAAAGGCGAATGGTATGCTGGCATTTATAGCGAGAGGATTCGAGTACAGGAGCAGGGAGGTACTACTGCAGTTGTACAAGGCCTTGGTGAGACCACACCTGGAGTATTGTGTGCAGTGTTGGTCCCCTAATCTGAGGAAAGACATCCTTGCCATAGAGGGAGTACAAAGAAGGTTCACCAGATTGATTCCTGGGATGGCAGGACTTTCATATGAAGAAAGACTGGATGAACTGGGCTTGTACTCGTTGGAATTTAGAAGATTGAGGGGGGATCTGATTGAAACGTATAAAATCCTAAAGGGATTGGACAGACTAGATGCAGGAAGATTGTTTCCGATGTTGGGGAAGTCCAGAACAAGGGGTCACAGTTTGAGGATAAAGGGGAAGCGTTTTAGGACCGAGATTAGGAAAAACGTCTTCATACAGAGAGTGGTGAATCTGTGGAATTCTCTGCCACAGGAAACAGTTGAGGCCAGTTCATTGGCTATATTTAAGAGGGAGTTAGATATGGCCCTTGTGGCTACAGGGGTCAGGGGGTATGGAGGGAAGGCTGGGGCGGGGTTCTGAGTTGGATGATCAGCCATGATCATAATAAATGGCGGTGCAGGTTCGAAGGGCCGAATGGCCTACTCCTGCACCTACTTTTCTATGTTTTCTATTTTTCTATGTTTCTATGTTTTAATTAATGGAGTTTGGACGTCCTGGTAAGGCCAGTAGCCATTGCCAGTTCTCAGTGGCTTTGGTGGTGGGTCTTGTACTGCTACAGTCCTTCAGGTGAAGAAACTTCCACTCGCCGGAGTGTGGTAAATCTGTGGAACTCATTGCCACTTATGCCTGAGGAGGACAAGTCATTGGGTATACCTAAAGAGGGGGTTAATATGTTCTTGATTAGTCAGTGTCAAAATGTTATGGAGAGAAAGCAGTAGAATAGGGCTGTGAGGGAAAATAAATCGGTCATGATGGAATGGCGGGGTGGACTCAATGGGCCCTAATTCTGCTCCTATACCCTATGGTTTACTCAGGGAAGGTTCGGTGTTTAGATTGAGCAACAATACGGGAATGGTGATATATCTCCAACTCAAAGTACTGTGTGATTAGAGGAGGAATCCGCTGGTGCTGGTGTTCCAATGCTCCTAAATTCCTGGTGGCAGAGGCTGTGTGTGTTTGGAAGATGTTGTCGGGGCATCTTGGCCAAGTTACTGAACTGTAGCTAATGTCCACAGAAGTGGAGGTGCTGAACGTGTTGAGTGGTACATGCTACATCGATCAAGCAGGTTGCTTTGTCCTGGCTCGTTCAGAACTTCTTGAATATTGGAGCTGAACCACTGGCAGCAGGGTGGCGTAGCAGTTAGCGCAATTGCGTAACGGTGCCAGCGATCACCGACTGGGGTTCAATTCCTGCCGTTGTCCGTAAAGAGTTTGTATGTTGTCCCTGACCATGTGGGCTTCCTCCGGGTTCTCCTTTTTCTTCTCACATTCCAAGGACCTATCGTTAGGGTTGCTGAGTTATGGACGAGCTATGGTTAGGGTTACCGAGTTATGGACGAGCTATGGTTAGGGTTACTAAGTTATAGACGAGCTATGGTTGGGGTTATTGAGTTATGGTGAGCTGTGGTTAGGGTTACTAAGTTATGGACGAGCTATGGTTAGGGTTACTAAGTTATAGACGAGCTATGGTTGGGGTTATTGAGTTATGGTGAGCTATGGTTAGGGTTACCAAGTTATGGACGAGCTATGGTTAGGGTTACTAAGTTATGGATGAGCTATGGTTAGGGTTGCTGAGTTATGGATGAGTTATGGTTAGGGTTACCGAGTTATGGACGAGCTATGGTTGGGGTTATTGAGTTATGGATGAGCTATGGTTAGGGTTACCGAGTTATGGACGAGCTATGGTTAGGGTTACTGAGTTATGGACGAGCTATGGTTAAGGTTGCTGAGTTATGGACGAGCTATGGTTAGGGTTGCTGAGTTATGGACGAGCTATGGTTGGGGTTATTGAGTTATGGACGAGCTATGGTTGGGGTTGCTGAGTTATGGACGAGCTATAGTTAGGGTTGCTGAGTTATGGACGAGCTATGGTTAGGGTTGCTGAGTTATGGATGAGCTATGTTGGCTCTGGAAGCAGGTGATACATGTGAATTGCCTCCAGCACAATCTTCACCGAGTTAATTTGACATGAACGACATGTTTCACTATATGTTTCAATGTACATGTGACAAATAAAGTTAATCTGATCTAACCTCTTATCTGAATCTAACACTTTCCTGTTTGTCCAACTTTGTTTCTGTTTTTTTTTTGCTACGTTCACCCTCTGTAACATGTCTCTGACCACAGAGAGCCTTGTTTCATCTACTGAATCTCCAGGTCTGGATGGTATAAACTATTATCATCCCTGATTTGAAATGCAATGATCACTGATGATGCATCCCAGCACACACCAGGTCCATAATGGCAAGTAGTGTTGGACCAGGTTAATGAAGGTGTGGGCCACATCAAAGCAGCTGGAACTCTGACCCTCACCCTAGCTCACACATCCCCACACCTTACAACAACTCCCCAACATCAGAAATAAGTAATAACCCCATCACCTTAGCATATTCATAACATTAAACTGTAAAATGGCTGCAAGGAAGAGGAAGCTCCCTGAAAAGGCAAGTGTTAATGAAGGCTTGGGACAGATCAAAGTGGCAGGGTCATGTGATACTGAATCTCCAGCAGCGAGATCAAGAAGCACAAGAGGGATAATTTTCCCACTACTCACATAATTACACCCAATTTAGAGCTTTAGTTTGGTCCTACAATTGGTACAATTTGTAGAAGGTTTCTGTTTAAAAAACCTAGCACTGATTCTACTGAAGGTCTGCAAACTTCAGCTTAAGTTTCTGCTCATGATGGGGTCTGTCCGGAACAAAGGAGGGGAAGAGTTTACACGATCAGCCAGCTCCATTCTGAAAAGATTTGCCAGACCAGTGCCAATACAATGCCACAGCTTATCCAAAGAGCAGGATTACTATAGCAGAAATCAGTTCTGCATTAAAATATCAAACACTGCCTTGCTTTTATTTTATTTGGAGTAACATTGTAAACAGGGCTGCAAAGGGTAATGACACTTTGATGCAGATAATAAAATGTTTCCCAGTAGCAAGACAACATGAAAGAAGCCTTGGTTTGTGTTTAACCTGTGCTATCCCTGCCCTGGGAGTATCTCCCTTGTGCTTTCTTTGCCTAGGAAGCACATCATTGACAGCAGAAGGGGACATGTAGATTTATAGAGTCATACAGCAGGGAAACAGGCCTTTCGGCCCAACTTATCCATGCTGACCCCAAGATGCCTATCTACTCATTTGTCCAGAAACACAAAAGATTCTGCGCGTGCTGAAAGCATGAGCAACATAAAAAGTTCAAGTTCAAAGTTCAAAGAAGATTTATGATCAAAGTATGTATATGGCACTGTATACAACCCTAGATTCATTTCCTTGTAAACCTTCACAGTAAATGCAAACAACAAAAACAACAAACAAAATAATAATAACAAGTAAATAAGCAATAAATATCGAGAACATGAGATGAAGAGTCCTTGAAAGAGGCTTCATAGGTTGTGGGAATAGTTCAGTGCTAGGGTGAGTGAAGTTGAATGGCATTGTCCCCTCTGATGGTTGAGGGGTAATAACTGTTCCTGAACCTGGTGGTGTGGGTCCTGAGGCTCCTTCCTGATGGCAGAAGTGAAAAGAGAGCATGGACGATGGAGGTCTCTGATGACAGATCACACAAAATGCTGGAGGAACTCAACAAGTCAAGCAGCATCTATGGAGAGGAATAAACAGTCAACACTTTAGGTTGAGACTTCTCATCAGGTTTGCACCCTTCAGCCCATTTGTCCATGTTTGGCCCATATCTTTTTAAACTTTCCAATCCAGGGAAAAGACGCTTAACTTTTGAGTCAATGGATTTTTGTAAGTGCTGAAAATCCACCAATTTCTTTTTCCACTGATGCAGCCTTTCCAACTGAATGTTTCCAGCATTTTCTATTTGTATTTAAATCCTTTCAAAGAGCTAGCACAAAGCACAACAGGGCCCAAAGACCTCCTTTGCTGTCTCCTGCTCTCATTCTAACCAGTGAGTACATAAAATACAGTCATAGAAAAGCAGCACCCATCATCAGAGATCCCCCAACACCCAGGCCATGCTGTTTTCCCACAGCCGCCATCAGGTAGAAGGTACAAGAGCCTCAGGACTCACACCACCAGGTTCAAGAACAGTTACTATCCCACAACCATCAGACTCTCGAACAAAGGGGATAAGTACACTCACAAGCCCATCAATTGAGATGTTCCCGCAGCCACTAACCTCACTTCAAGGGTGCTTTATCTTGTTATCTCATGTTCTAGTTATTTATCGCTATTCATTTATATTTGCATTTGCACAGTTTGTTGTCTCCTGCACTCTAGTTGACCTTTTATTGATCCTGTTATAGTTTCTATTCTATAGATTTGTTCAGTATGCCCACAAGAAAATGAATCTCAGGGTCGTATATGGTGACATATATATACTTTGATAATAAAATTTACTTTGAACTTCATACTGACACCCAAAAAACAGCTGAGAATATTCTGAGAAGTGTATCTGGAGAGTTAAGATGCATACGTTAGGATACTCCTCATTGACTACAGCTCTACTTTCAACACTGTCATCCTCTCAAAGCTAATCAACATGCTCCAAGGCCTAAGCCTCAATACCTCCTTGTGCAATTTGATCCCCAATGTCCTCACTTGCAGACCACAATCAGTTTGGACTGGCAACAACATCTCCTCCACAATCTCCATCAGCACAGATGCACCACAAAGCCACGTGCTCAGCCCCCTGTTCTACTCGCTCTAGACTGTGAGGCCAAGTCCAGCTTCAATGCCTTATTTAAGTTTGCTAACGACACCACTGGCATTGGGCAAATCAAAGGTGGTGGCAAATCAGCATATAGGAGGGAGATAGAGAATCTGGCTGACTGGTGGCTCCAACAACAACCTCTCAGTATCAGCAACGCCAAAGAGCTGATTATCGACAATAAAAGGAGGATACCCGTGAACAATCCTCATTAGGGAATCAGAAGTGGAGAGAGTCAGTAACTTTAAATTCCTCGGCATTATTATTTCAGAAGACTTGTCCTACCTCCAGCATGTAACTACCATTACAAAGAAAGCACAGCAGTGCCTTTACTTTCTTGGAAGTTTATGGAGATTGGGCATACCACCTAAAACTTTGACAAACTTCTATGACCGTGCAGTGAAGTGTACATATATTGGTTGCACCATGACCTGGTATGGAAACACCGATGCCCTTGAATGGAAAATCCGACAAAAAAGTAGCAGATACACCTCAGTCCATTATGAGTAAAGCCCTCCCCTCCTTCTCCTTTAACCACATCTACCCAGAGCACTGTCACAGAAAAGCAGCATCCTTCATCAAGGTCCCCCATCATCCAGGCCACGCTCCCTTCTCACTGCTGCAATTGGGAAGAAGATACAAAAGTCTCAAGTCCCACACCACCAGGTTCAGGAGCAGTTACTACCCCTCAGCCATCTGGCTCTTGAACCGGAGGGGATAACTTCACTCGCCCCAAACTGAACCGACTCCACAACCTATGGACTCAATTGTAAGGACTCGAAAGCTCATGTTCTTGATAATATTGCTTGTTTATTTATCTACTTATCTTATTTTCTTTTTGTATTTGCGCAGCTTGTTGTCTTTTGCACACTGGTTGTTTGTCCATCTCTATCACATGTGCTTTTCATTGATTCTACTGTATTTCTTTTTGTTTACTATGAATACTCGCCAGATAATAAAACTCAGGGTAGGATATGGTGACATTTAAGTTCTTTAATAATAAAACTACTTTGAACTTTATAGTTAGCCAGGTATACAACCTGTACGACGTTCAGATTGATGGCTGGCTGCTTAGGTAACAGCTTGAGTGATAGCCACAGAACAATATGA
Organism: Mobula hypostoma; assembly: GCF_963921235.1. Classification (NCBI taxonomy): domain Eukaryota; kingdom Metazoa; phylum Chordata; class Chondrichthyes; order Myliobatiformes; family Myliobatidae; genus Mobula; species Mobula hypostoma. The sequence goes on along the minus strand of NC_086109.1, from coordinate 14,282,618 downwards.
CCTTCTGTTTGGTTGTTCAGAGATGATCCCGCAATACAAACTAGAACTGCACTAGAATGCCATCATTAAATGAATATATCCCCTGATTAATGTTCCCTCTAGTTTGTAATGATCAGCGTGTGCAAAAATATTTTACTGTGCAATTTTCTACCCAGTGACAACAACACGTGCGCACTGAATTTTATAAATAGGGGTATTCATTTTATTGGCTAGCAAAACACTGTCAAGAGATCGGCTACGCTTGTTTGAAAAAAGGAGACTTTCGCAGGCGCTTAGTCTCATTCCGGCAGCCCAGTCAGCGGTGGGAGCAGGCCACAGCGACAAGGTTTCTCACAGGTCAGCAAAACTTGTTTAAAAGTACAGAAGGAACAAGCAGGGCGGCCTTTGTTGGGAGTGGGCCACTGGTGAGAGTGGGAGTGTCAGGCTTTGGTTCAGAAGAGGTGTTAGCTCCGGGTAGTTTCCGTTGAGGTTCCCTTTTTGTTTCTCTTACTGCACTAAGTGTAGTAAATGGCCATTGTGTGCTCTTCACGCTGGATGTTGGAGTCCTGGGAGACGCAGAGTCTCCCAGGGAACTACATTTGCATGAAGGGCATCCAGCTCCTTGAAGACTGGGTTAGGGATCTGGAACCGCAGCAGGATGACCTTCGGTTTTATGGGAGAGTGAGGAGATAATCAATCAGAGTTACAGGGAAGTAGTCACCCCTAAGCTGCAGGAGGTGAGTAGCTGGGTGACTGTCAGGAGAAATAGAAATGTGAATAGGCAGTTAGTGCAGAGCTCCCCTGCAGTCATTCCCCTCAATAATAAGTATACCACGTTGGATACCGTTGTGGGGGATGACCTCCCCAGGGAATTCCACAGAGACTGAGTTACTGACACTGAGCATGGGTCTGTGGTTCAGAAGGAAAAGAGGGAGAAGAGGAGAGCAGTAGTGATAGGGGACTCAATAGTCAGGGGAACAGACAGGAGATTCTGTGGATGTGAACGGGACACCCGAATGGTATGTTGCCTCCCATTTCCAGGGTTGGGGATGTCTCGGATCGCATCCACAGCATTTTGGAGAGAGAGGGGGAGCAGCCAGATGTCTTGGTACATATTGGTAACGATAACATAACATAGGAAGGAAAAGCAAAGAGGTCCTGAAAAGAGAATTTAGAGAGCCAGGTTGAAAGCTGAGAAGCAGGACCTCCAGGGTAGTAATTTCAGGATTGCTGTCTGTACCACACACTAATGAGGATAGAAATAGGATGATAGGCAGATTAATGCGTGCTGAGAAGCTGGCGCAAAGGGCAGGACCTCAGATTCTTGGTTCATTGGAATCTCTTCTGGGGGAGGTATGACCTACGCAAAAGTGTCGGGTTGCACCTGAACCCTAAGGGTACCAATATTCTTGTGGGCAGGTTTGTTCGAGCTGTTGGGGAAAGTTTAAACTAATTTGGCAGGGGAGTGGGAACCGGAGTGAAGGGACTCAAGATAGGACGGATGGCAAAAAAAGCAAAGATAGTGTGCGGTTAGACTGTCAGGAAGGGCAGGCAGATGATAGGACAAAATTGTAGCCAGCAGGGTGAGTATCAGTGCATTAGGGATGCAGAATCAAAAAAGGTAGCAAATACAGTACTCAAAGAGTTATATTTCAATGCACAGAGTATAAGAAATAAGTTGAATGATGTTGCACTGTTACAGATAGCCAGATACAATGTTGTGGACATCACTGAATTGTGGCTGAAGGATGGTTGTAGTTGGGAGCTGAATGTCCAAGATTACACGTTGTACCGGAGGGATAGGAAGGTAGGCAGAGAGGTTGGCATGGCTCTGCTGATAAAGAATGGCATCAAATTAGTAGAAAGATGTGATATAGGATTGGAAAATGTTAAATCCTTGTGGGGTGAATGAAGAAACTGCAAGAGTAACTCTCTGATGGCAGCTATATACAAGCCTCCCAACAGTAGCTGGGATGTGGACCACAGATTGCAACAGGAAATAGAAAAGGTGTGTCAAAAGGGCAATGTTATGATAGTCATGGGAGATTTTAACATGCAGGTCGATTGGGAAAATCAGGTTTGTAATAGATCTCAAGAGTGTGTTTGTTGAATGCCTACAAGATATCTTTTTAGAGCAGTTGTCGTTAAGCCTATTAGGGGATCAGCTATACTGGACTGGGTGTTATGTAATGAACTGGAGGCAATTTGGTAGCTTAAGGTAAAAGAATCCTTAGGAGGAGGTGATCACAATATGATTGAATTCAACTTGAAATTTGATAGAAAGTAAAGTCTGACATAGCAGTATTTCAGTGAAGTAAAAGGAAGTTATGGTCATATGAGAGAGGAGTTGGCCAAAGTAAATTGGAAGGAGCTGCTGGAAGGGATGACTTCAGACCAGCAATCGCAAAAGTTTCTGGGGAAAATGAGGAAGGTGCAGGATAGATGTATTCCAAAAAAGAAGAAATACTCAAATGGCAAAATAGTTCGATCGTGGCTGACAAGGGAAGTCAAAGCTAATGTAAAAGCAAAAGAGAGGGCATGCAACAAAGCAAAAATGGGCAGGAAGGTGGAGAATTGGGAAGCTTTTAAAAAAATACAGAGAGCAACTAAAAGAACCATGAGGAGGGAAGGGATGAAATATGAAACCAAGCTGGCAAACATTATCCAAGTAGATAGTAAAAGCTTTTTCAAGTATATAAAAATAAAAGAGAGATGAGAATGGATATAGGAACACTAGAAAATGAGGCTGGAGAAATAATAATGGGGGACAAGGAGATAGCAGATGGACAAAATAAGTATTTTGCATCATTCTTCCTGTGGAAGACACTAGCCATGTGCCAGATGTTGAAGGGTGTGAGGGAACAGAAGTGAGTTTTTTTTTATTTATTCATTTGCGGGATGTGTTCTTTGCCAGCTAAACTGGCATTTATTGCCCATCCCTAGTTGCCCTTGAGAAGGTTACTATTGTTAAGGGTGAGGTTATGGAGTACTTGGCGACACAGGACAAGATAAGACAAAGTTAGCATGGTTTTCTTAAATGAAAATCTTACCTGACAAACCTGTTGGAATTCTTTGAGGAGATTACACCTAGGATAGATAAAGGGGATGCCGTGAATGTTGTATATTTGGACTTTCAGAAGGCCTTTGACAAGATGCCGCAGATGAGGCTGCTTACCAAGTTAAGTGCCCATGGTATTACAGGATAGTTACTGGCACGGTTAGAGCATTGGCTGATTGGTAAGAGGCAGCGAGTGGGAATAAAAGGATCCTTTTCTGGTTGGCTGCCAGTGTCCTGCAGGGGTCGATGTTGGGACCGCTTGTTTTTATGCTGTATATCAATGATTTCAATGATGGAATAGATGGCTTTGTTGTCAAGTTTGCAGATAATACAAAGATTGTTGGAGGGGCAGGTAGTGTTGAGGAAATAGGTAGGCTGCAGAAGGACTTAGACAGATTAGGAGAATGGGCAAGAAAGTGGTTGAAATACAATGTTGGAAAATGCATAGTCATGCACTTTGGTAGTAGAAATAAATGTGCAGACTATTTTCTTAACAGGGAGAAGATCCAAAAACCTGAAATGCAAAGGGACTTGGGAGTCCTTCTGCGTAACACCCTAAAAGTTAACTTGCAGGTGGAATCAGTGGTGAGGAAGGCAAATGCCATGTTAGAATTCATTTCAAGAGGGCTAGAACACAAGAGCAGGGATGTGATGCTGAAACTTCATAATGCATTGGTGAGGCCTCACCTTGAGTATTGTGAACAGTTTTGGACTCGTTTTCTAAGAAAAGATTTGCTGATATTGGAAAGGGTTCAGAGGAGGCTCAAAAGGATGATTCAGGGAATGAAAGAGTTATCACACGAAGAACGTTTGATAGCTCTCAGTCCGTACTCACTGGAATTTAGAAGAATGAGTGGGGATCTCATTGAAACCTTCTAAATGTTGAAAGGCCCAGTTAGAGTAGGTGTGGAAAGGATGTTTCACACAGTGGGGGAGTCTAGGACAAGAGAGCACAGCCTCAGGATAGAAGGGTGTCCATTTAAAACAGAGATGCGGACAAATTTCTTTCACCAGAGGGTGGTGAATTTGTGGAATTTGTTACCACAGGCAGCTGTGGAGGCCAGGTTGGTGGGTGTATTTAAGGCAAAGCTTAATATGTTCTTGATTGGACATGACATCAAAGCTTACGGGGAGAAGGCTGGGGAGTGGGGCTGAAGAGAGCAAAAAGGATCAGCCATGATTGAATGGCAGAGCAGACTCGATGGGCCAAATGGCCTAATTCTGCTCCAGTGTCTTATGGTCTGATAAGAACTTTGTGCTCTTCTGGATTTGATCATTTCTGCTCTCGTTCATCTGCACTCTCATAGAGCACACATAGGAGGCCTGTCGTGGGGAATGAAGGATTTTCTCACTGGAGCTTTTGCATGCCGTCCATGTGTGATTTGCTTGCTTAAAAATAAGCAATATAAATAAGCCAGTTCTAAAATCTGCAGTGAAATCATCACAAACTCCACGTTATCAACACTGCCCCCATCAGAAACCAGAAAAGGAAATGTGATTGTGTACGATCATGAAATGTACTTAATGAGGTAGAGGGTGACAACCTTTTGTGCGCAGTTTAAATTCTTTTGTGCACTAGTAGCAGAAGATGTGTGTGCACACATACCTTAGAGGGAACACTGCTCCTGACTCTCCAACCCACCCCATGTCCTGAAAGTTAAGATCCAGGTGCATCTCTCCGTGAGTGTTTAGACCATCAGATCCAATCCCTCCTTAAATGCCTCATCCAGTTATCAACATTCCTTCCTCCTTCCAATGATTTCTCCTGCATCCTCCATTCCTCACAAGGGGCTATTTTGTATTGAACAGCAGTCCAAGAAATGCTGCAGATTCTGGCCATGATGTGTCCAGATGAGATCCCACCATTGTCTGTAAGGAGTTTGTACGTTCTCCTTGTGACTGCCTGGATCTCTTCTGGGATGCTATGTTTTCCTCTCACATTCCAAAAGCGTACAGGTTCGCTGGTTAATTGGTCACATAGACGTAATTAGACAGCAAAGGCTGTCGGAACGGCCCGTCACTGTGCTGTATCTCCAAATAAAGATAAATAGAATAAAATACTTTCAATGTGCATGCAGTTTGTCAAAGTTAATCCGAGTGCTTGGTTGCACAAGGTGAACTTAATGCACTGAATTTGATCTGGACTAGCTGCATATAGTAGGTTAACAAAGGAATGGAAACATTGAGACAGTGAGCTGTTGGGAAGAGGTTTATGGGTTGATTTTGTACTGTTAAGTGTTTGTCAAAGATCTCGTGTGGTGAGCTTTACAAACTCTCTACTGTGAATGAATAAAGAAATAAAGGCTAATCCACACTGTGAGAGTGTAGGCTGTTCTAATGGTTCAGAAGCTGGTGTAATTCAAACTAAGGGGCTGCACAGTTGCATGGTGGTTAGCACAATCAATCACATACAAAAATAGAGGGAGCTAATGAGGAAAGAAACCCAGCGACTTAGAAGAGAATCACCAGGACATCTTGAAAACGTTTTTGAGTGTGTGTGATTTGAAATAAATGAAAACTCAGAGAGCCATCAACATTTTAGGGAATAAGAACTAGATTTAGATTTGCAAATTTATGAATCCTATTTCATTTTGCTGTAATGAAATGGAGCATTCAGAATTGGGAAATAACAATTTCTGTAATTGATGGAGAGGAACAGAAGCCTGGGTTGACTAGAGCAGGAAGGAAGTGGGAAGAATGTTATACTAAAGCTTTCTAATTCTAACCTAGTTACCTCCCTCTCTTTCCTTCACATGCAGTACATTGTGAACTGTGACCAGATCCAAATCTTGCCTCATATTTCTTTTAACCTGGGAGGAAAGAATTTCCTGATGAAGGGTGAAGACTATATTGTGAAGGTGAGCTCACATTATGAAGATATGGGGAGAAGGCAAGAGATTGGGGCTGAGAGGGAAAATGGATCAGCCATGATGAAATGGTGGAGCAGACTGGATGGATTCAAAATTCAAGATTCGAAAAACTTTATTGTCATTCTAACCGTACATCAGCTCTGCAGGGCAGAATGAGACAGCGTTTGCCAGAAGCAGTGCAATCATAACATAACAAATGCAACACTAAATAATAAACATAACAATAAAGAGTAAAACACAACAGCCAGATGTCAGTTAAAATCAAGTTATAAGTGTCCAGTGCAAGTTAAAAGTGTCCAAAGCAGAGTCAGGTAGAGCAGCTAGTTAGCAGTCTGACTGCCTGTGGGAGGAAGCTGTTTAGTAGCCTTGTGGTTTTAGTTTTGATGCTCCTGTAATGTTTGCCTGATGGCAGAGACCTAATTCTGCTCCTACATCTTACAGTCTTAGGGTCTGAAATTACGCTTGGATGTGACGTTAAACCAGGTGAATATAAAAGATCCCATGGCACTCGCTTTGAGGAAAAGCAAGGCGGTTGTTCATGGGGCATGGGTCAACGTGAACACCACAATTTAACCCCTAGTAATTGAAGATTACAAGATCATTATCGCATTGTTGTATGTGTGGGAGCTCACTGTGAGAGAACTGGCTGTTATGTTTCCTGCATTAAGTGCTGACTAAGATTCAGAAGTACTTTGGATGCACACACTGAAGGAATTAAGATTGAGGTACTTAGCAAGAATTTGGTTGGTGTCATTAAAGCAGCAGATGCTGGAACAGAATACCAAAAATAGAGCACTACATCTTTCCTTCCTCTCCAGTCTTTTACCTTTTCCTTCCACCTGGCTTCACCTATCACGTTCTAGCTATCATTCTTCCTCTGCCCCCACCTTTTTATTCTGGCATCTTCCCCCTCCCTTTCCGGTCCTGATGAAAGGTCTTGGCCCAAAATGTCAACCGTTTGTTAATTTCCATAGATGATGCCTGGCCTGCTGAGTTCCTCCAGCATTTGTGTTATGTTGCTCTGGATTTCCAACATCTGCCAAATATAGAGCATTACAGCACAGTATGGGTCCCTTGACCAACAATGTAATGCTAACCCTTTAAACTACTCTAAGATTAATCAAACCCTTCCCTCCTGCATTGCCCTCGATCTTTCTATCA